>NC_041391.1:441285975-441332621 GCF_002162155.2 Triticum dicoccoides | reverse complement strand
CACTAGGAGACATTTCCCGATAAGAGAGGCTACTAAAGATAAACAACTAGATAGTCAGATCCCACACATACCAAGCATTTCAATAACATACACACAATATGCTCGATATGTGCAAACACAACATGGCATCACAACATGACTCTACGACTCAAGTAATTTATTCAATAGGCTCCGAGGAGCGAGATATTACAAACAGGGGTCTCATGACCCAACATTCAGAGCATACAAATCAAAGCACAAGCGGAAGCTATCATGTCTGGGTACAGACATCTATAAATGAAAAAGGCTGAGAAGCCTGACTATCTATCAGATCCTGCCGAGGGCACAAGATCGTAGCTGAGGTAACAAGCTAAACGTCGAAGTCCACGTGGAACTACTAGTGAGACTGAAGTCTCTCTGCAAAAACATAAAATAGGCAAACGTGAGTACAAATGTACCCACCAAGACTTACATCAGAACTAACTACATATGCATCATTTTCAACAAGGGGATGGTGGGGTTTAACTGCAGCAAGCCAGCTTTGACTCGGTGGCTATCCTAAACTACGACTGCAAGCGACTCTTTTGAGGTGGCGCACACGAGTCCACATATTGACCATATCAATACACCACTATGGATCCGCTCCCGTCTCCCTACGAGAACGCCATCCATAGCACTCACGCTTATCTTGCGCATTTTAAAGTATCCACTTTCACTTGTCTATGAACTGATATAAGCAATCCAGAAGTCCTTTTCCGCGGACACGGCTATTCGAATAGATGATGTTAACCCTGCAGGGGTGTACTTCTTCACACACGCTCTCACCACTTACCGTCGTTTACACGACATGTACTCGGCAACCTTCAAGCGGAAGCCCAACGTGGGTGTCGGCCACGACCTACCTAATCACCTAAGTCTCTAGTCCAGGTTTATCGCCTATTCGGGTTCCATCCATGAGGAGATCCGGCCGGAGTTTCGCTCACAGCCCCAAACGATGTGAACAGGGTTCCCGAGACACCAAACGGGCGCCCGGTACACCGTGCCACGTGCCTACTGCATCACAGCCCACCCCTATGGTCAGCGCTGTGCACGGCCTCCAGCATACTACAAACATCAGAAACTACTTGCAACTCCTGGACAGAGGACAAGGGTGATCAAGAAGCCGAGAGGGTCCATTGGTTTCGGGCCCAATGCATGGTAGTAGCTGAATCATGGATCACAAACACAGAACTCAGTTCCTAAGGATGGCTTCAATGAGACAACCCACCATGTACTCCTACATGGCCTCTCACCGCTACCTTTACCAAATTGTGTTCACCACTTAGCTCACACACAGTAGGACATGTTCACACACCTCTGATTCATCCCCGATGAACCAGACCTGACTCAACTCTAAGCAATAGCAGGCATGACAAACAAACATGAATGAGTAGGCACATCAGGGCTCAAACAACTCCTACTCATGCTAGTGGGTTTCATCTATTTACTGTGGCAATGACAGGTCATGCAAAGGATAAAGGTTGTTCAGCTACCGCAGCAAGTAACAGATGAATCGGTGTTGTCCTAATGCAGTAAAAGAGAGCAGGAGCGAGAGAGTAGGATTGTATCGGAATGAACAAGGGGGTTTTGCTTGCCTGGCACTTCTGAAGATAACATTGAGTCTTCATCAGTGTCAACGATCACATCATCGGTATCACGTCTATTGAGAGGGAACAAATACCGGCAACACAGAAGGGAACACAATCAATGCAATGCACAATATGATGCATGATCATGACATGGCAAAATGAATGTGTTATGAGCTAATGCAACTAGCAATAGATTAAATGAAGTTGGTTTGAATACAAGATTCAAATTCAAACTCCATATGTGATTATTTAAATGCCCTTTAATTGATTTGTGCTAAACAGCAGCTATAAGTTGTTCCAACATGCATGAAAATGGTACAGATGGATTCCTTGAATTTTTCTGATAATTTTTCATATATAAATTATTTCATTTGGAGTTACGGTTAATTTTCTATGATTTATTGAAGTTTTAGCTATTTTCTGGAATTTTCTGATTATTTATAAAATAAACTAAATTCCAGAAAATGAATATTGCGTCAGCATGACCTCACCCTGACGTCATCAGGTCAACAGGGCGGTCCAGGTCAAACCTGACGTGTGGGGTCCACACGTCAGTGACACGGGTTAAACAGGGGGGTTTAGTTTAGCTTAATTAAAGATTAGGGCACTAGGGCCCACATGTCAGTGTCAGCAGGGGGTAATTAAATTAAAATAAACTAAACTAATTAACAGGGGGGCTGGCCCCACCTGTCATCGACCCAGGGGGGGTCAAACCCCTGGTCAGCAGGGCCTAACCCGCCGGCGGCTTGACGCCGGCGAGGCCGAGACGGCGGAGACCTTCGGGTTTCTTGCTCCGGCGTCCAAACGCCGCGCGGAGAGGCTCTGTGGGTTCCTAGCGCTCGTGCGCATCCGGAGAAGGCGACGAAAGGACGCGGGGTGGTCAGCGCTCGCCGGAGCGGGGCTTGCGGCGGCAGCCGGAGCTTCGGGTTCGAGCGGGGCGAGGCCACAGAGGACGGGAGGGATGGTTAAGGGGCTCGCCGAGCTCCTGAAGATGCTAGGAGCACGGTGCCGTGCTCGGTTTCGAGCCTTGCTGTCTGCAGTGACGGCGGCGACATCGCCGGCGGAGCCGAGCTCGCGGCTCCGGTGGAATCGAGGCTACAGGGCGCAATCGAAGGGGGGGAAGAGGGAGGGGAGGCGTAGGAGCTCACAGCGGTGCCGTAGGGATGGTTAGCCGGCTCGGGGACGCGACGATGGTGGCGAATTGACGGTGAAGATCCTCGGCGGCCGGCGATGGAAACAGCGATGCCGGCGATGTTGTGGCGCGTCCGTAGTTCCATGGCTTGGTGGGGAGGTCGAGGATGTCGTGACGGAGCTCTCGAGCACGCTGGATGGGCGAGGGAGGGCTGGTGGCCACGGTGGTTGCGAGCGACGTCGACGGCGGCTTTCGGTCATGGGGGGGGGGAAGCAGAGGAGCGAGGGGGAGGGAGGTCCAGAGAGCGAGGGAGAAGTGAGAGGGGGTCGGGGATGTCTCCGTGGCGTCGCGAGGAAGTCGGGGAGGCTGCCACGGCGAAGCAGGAGGTGGAGGCCTCCGCGTGCGCGCGTGCACGCGTGCTACTTCGCCTCTGCCTACTGGCAGAGGTTGAAGACAGCCGCTCTGCCCCGGTGGGCTGGACTGGTGCAGCTGGGCCGGCTACAGGTAAGTGGCCCAGGTATGGGTCTTTCTCTCTCTCTCCTTTTCTAATTATCTCAGTTTTCTATTATTCTGTAAATTTAGGGCTTTATTAAAAATACTCAGACACTTTCAAAAATCATGAAACTAATCATGGCTACTGTTTAGAATATATCCAACAGTAAACATTTTAGTTTATGATTATTTGAGCATTTGAAATATTTAATAGCATTTAAATGCCCAAATGAAAATACTATATGATTTAATTCAGTGACCAAATATGTCCTGCAAAAATATAAACCATTTTTGGTAGATGCTTCCACCTCAAACCAGAAATGTTGAACATTTTTAGAGGACATTTTGAGTTCAATGAAAAAGGTTTTATTTTGACCCTAGTTGAATTCATTTGGTGCTAGGGCTTGGTCATCCCCATTTCAAATTTCATAAAATTTAAACATGATGTAACACTCTAATGCATGCACTAGGCATTGTCAGAACTAGGGATGTGACAACTCACCCCCACTAAACAAGAATCTCGTCTCGAGATTCAAGCGTAGGGTAAGGTGAAAGGTAAACGCAACTAGTATAATCTTCACGATCCAGGGTGCACTTCAGTTGAACGTTGATTCATTCACCATCATCGTCTCGACGTCTTGTTCTGAGAACTCCAGCCAACAGGACAACGAGAGGAGAAGGAGACTCTAGAAGGATCGATCTTCTAGAAGACTGAACACCTCAGCATCTCTTGAGCTGAGAGACGAAGCACACCTCTAGAGGGATGGAGTGGAACAGATAACGAGGGTTCACTAGGTAGACAACAATTTCACGCTTAAGAAGGTGGTAATCGATTGTCAACGTAGCGAGGAGTTGAGTTGCCATGAAACCACAACGAGGCACCTTAGGGAAGGTGACTCGTAGAAATATCCCCTTAAGTGGCAAAAAGAATTACTTTTGATTCAAAGATCATTGAAACTCTTTAAACCAGCCTAAGACAATTCTCGAGCGATCGTTTGGAGGGGGTCGGTAGAATGGCATACTCGGACTTGGATGATGTGGATTACCTTGTTGAAGACAACGTAATGGATGAATTTGCTTACCACCGGAAATGGAAGAGACCCGTGGTAGAATGGCACATTGGCGGTGCAAGCTGGGAACAAAATGCAAATGCTGGGAATGATTCTGGTAACTGGGGAAGAACCCAACAATAGAGAGTGAATCCACTGTTGAGAAGTTATAGCATAACCGAGGAAGTTGAGAGCAAACCTAGCTAGTGCCGATGGTAACACCTAACACTTGTGTGTGCTCTCAAGAACTTGAGCATTTCCATAATCATCAGGGTTTTACCAATATCCGTGTCAAGGATTCTGGCAACACAACTTACTACCATGATGAATACCGGTGGGAGATGCCGATGCAAAGGAAGATAACACCTTCTTAGATTTCACCTTGGCGAGGCCAAGGAAACAAAATCTAGATGATCGACCGAGAGACATTTAGCACTCCGCTTCTAATGTTCTCCTTGATGTGCTAGCGTAACCCATTCATAGATATGGTTTGATATCTAGAACATCAAGTAAAAGGTCGGACTTCGGAATCTCAAAATCCATAGGGGCAACTAGGGAGTAAATCCTACGAAATCCCTATGGGGAGGTGGCCAACTTCCTCAATCAAGATATTATAATAACAGGTCTTCCGGCTGGGTGTGTTGGCCACGACATCCACTTTACCGGTTTTCGAGGGACCGATATTATAGTTCTTGGGAAATGTTCCAAACCATCATATCTGCCTGAGATTCAGATCTGGTTGGTGTCAGGATATTCCAGACTCATCGAGTCTAGGAAGAAAAATGAAAGTTTGCAACACAAATCGACGAGATGACGTTGCGAGATTCTCGGGGAATGAACTACGATAGTAAGCTCCAAAACATGAGCTGGTTCTGCTACAACATGTGAACACGATGTCCAAGACAAGCATGACCACAAAGTAGTCTTATAATAAAACACTACCGAGTTCAGGAGGGGAAACCATCATTAATGACATCGAAGTCTCCACGCGTGGAAGTCCAAAGAGTTCACCTTGGACAGACTCCTTTATCTTTAAACAACTCAATCAGTGGCTTGGTGTGCTCGGAACACATATGGAATGAAGGTTGCAAGTCTCCAGACCACAGAATACTTCGCACGTATGCATGACTGACTTGGGATGATTCCAGAGGAAGCAAAACTAACTTTCTCAAATCCACGGCGGCAACTTTCACCAAATGCACGTGTATAAGAGGAAGTCACTCCTTTCATCAAACAAATACTTCATGAGTTAGCATGAAGAAATGCTTTCAAAAGTTTCCAACACTAGCTTAATGTTCAACAAAATCATGGAGGAGATAAGGATGTTGTCAATGGGCTCAACAACAATTCATCTGGGTTTCCTTTTAAAAGGAATTCCATAGTTAAGTGAACAAGTGATAGCATTGGTCAGACCAAGGATGTAATGGTGTATGCTCGAGGGATCAACCACGAATAAGACAACATTACGAGCATCGTTGGTACTGATTTGATTTGACGATAGCCCACACTCAAATCAAAGGATTGATAAGACAATAGGTCCAGCAACTGATCACAGGGACCAATCGATGAAGATATCATCTTTCTTCAACACACACTACACAAGATTATCCCTTTGGAACGAACTAAGTCAGGCAAGCTTTTATCCTCCAACCCTCCAAGTTGTTGTCTAGCTTAACCAACTAGCTCAGGGATATCTAACACCGATTCTTGGAGAGAAGGTGGTTCACAAGAAACCAACTTGATCACGAGCTCAACATAATGGTCAGGTGACGACCTGGTGATACTTCCGAGAAGATATTCAGAAAATCATGAACCACCGGTATGTTACTAAGCTCGAGAACAATATCTCTTTTGAGGGCAAGACGATATGATCAAATGAGTGAGGACTTGACAAGATCCTAACTCATCAATCGAAGGGTGCACCGAGAACAAGGACTAGGTAGCATGATCAACCTTAGAATGATGATTCAAAACCAACACGCTAAAAATGAAATTATTGTCCATTAACTACCAAGCAACAAGGTTGCTAGGAGTATTGAATTCACACATCACGATTCACTTGTCGGCATTCCGGTTGCGACAACACGAGGGCCAAGGAATGACTAATGATGGTGAGAAGTATCACTACGTCAAAATTCATGAGAGTTGGTGCAGTTCTCATGACAATTCTGACATAAAGGGGGTAATACTCCAAGGTAGAACAAAACCAAAAGCTGGATTAGCAATTTGTTCTGCGGAGCACAACTTCTTTGACCTAATCCTGGATATGGAAGAGGTACTGGAGTTTGTTTCTCCTAGTCATTCCGCGATAGAATGGCTTGACGGACCACAAGAGTAATAGGCATCGATAAACGAACGCACACATACTCTTGATTATCAATTGATAGACGAGGGTCAGAAGGCAACTAAAGAGAACATCTCAAAGGAACATATAATTTTCTGAGTTGTGGATGCATAGATTAGTATGTCGAACCAAGTTCAACATATTTCTTCCGGATAACCCATGCAGAGAGGTAGGACTGGCAGAGTCACAATATAGCATGGAGAACTCATCAAAAATAATCCTGTTGTGATATTTCAGTTCAACAAGGAACTTCTGCCATAAGTAGTTCATGGAATTTGGAAGAAGGATGTACCACGAACCTCGAGGACTATCGCAAAGTTACTAATATCCTAAAGGCACTAGCAATTACTATCAACATGAAGTAGGTAGAGTGAATCTCGGGTTCAAAACCCAGAAATAGAATACCTACTACTAAGTAGCATCACGGGATGCTTCCGAGAATAAAGGCCAGAATCATCACACTGGGAACACAAATCATGGCTAAATTACTAGATGATCCCCTAGGACACCTAGGGTCATAATAATATATCCAACATATTTGTCGAGGCAACAGAGTACCTCAACTCACCGATTAGTGTGGTTAATCTGGCCCAAAGGAACATCGGAACGGGAGGAAGGGATTTTGCAAATGCTTCAGACTATTTAGAAACCTGGGATGACTCGGACAGCATAACGGTTGTAAATGCTCAAAAAGATTTGAGACAATCACAAAAATGGTGGCATAACCACTCAGAAGCACAATATCAAGGTTTCGAGATCAACAATTAACATACGGAAGTAGTAGGAACTGAACTGAGACTTAAATCCAACAATCTTATAAGTCTACTGATTAGTAACGCGTGATCCTGATAGAAAGAAGAGATAGCCTAGTTCTTAATCCCCGCAGGAAAGATAAGATGACTCAGATCAGAAGGGCATGAGGTATAAGGAGTAAAAGAGCCTTACGTTCCATCCCACAATCAATTCCCCTACATATAACTAAAGAATTTCTAGACTCAATTTCGACCAGTTTGGCTTGGTAAACCTACAGGCAGTCAAGCTCTGATACCAACGCTGTCAGGACCCCGACTCAATGCCACATCGATCTAGCATGTAACACCTCATATCACTTTGCGGCCTCACGCACGGTATTCCCACGGGTGTCGCCTTACCTTTGCCCGGGACCGTTTGCGCCTTTTGGCACACGTATATGACAGTGTCGCTAGCATCCATATGATAAGGAGCCCGGGGCTGACATGGCTAGTCGTAAACCCAAAGTGGCACAGACTTACAGGGACAGGCATCCATGACCCAGCATCGAACGTGTCGGTCATCAGCGAGTGAATCCAGGCTGTAGCACTGGGCTAGCAGGACTCCGGTGAACCGGGCTGTAGCGGGCTAACAGGACTCCGGTATTCATCGCGTGACATTTCCCCAAAGGGACAGACACAGGAACGAAGAAGGACACATGCCGGCCAGCCTAAGTGTTCCGGAGCAGTAGCAAGCTACCATGGCTCGATGGAAACACTAGGAGACATTTCCCGATAAGAGAGGCTACTAAAGATAAACAACTAGATAGTCAGATCCCACACATACCAAGCATTTCAATAACATACACACAATATGCTCGATATGTGCAAACACAACATGGCATCACAACATGACTCTACGACTCAAGTAATTTATTCAATAGGCTCCGAGGAGCGAGATATTACAAACAGGGGTCTCATGACCCAACATTCAGAGCATACAAATCAAAGCACAAGCGGAATCTATCATGTCTGGGTACAGACATCTATAAATGAAAAAGGCTGAGAAGCCTGACTATCTATCAGATCCTGCCAAGGGCACAAGATCGTAGCTGAGGTAACAAGCTAAACGTCGAAGTCCACGTGGAACTACTAGTGAGACTGAAGTCTCTCTGCAAAAACATAAAATAGGCAAACGTGAGTACAAATGTACCCAGCAAGACTTACATCAGAACTAACTACATATGCATCATTTTCAACAAGGGGATGGTGGGGTTTAACTGCAGCAAGCCAGCTTTGACTCGGTGGCTATCCTAAACTACGACTGCAAGCGACTCTTTTGAGGTGGCGCACACGAGTCCACATATTCACCATATCAATACACCACTATGGATCCGCTCCCGTCTCCCTACGAGAACGCCATCCATAGCACTCACGCTTATCTTGCGCATTTTAAAGTATCCACTTTCACTTGTCTATGAACTGATATAAGCAATCCAGAAGTCCTTTTCCGCGGACACGGCTATTCGAATAGATGATGTTAACCCTGCAGGGGTGTACTTCTTCACACACGCTCTCACCACTTACCGTCGTTTACACGACATGTACTCGGCAACCTTCAAGCGGAAGCCCAATGTGGGTGTCGGCCACGACCTACCTAATCACCTAAGTCTCTAGTCCAGGTTTATCACCTATTCGGGTTCCATCCATGAGGAGATCCGGCCGGAGTTTCGCTCACAGCCCCAAACGATGTGAACAGGGTTCCCGAGACACCAAACGGGCGCCCGGTACACCGTGCCATGTGCCTACCGCATCACAGCCCACCCCTACGGTCAGCGCTGCGCACGGCCTCCAGCATACTACAAACATCAGAAACTACTTGCAACTCCTGGACAGAGGACAAGGGTCATCAAGAAGCCGAGAGGGTCCATTGGTTTCAGGCCCAATGCATGGTAGTAGCTGAATCATGGATCACAAACACAGAACTCAGTTCCTAAGGACGGCTTCAATGAGACAACCCACCATGTACTCCTACATGGCCTCTCACCGCTACCTTTACCAAATCGTGTTCACCACTTAGCTCACACACAGTAGGACATGTTCACACACCTCTGATTCATCCCCGATGAACCAGACCTGACTCAACTCTAAGCAATAGCAGGCATGACAAACAAACATGAATGAGTAGGCACATCAGGGCTCAAACAACTCCTACTCATGCTAGTGGGTTTCATCTATTTACTGTGGCAATGACAGGTTGCAAAGGATAAAGGGGGTTCAGCTACCGCAGCAAGTAACAGATGAATCGGTGTTGTCCTAATGCAGTAAAAGAGAGCAGGAGCGAGAGAGTAGGATTGTATCGGAATGAACAAGGGGGTTTTGCTTGCCTGGCACTTCTGAAGATAACATTGAGTCTTCATCAGTGTCAACGATCACATCATCGGTATCACGTCTATCGAGAGGGAACAAATACCGGCAACACAGAAGGGAACACAATCAATGCAATGCACAATATGATGCATGATCATGACATGGCAAAATGAATGTGTTATGAGCTAATGCAACTAGCAATAGATTAAATGAAGTTGGTTTGAATACAAGATTCAAATTCAAACTCCATATGTGATTATTTAAATGCCCTTTAATTGATTTGTGCTAAACATCAGCTATAAGTTGTTCTAACATGCATGAAAATGGTACAGATGGATTCCTTGAATTTTTCTGATAATTTTTCATATAAAAATTATTTCATTTGGAGTTACGGTTAATTTTCTATGATTTATTGAAGTTTTAGCTATTTTCTGGAATTTTCTGATTATTTATAAAATAAACTAAATTCCAGAAAATGAATATTGCGTCAGCATGACCTCACCCTGACGTCATCAGGTCAACAGGGCGGTCCAGGTCAAACCTGACGTGTGGGGTCCACACGTCAGTGACACGGGTTAAACAGGGGGGTTTAGTTTAGCTTAATTAAAGATTAGGGCACTAGGGCCCACATGTCAGTGTCAGCAGGGGGTAATTAAATTAAAATAAACTAAACTAATTAACAGGGGGGCTGGCCCCACCTGTCATCGACCCAGGGGGGGGTCAAACCCCTGGTCAGCAGGGCCTAACCCGCCGGCGGCTTGACATCAGCGAGGCCGAGACGGCGGAGACCTTCGGGTTTCTTGCTCCGGCGTCCAAACGCCGCGCGGAGAGGCTCTGTGGGTTCCTAGCGCTCGTGTGCATCCGGAGAAGGCGACGGAAGGACGTGGGGTGGTCAGCGCTCGCCGGAGCGGGGCTTGCGGCGGCGGCCGGAGCTTCGGGTTCGAGCGGGGCGAGGCCACAGAGGACGGGAGGGATGGTTAAGGGGCTGGCCGAGCTCCTGAAGATGCTAGGAGCACGGTGCCGTGCTCGGTTTCGAGCCTTGCTGTCTGCAGTGACGGCGGCGACATCGCCGGCGGAGCCGAGCTCGCGGCTCCGGTGGAATCGAGGCTACAGGGCGCAATCGAAGGGGGGGAAGAGGGAGGGGAGGCGTAGGAGCTCACAGCGGTGCCGTAGGGATGGTTAGCCGGCTCGGGGACACGACGATGGTGGCGAATTGACGGTGAAGATCCTCGGCGGCCGGCGATGGAAACGGCGATGCCGGCGACGTTGTGGCGCGTCCGTAGTTCCATGGCTTGGTGGGGAGGTCGAGGATGTCGTGACGGAGCTCTCGAGCACGCTGGATGGGCGAGGGAGGGTTGGTGGCCACGGTGGTTGCGAGCGACGTCGACGGCGGCTTTCGGTCATGGGGGGGGGGAAGCAGAGGAGCGAGGGGGAGGGAGGTCCAGAGAGCGAGGGAGAAGTGAGAGGGGGTCGGGGACGTCTCCGTGGCGTCGCGAGGAAGTCGGGGAGGCTGCCACGGCGAAGCAGGAGGTGGAGGCCTCCGCGTGCGCGCGTGCGTGCGTGCTACTTCGCTCTGCCCGGGTGGGCTGGACTGGTGCAGCTGGGCCGGCTACAGGTAAGTGGCCCAGGTACGGGTCTTTCTCTCTCTCTCTCTTTTTCTAATTATCTCAGTTTTCTATTATTCTGTAAATTTAGGGCTTTATTAAAAATACTCAGACACTTTCAAAAATCATGAAACTAATCATGGCTACTGTTTAGAATATATCCAACAGTAAACATTTTAGTTTATGATTATTTGAGCATTTGAAATATTTAATAGCATTTAAATGCCCAAATGAAAATACTATATGATTTAATTCAGTGACCAAATATGTCCTGCAAAAATATAAACCATTTTTGGTAGATGCTTCCACCTCAAACCAGAAATGTTGAACATTTTTAGAGGACATTTTGAGTTCAATGAAAAAGGTTTTATTTTGACCCTAGTTGAATTCATTTGGTGCTAGGGCTTGGTCATCCCCATTTCAAATTTCATAAAATTTAAACATGATGTAACACTCTAATGCATGCACTAGGCATTGTCAGAACTAGGGATGTGACAATAGTACACCATTACTGGGCCAGATTCCTCCTGGTCATGAACAGGATAAAGGATTGCCGTGAGGAGGACGCAATTTCATTCTTCTGCAATAATTGCACGGACAAGGGAATCCTCAAC
This sequence comes from Triticum dicoccoides, assembly GCF_002162155.2. Lineage (NCBI taxonomy): Eukaryota > Viridiplantae > Streptophyta > Magnoliopsida > Poales > Poaceae > Triticum > Triticum dicoccoides. Next base: position 441,320,681 of record NC_041391.1, on the reverse strand, counting down.
ACCGTAAGTCGTCATGAAAGTACACGCTTCGCTGACTTGGCGTCCATAGTACGAAAGTACTGTGTGATGGAAAGCGCTAGGAAAACTGAAATCAATTTTTGGGACAATCCGGCCCTGAATACAATCCCAGTCCGAAATAAAAGGGTGCATCATCGCCAGGCACCTGGGTTAAATACCAAAAAGCAAAAACCCTCTATAGCGCATGGAACCGTACTGGAAGGATGGCTCAATGGACCCTGCAAAATTCATAGTACCGAGGGCGCCACTCCAACTCATAGCCTTAGAGCATGTTGGATACTACGGAGTTGGCCAAAAGTGGCGAAGAGCTTCTAACTCCAGAGCACCAGCCCAAGCATACCAGTATGGTATTAACATTCTTCGAGACTTTCGCATCAAATAATATGTGGAAACGAACACTCCACAGCCTTGCCGAACTCTACCAAGTAGCAACAATAAACCCATGGAGTGACATGGCTATTACCTTTAATGCCAGTGACGAACCTAAATTCCGAACAGCCCGAGCACCAGCCGCATTGGTCCTCAGTCCAATAGTGGACGGCTTTCTCCTTACCAAGGTACTCATGGACGGTGGCAGCGGATTGAACCTCATTTACGAGGAAACCCTCAAAAAAATGGAAATAGACTGGAGCTGCATTGAGCGAAGCAGCACAACCTTTAGAGGAATAATCCCCAGTTGGGAAGCATGCTGTACGGGAAAAATCACACTGGATGTGGTGTTTGGCACGCCGGATAATTACAGGTCCGAGGAGGTCACGTTCCAAGTGGCCCCGTTCAGCAGCGGATATCACGCTCTATTAGGGCAAGAGGCATTCACAATTTTTCAAGCTATACCCCATTACGGGTACATGAAGCTCACAATGCCCGGGCCCAACGGAATCATCACTCTTGCTAGTGACCCGGACATAGCACTCCACGCCGAAAACAAGACAGCCACACTGGCCCTTGAGGCACTATCCGAGGCCCTAGCGGCCGAGGAACTCAGTGCGTTGCGCTCCACGGTGAACAGGGACGATGTGATACTCGATAAGAGATCCAAGTCCACCTCCTTTAAACCGGCGGACGAAATAGTGAAATTCCAAGTCCATCCAACGGACCCTACAAAAACGGCCTCCATCGGGGCACAATAAAACCCTGATGTAGACGCCGCACTACGAGAATTCCTACGCGAAAATTGGGACATTTTTGCCTGGCACCCTTCAGACATGCCAGGAATCCCACGCCGGGTGGCCGAGCACAGCCTAAACATCCTAAAGGGATTCAAGCCAGTCAAACAAGCTCTTCGGCGTTTTTCCAAACCCAAGAGACAGGCCATGGGAGAGGAGCTAGCCAAACTATTGGAGGCCGGATTCATCAGAGATATAAAACATCCGGACTGGCTAGCAAACCTGGTGATGGTACCAAAGAAGGACAAATCCTGGCGCCTATGCGTCGATTTCAAGGACCTCAACAAGGCTTGCCCATAGGATCCCTTCCCCCTCCCCCGCATCGATCAAATTATCGATGCTACCGCAGGATATGATTCATTGTGCTTCCTCGACGCATACTCCGGCTACCACCAAATTAAGATGGCAGAGCCCGACCAAGCCGCAACGGCATTCATCACCCCATATGGCCCATTCTGCTTCAACAAAATGCCCTTCGGGCTAAAAAATGTCGGCGCAACATATCAGCGCATGATTCAGACATGTCTGGCAAACCAGATCGGCAAAACAGTGGAGGCATACATAGACGATGTGGTCATTAAAACCAAGCATGTCGAAACTCTAGTAGACGATTTGAGGCTCACATTCGATAATCTCCGAACATTCTGACACAATTGGTGGTTCTGCCAACGAAGTAACACCCTCAGCCCACGTAATAATGGTAGTCATCGCCCCGTGGACGGAACCATTCCTAGCCTACCTAACCAGGCAGGAACTTCCCGAGGACCAAAATGAGGCCCGCTGCATAGTGCGGTGATCTAAAGCCTACAAGGTCCACGAGGGAGAGCTTTATAAGAAAAGCACAATCGGAGTCCTTCAAAGGTGTATCTCCGAAAAGGAAGGGTGGAATCTTCTGGCCGAAATTCATGCCGGACTCGGCGGGCACCACGCCGCAGCCCGGGCCCTTGTAGGCAAGGCCTTCCGTACAGGATTTTATTGGCCGACGGCCCGGGCAAACGCTCAGGACTTTGTCCAACGAGGCGTCGGTTGCTAGCTCTTTGCTAATCAAAGCCACATGCCACCCACCACCCTCAAAACTATACCCATCACCTGGCCCTTCGCGGTCTGGGGGCTTGACATGGTTGGACCCAAAGGAGGAACCCACAAGCAAAAATACCTACTGGTCATGGTGGATACATTCACCAAATGGATAAAGGCCAAACCTATTAAGACGACCGAATCCGGACCAGTGATAGACTTCATATCAGGGGTCGTACACCGTTATGGCGTCCCCCACAGCATCATCACTGATAACGGCACGAACTTCACGGCCGACGAGGTCAAACTCTGGTGCAAAAACATGGGCATCAAGCTCGACTATGCTTCAGTCTATCACCCTCAAACTAATGGTCAAGTCGAGCGAGCAAATAGTCTAATCATGAGCTGCATCAAACCCAGACTAGTGCGGTCCCTCAAGGAATCTAACATGCACTGGGTAGAGGAGCTCGACTCCGTACTCTGGGGGCTGCGGACCACGCCGAATCGCACTACCGGATTCACACCATTCTTTATGGTATACGGCGTAGAGGCAGTTTTGCCCTGCGATAAAATTCATTACTCACCTTGCGTGCGCATGTACGAAGAAAGAGAAGCCGAGCTCGATCTGCAGGACAGTTTGGACGCCTTGGAGGAGGAGCGTGACGTGGCAAAAGCCCGTTCCGCATTCTATCAACAGCAGGCTCGAAGATATCAAAGCAGAGAAGTACGGGGCAAAACTTACAATGTTGGCGAGTTAGTTCTACGCCTGCCGGACAAGAAAAAGGACAAACTCAAGCCCAAATGGGAAGGTCCCTTCATCATCGACAAAGTCCTGACCGGTGGAGTGTACCGTTTGCGAAATGCATCGGATAACCGACTCGAGCTGAACACATGGAACGCAGCCCGTCTCCGAAGATTCTACGCCTAGTGCCGGATTCTGAGTTCGTCTCCTTCCTCCGTCTATATTTTATACAGTAGCTGTCTTATATCTCTCCCCCTCTCCCTTCTTTTCTCTTACAGCCTTTGAAGGCTCTTTCGCGCTTTGTTCGCACACACTTGCCGCTCTATCCGCGCTCATTATACCTGGGGGCTTCTTCAACAGAAGCTTATTTATACGGGCTTCATGCCCAACACATGTGTCACACTTCCGCATGTACCTTTTATTCACCATTATATGCATCGATATGACTTAAGTTTTGGCCAAGCTGGGTTGCCTGGCTACTGTGCTTACCCCTACATTCCCGATTGTTCGGCTAGGTGGTAAAGGGAGCACCTCTGCGATTGTTACCGCCGGGTCAGCCAGATGTGTACCTCAGACTGGGTGAAGCCGAAAGCTAGCGTTCTTAAGGGAATATTCGGTCGCTGAACTAAAAGACAATTTCTTACCTATTTATTTATATGCCCCTAGATGTTTTCCTGCTTTTTTTGCAGTCCGGACATGCACTTTAGGGCATGCCTCCCAGGGAAAGGAACCCCTAACGGAACTATTCTCCCTGGAAGATGTTTCTTACTAACCATGTAATATAACATAACTAGTTGGGCACTTGTCTGATAAAGCACTAATGACCCCTACGCCTGGTCTCCACGCATGCCCCGGTTCTTATATAATCGCGAGGGTATTCGGACACACTCCGGACTATTGGGTCCCAAGGTTGAAGCGAAAAGGTCCGCTATGACAAACGATCTACAATCCGGCTAGAAGGCATTTTACATGTGATCTTAAATTACATAGTCAATTCGACTGATTGTATTCCTCTTCAATGCCATCTAATAGGCTGTCTAGTTTACAGTCCTGCTGGGAATACTTTGCGGCCAACTCTACTTGGCCGTACACTAAGCTCACAGGGATCTCCTTCCCATCGGGCCCCACAGGTCCGACCTCGGCCATGTGGTTTGGGTCAGCCCTCGTGTACCGCGTCTTCACCATGGCCCAGGCCTCCCTGGCGCCTTGATGGCAGGCCGATATCTTCCATAATCGAAAGCGCCGCCACGCTCCCTGAAGCCTCTCTGTAGGATCTCCAAGGCCTTCGGTCAGGGAGACAGATGGCCACAAGATCTGGGCGACGCCTTTCATCACCTGCCGAACTCGTTCGTGCAGTTGTAAGAGCTCGGGAAGAAGGTCACCCGTAGAACCGGGCATTTCCTCTGCAGGATGACCTGTGAGCATACCTACAGACATAACTCTGTTAGTCGACTTCCTCGCCGAACTCTTTTTTCAAAGTTCGTTCAAGCACTTACTAAACATGCCACGTCGAAGCCGCCGATTCTCCTTAACGGAGTCAGACAGCTGGGCACGAACATCCTTTAGTTCCTCATCCAGCTGGGTGTTGGCATCTTGGAGATTATTTTTCTCCTGCCTCACCCTCGTAAGCACGTTCTCGCCGGCCTTTAATCGGTGCAAGAGTTGTTACTTGTCCGGATCTACCTCGGCGCCATCTGCAATGTTATTGTCAGACTTATACACATGCCGCACTTCACAATCTACTTATCTTTTGAAGCATAAATTACCCGAGGGGGTCTCTTTGGCTTCCCCCGCCGCGGCTAGAGCGGCCTCAAGTTGGGCTTTGCACTCATCCAGCTCCTGGGGCAGTTGGGTATTCTTTTTCGTAAGATCCTGCATAATAAATGATCCTTAAATCAGTTATTCTAACTATTTCATGTCTCGGGGGCTACTGGCATATATAACTGTCAAATTTTCTCACCCGTATGTCTTTTACATACTCCTCCGTGGCTCTGGCTAGACCATTTTGAGCGGCACAGAGGTGCGCATCTCCCGAATTGAAGGCATCCAATGCCTATGGGGAGAAACATGCGTCACGAAGAACTGTCCGGTGACGCTTGTGATTCATGGCACTCTCCACCTCGGAATTTGTGGCAGATAACCTGTCGGCTTCCTCTGTCGGAGGAGCGTCTGACGCACGCCTCGTGTCCGCCTCCACTTCTGGACCTGGCATTGGAGCCTGGCTGACAGAGGCTCGATGGGCAACCTCTCCGGATACAGTCCAGCGAGTGCTCTTTTTTCTGAAAAGAGCACAAGTGTTAGTATGCCTTCCGGGAATAAAACCTGGGAGTAAGATTACACGCCATACCGTTGCACCGGCGTCTCAATCCGGACCGCACTCCTTTTCAGCCTGCTGGGCCTTGCTGTCCCTTGTTGACTAGCCGCCGCAGGCTCGGCCTTCCGCCTCAATGACTTCCCCTGCGAAACACCATTGGTATACAGTGATTAAAAATAAGCACGGATGGGTCATTTTCAAAGTATTGGGACTTCGGTCTCAGTTACCTATGAGGCTTGAAGTATTCCGGGGTAATCGGCCGTAATGGCGACCAAGGAATTATCAATGCTTAGTTGGTGAAATACCCCATCAATCAGCTCCACCGATATGTCTGGATCCTCTTGGGAGGCCGGATCGAGCAACCGTTTCGGATCCTCGGGTTGTGGAGGTGGGCTGCTTATATCCCTTATGGCCTGGCGCAGTTCCTGCGTCGAAATCACAAAATGGGATACTTGACTATGGGAATATGGATCGAATGGGAAAAAAGAAATGTTCGCTCACCCAGCTTGGAGGATGGTACATAGAAAATCCGTCCTGCTGATTGACGCGGAGAAATTCCTCCTCTTCTCCCTTGTACAATGCGGACAAGGTCTTCATCAGATCGGCGACCGATCCCGGCCCCTTACGGCCGCAGCGGGTGGCATCATCCTCCCCGTTGAAATCCCACATGGGGTGGCCTCTATACTGGAGCGGCTGCACCCCCCGCATAATGCATGTGGCCATGACCCCAATCATGGTCAGTTCGGAATGAGCTAACAACCTAATTCGGCTCATCAGGTAAAGGACGTCCCTGTCATTTTCGTTCTGAGTGCTCCGTGGACGCCAGCTTAGGCATTTCTTCAAAGGAGCATCATTGAACTCAGGGAGGCCGATCCGAACAAGGTCCGGCAGGGGGACATCTTCTATATAAAACCATTCTGAAGGCCAGTCTTCAGACGCCTTCTTCGGGGTTCCAGATAGATATCCGGTCCCAGCGATGCGCCATAGTTCGGCTCCGCCCACTTGATATATTGACCCCTCTTGAGAACGGGGCACAAGGCAGAACATCTTCTTCCACAGCGCAAAAAGAGCCTCGATGCCCAAAAACAGCTCACAAAGGGCCACGAAGCCCGCAATATGCAAAATGGAGGCAGGCGTAAGGTTGTGCAACTGGAGGCCGTAGAACTCCAGGAGCCCCCGGAGAAACGGATGAATTGGAAATCCGAGCCCTCTTATCAAATAAGGGACAAGGCATACCCTCTCTCCTTTGGAGGGGCTGGGGACACTCTCCGCTTGCTTTCCGCCCTAATAGGTGGCGACTCCGGCTCGAACTGGAACCATGAAGGCTGGGGGAAGAAATCCCTTGGTTTGGAGCGTCACTAACTCGCTGTGCGGGACGGAGCATCTCTCCCAATCTCTAGGCTGAGGGCTGGGAGGGCGAGAGGAGGAGCCGCGTCGACTGTCCATGATGGAATGGATTTCTGTCAGATGCGCTCTAATGAATGCTCACGAACGGAAGATGGTGTGATTCGGATCTAGATCCTTGTCTCCTTTATAGCCAGCTCATTTGCGCAGCTAGGGGGGTAAATGTAAAAATACCCTGGCTTTTCGCATTCGTTCAACACGTGGAAGATGGCCATTATTGGGCGTGGAAGCCAAGGAGCGCAATATTTACGAGAAGCCGGATGCTATTCAATAGGTACACGAGATTTGGAGAAGAACCCGCCTTGCAATGCCGAAGACATTCTACGAGCCGGACTCATCACCATTGAAGCCTGGTTCGGGGGCTACTGAGGGAGTCCCGGATTAGGGGGTGTCCGGATAGCCGAACTATCACCTTTGGCCGGACTCCTGGACTATGAAGATACAAGATTGAAGACTTCGTCCCGTGTCCGGATGGGACTTTCCTTGGCGTGGAAGGCAAGCTTGGCGATAAGGATATGCAGATCTCCTACCATTGTAACCGACTCTGTGTAACCCTAACCCTCTTTGGTGCCTATATAAACCGGAGGGTTTTAGTCCGTAGGATGAACAACAATCATACCATAGGCTAGCTTCTAGGGTTTAGCCTCTCTAATCTCGTGGTAGATCTACTCTTGTACTACCCATATCATCAATATTAATCAAGCAGGAGTAGGGTTTTACCTCCATCGAGAGGGCCTGAACCTGGGTAAAAACATCGTGTCCCTTGTCTCCTGTTACCATCCGCCTAGACGCATAGTTCGGGACCCCCTACCCGAGATCCGCCGGTTTTGACACCAACACAAGCCATGGAGCGGTAGCAATTAATTGCCGAGGAGATCAAGAAACTTGAGGCAGCTGGTTTGGTTACAGGAGTACTACATCCAACATGGTTAGCAAACCCAGTGGTCGTGCGCATGCATAGATTTCACAGATATGAACATGGCATGCCTGAAGGACCCATTTCCCTTGCCGCGCATCGACCAGATTGTGGATTCCACTTTCGGGTGTGATTTGTTATCCTTTCTCAATGCATACTCAGGATATCATCAAATATTTATGTCCAAGGAAGACGAAGAGGAGACCTCATTCATCACCCCATGTGGCACATACTGTTTTGTGCGAATGCCTTTCGAGTTGAAGAGTGTCAGATCCACTTTTGCAAGGGTAGTCCAGATTGGTTTTGAGTCATAGTTTCACACGAACATTGAAGCTTACATGGATGATATTGTAGTCAATACCAAGCACAAATCGACCCTCTTCCAGGACTTAGAAGAGACATTTGCTCATATGCGCAAGATCAACTTAAAGCTGAACCCGGAGAAGTGTGTTTTTGGCGTTCCCTCCGGTAAGCTACTTGGTTTCTTTGTGTCCCATCGCGGGATAGAGTCCAACCTTGATAAGATCAAGGCTATCAAGCAGATTTAGGCACCTAAGACAGTTAAGGATGTGAGGCATTTGACTGGGTGCGTTGCTGCGCTTAGCAAATTCATCTCCAAGTCTGCCGAGCATGCCTTGTCGTTCTTAAAAATCTTGAAGAAGGCGGGACCTGTGAAATGGACTCTGGAAGCAGATGCATCACTGCAAGATTTAAAGACCTACTTGTCTTCTATGCCCACTTTAGTTGCTCCCACACTGCAAGAGTTGTTGCTGCTTTATCTTGCAGCAACTAATCAAGTGGTCACTGTAGCACTAGTGGCGTAGCGAGAAGTGGAGGAAGTAGTAGCCTCGCCAGTGTCTCTTCCAGGGGAGAGAGTGAGCACGGCCTGGCAAGGCTAGTCGTAGATCAAGACAACAAAGAGCATGGCAGTGGAGGCAGCCCCGAGGATGCGGCAAGGAAGAAGGTGGTGCAGCACCCAGTATAGTTCGTTAGCTACCTATTGGAGGGGGTTAGATCCAGGTATTCTGGCATGCAAAAGTTGATTTTTGGTCTTGTCATTGTCTCAAGGAAACTGCGCCACTACTTCCAAGCCCATGAGATCACGGCTATCACCCGCTTCCCTTTGCAAAGGATACTCCAAAACCCTGAGGCTACCGGTAGAATAGTGGAGTGGGCATTAGAGTTATCCAGCTTTGGTCTAAAGTTTGAAAGCACATCAATAATCCAAAGCAATGCATTGGCAGAGTTTACTGCAGAATGGATGCCAACCCCTGATGAAGAGGTACTGGAGACAGTTATCCTCGACAAGGAAGCACCCCAAGAATGGATCATGTATTTCGATGGTGCCTTATCCCTGCAAGGTGTAGGGGCTGGCATACTTCTCATTGCTCCCACTGGAGAGCACCTGAAGTACATCGTCCAGATGCATTTCCCCCGGGAGGAGGCGACCAACAATACTGCAGAGTATGAAGGGCTCCTTGTCAGGCTCAGGATTGCAACAGAATTGGGGATCAAGAGGCTGGTTATTCGAGGAGATTCACAACTTGTCGTGATACAAGTCAATGAAGTCCATTGATGGAGGCACACGTTGAGGAAGTGCGAAGGCTGGAGGAGCACTTTGACGGATTGCAAACAGAGCACGTACCCTGTGCAGAAAACAACATTGCTGATCATCTGTCGAAGTGTGCTATGCAGAAGCTCCCCATGGAATCAGGAACTTTTGTTCTCCATCTTACTCAGCCCTCTCTATCCCTGGCAACAATGGCCTAGAAGAGGAGAAAACGGGACTCCAGAAATCCTCTTGGGGCTCTTGGTAGAGAGCTTAGCGGGAACAAATCCCCTTCAGCTGCTGAGATACCCCCTCCCACTAGACCACTGGTCCCTGTGGTCGAAGGGTGTGCTCCCACGAAAGAGGAGGTGCCGCTGATACTTGTTGCCGAGCCCCAGGCTCCAACTTGGGCACGACACATACTTCATTTCCTCCAAACCGGAGAACTTCCGGAAGTGCAAGAAGAAGCTGAAAGAGTAGCCCAGAGGGCCAATATGTATCAGTTCGTCGATGACACACTATACAGAAGAAGGCCCAACGGTGTGAAATTGAAGTGCATTTGCTGGAAAGAAGGAAAGGAACTGCTAGCAGAAATAGAAAAAGCATGTGCGGCTCCCACATTGGGTCAAGGGCTTTGGTTGGGAAAGTATTCCGCCAAGGAGTTTATTGGCCCACAACCCTCCAAGATGCGGTCGACCTAGTCACCAAATGTGAAGCCTGCTAGTTTCATTCCAAGAATAACCATCGACCTCCCAGGCTCTTCAGACAATCCCTTTGTCATGGCCATTTTCGGTCTGGGAGCTCGATATCCTCGGCCCTTTCCCCGTGCTGCCAGGGGCTTTGGATTCTTGTTTGTTCCAATTGACAAGTTTACAAAGTGGCTGGAAGTAGAAGCCATGAGAAAGGAGACTGCTTTGTCAGCTATCAAATTCTTGAAAGGATTGGTGTGCCGCTTCGGAGTCCCTGCACGGATCATCACTTACAACGACGTCCAATTCATGAGCCACACCTTCATGCAATATGTTCATGCCCTCAGAAGCAAGATCTCATTTCCCTCTGTTGCACATCCCGGAAGCAATGGACAAGCTGAGAGGGCGAACACTGATGTGTTGCAAGGACTCAAGAAAAGAACATTTGATAAGCTGCAGCATGCGGCAGTCGATGGATAGACGAGCTACCGGTAGTTCTTTGGTCCCTCAGAATGACACCAAATCGAGCTACCGGGCAGACTCCCTTCTCCCTAGTCTATGGGGGCAGAAGTAGTCATCCCCACAGAACTCATTTACGGGTCACTGATGTCTACTACACAACCTTCTTCTTGTAGACGTTGTTGGGCCTGCAAGTGCATAGGTTTCTAGGACAGTAGCAAATTTCCCTCAAGTGGATGACCTAAGGTTTATCAATCCGTAGGAGGCATAGGATGAAGATGGTCTCTCTCAAGCAACCCTGCAACCAAATAACAAAGAGTCTCTTGTGTCCCCAACACACCCAATACAATGGCAAATTGTATAGGTGCACTAGTTCGGCGAAGAGATGGTGATACAAGTGCAAAATAGATAGTAGATAAAGGTTTTTGTAATCTGAAATAATAAAAACAGCAAGGTAACTAATGATAAAAGTGAGCATAAACGGTATTGCAATGATAGGAAACAAGGCCTAGGGTTCATACTTTCACTAGTGCAAGTTCTCTCAACAATAATAACATAGATAGATAATATAACAAGCCCTCAACATGCGACAAAGAGTCACTCCAAATCCACTAATAGCGGAGAACAAACGTAGAGATTATGGTAGGGTACGAAACCACCTCAAAGTTATTCTTTCGGATCAATCTATAAAAGAGTTCGTACTAGAATAACACCTTAAGACACAAATCAACCAAAACCCTAATGTCACCTAGATACTCCATTGTCACCTCAAGTATTCATGGGCATGTGTCACGACCGGTTTTCCAATAAAAATATTTATTGAGAAACCAATCTTTTGAGTCCAGTATGAGAGAAATCCTACTCACTGGTAGACAGATTCTTGATACAATAAGCCAGTAGCATAAAATATATTACAGGGTCGAACTACAGTTGCTCAACCAAATTATTACAAGCACGCCAATAATTATACATAATGGCGGACATGACACGGTGGTGTGGAGGCATACTACTGACTCGAGGATAGGGCGGTGGTGGAGAAACACAGCGGGGAGAGAAATACAAGACTCTAAGTCTGTCATCTCACTGAGCGTCGAGGTGAGGCTCGATGAATTTATTTGGTGGCGGAAGCGGATATAAAATAGTGACCAAATCCAGGGTCGCACGAGACTGACTGGGACTCCTCTAAGTGTCGGGCTCGCTATCAAACTCTTCATCCATGAGATCGCCTTCGTCAGCATCTGGCCAAATCAACAAGCCAGTGAGTACTTTGAAAGTACTCGCAAGACAGTTCGGACGTAAGATATAACAAATGCATGCATGGATGCGTCATGATTAATTCACCAATGTACATTCAAAAATTAGCATAACAAGGTAAGTAAAAGGGAAACGGCGGTAGTCCGCCTGAAATCCCAACAAAACATAAATAACTACCAATCGGGTGTCTGAAGCGACGCCTCGAAAGGTGAACAAATAAATATAAGGAAATGATGCCACAGTCGGGCGTCTTAGCGACACCACATAAAGGGATTTAAAAGAAATACCACAGTCGGATGTCAGGGCGACATCACAGAAAGGGCTTTTAAAAGAAATGCCACAGTCGGACGTCGGGGCGACATCACAGAAAGGGCTTTAAAAGAAAATAAAATACAACAATGCCACAGTCGGACGTCTGAGCGACATCGCAGAAAGGGCTTTTATTCACAAGTAAATAATACTCATAATAAACATTTAATTCATGAGAATAAATGGGTCAGTCCATCCACAGGAATAATCATTTAACCGGAATTAGCACTCATGCGAATCACCGGAGTCTCTGCCATCAAAACTGACATTTGATTAGGATAAGATAATATCGATCTAGGATAGTGAATAGATGATTTGGAGGAATATATGACTCTGCAGAGTTTGTACAAAATTTTTCCCACAGCCAACGGATTTCTGTAGTCACGAAGGACTAGTTCCGTCTACGGTATTTCGGAAGAAAACACAGCTAACCAGTACACACCCATCCTACCTCTCGATGTTAGGAATCACCCTAGACATCGTCCAAGAAAAACTTTTGAGACGGGGAGATCACAATCTCGAATAGCATGGGATCAAATTTATATACGCGCGCTCTAAGGGGTGCCCCCCTCTCGGTCCCAACCGGAAACACCCATGCCCCCTGACCGGATGACTGGCTTTAATCCAGGGCCATGGAACCATCATCACGGCCTCTCCTTTTGGTGTGTACCAGAAAAGCGGTTTGCAACTTACTAAACCATACTCCTTGCGAAAAACATGTGGTAGTACAGGGAAGGAAATGAGAGGAACTGGACCGTTACGGTTTGACACTGAAGTCACATAGTCTGGCATAAGACCGGCATGCTACGACACTGCCATCTTACCCATCCTCATGCCAACACATGGCCATTCATACTCACATCCATCCACTTATGGATCATCGAACTCACTTACCTCAATATTGCATAAAATAAGTTCATCGATATGCTCCTCAACATGCCATTAAACTAACTAAATGCAAAACATGCCAAGACACTCATCATATCAAAAGTTCAAACATGCTTGCCTGGTTCAGAGTAGTCGGAGCCTAGCTCGGTGAAGTTCGCGGCTCCGTCACCTCCTTCGGTATCTATGGTATAAAGAAATATATGCGCTATCGTAAATACCAAGGAGTGCACAAAAACTATTCCAAATATTTTTCAAATAAATCTGATAAAAAACTAGACAAAATTTTAAAGAGAACAGAAAAAGAATCAATCAAAAATACTTTTCTGATTAAAAGTTATAAAGGTTTTTGCCCAGGGACTCATCTGTAATGAAACAGAAAGTTTCCAGGGGCTAGCTTATAAAACAGAAACGCTTCGGCAGAAACTACGCCAGCCCAAAGGGAAAACGCATTTTGCCCGAAGGCGCTTTTAGAAAACGATTCAATAGAGAGGGCAGAGAGGCTGACGGTGGGGTCCCACTCGTCAGGTTTGAACTTTCAAAAAGGGGGGGGTGACGAAGCTCGTCGGCGCCCGAGAGCCGCGGTGGTCGCCGGCGGCGATCCACGGCGAGGCAGGGGGATCGGAGGGTACCTCCGTGCTCAGGGCGCCATTCCGCGTCGGTTGGTGGTGGTGGTGGTCGCCGGCGAGTACCACGTCGGCGGCGAGCTTTGCTCCGGCGGACGGCGGCTCGGGTGGTCAAGGGACTCGTCAGAGAGGGCTGTAGAGATCAAATTGAGGAGGGGGTTAGGCTCCTAGTAGCTAGAGAGGGTAACGGACGGGGTTTGGGCGCCGGAGATGGCCTCACCGGAGCGAATCGTGGTGGAGGCCGAGGCGGATCGGGGCGGCCGGAGTTGGGGGAGGAGACCTCCTCGAGGACCTCCTAGTGGCCTGGCGGGGCGTTGGTGAGGAGTGGTGATGATGCGTGCACGAGGGTGAGCTTGGGGGCCCTTTTTATAGGCGGCCCGAGGCGGTTGCCATGAACAGGGATCTCCGGCGAGTGATTACAGCGGTGCTGTGGATGCATAGTGGGATTAGGGGCTTGGGCATCGTCGTTGAGGTCCACCGGTTCCATTTAGGTGCTAAACAGGCTGGAATTTGGTGCTATGAGCGAGCTCGACGGAACAGGGGTGGCGCAGCCCGTCGGCGGCAGGGAGCACGTTCCGTGCTTGCCGGGCCACGGCGACGGTGCCACGGGCATGCGCTGGCATGGCAGGGACACGCGGAGAGCCAGGGGGTGTTGGGCGGCGCCGGGTGGCGTGGCGAGAGGGCTCGGGCCCTTGTTGGCCGCCACGGAAGGTGCAGCCACCGCAGAAGCTTCCAACGCCGGCGAGGCTCGCCGCTACCGACGCCAGGAATCGGCCAAGCGTGCGTGCTGGGTGCTGGCCAGTGAGAAGAGGCTGCGTGCAACGCGCCAGGGCGCACTGTGGACGCGTGATCGAGTCTGACGAAGGGAAAACGACTGAATCTTCTGAACTTTCTGAATTTTGAACAGCAACAGTGCATGCAAGGTGCTCGACAGAATGAATTTGGCCTTGAGCTGATTTTTCCTTGAGCTGATTTTTGGTGGAGTGGCTACTCATTGCTCCAGTAGGCTGCATGATTTTTGGTGGATTTTTTGGAGGAGTGTAGATATGAATTTCACCAAATTTGGCAAATCTGGTCCAAACTTGCAGAGACTGAATTTTGAAAAATTTGAAAAGAGGAGGAGTGGATCAAGATGGTTCTGGGTTGTGGGTACAAAGGACTATCCAGGAGAGTTGGTTTGAGGTCAAAACTCAAATGCAATAGGGTACTTGCTTTGAAAATCACTCAGGCTCCAAATAATTTTCAGAATTGATTTGAGAGGAAAAATAATTAGAATAAAATCCAAAACTTGCTTGGATTAGTTGGGACAGAGAACTTAGGTTGATCACAAGGAGTAGGGGAGGTTTTGGAGGGGTTTTATCAGATGGGCAAAAATGCAAAGTCATGGGTGGTTTTCAAGATATGAAAATCCCAAGTTTTTCATAGAGTTTCATTTTAAAAGAAAAAGATTAAACTCCCAAAAATGAATTTGAGAGGGAACCAACAGAGAAGAAGTTTCAAAAGGTCAAACACCAAAGTTTGAAAAAAAATAAAATCCTTGCCAAAGCAAAGGAAGTTTTTAAGAGGAAGGTTTTCTGAAAAAAAATTAAATGGCCTCTTTTCAAAACCACAAAGTTTTTGATAAAAACCAAATTAAAATTTTGGAGTGTCACAACACCTACCCCTTAGGAAAAATCTCGTCCCCGAGATTTCAACTGATCCTTAAATAAGTGTGGATGCTCTGCCCGAAGAAAATCCTCGCTTTCCCAAGTTGCTTCACCGTCATTGTGATTTCTCCATTGGACTTTGAAAAACTTGATGGTCTTCTGTCGGGTCCTCCTTTCAGACTCCTCTAATATTCTTACGGGACGTTCCCGATAAGTGAGTTCTGGCTGCACGTCAATGTTTTCATGGGATACTTGTTTCTCAGGGTTGCTTACGCACTTCCTTAATTGAGAGACATGGAACACGTCGTGAATGTCGGACAAGTCTTTGGGTAAGTCTAGCTGGTAGGCTACAGTGCCTCTTTGTGCCACTATGCAGAATGGTCCAATGAATCTTGGTGCTAACTTTCCTTCAATCTTAAACCGTTGCAGTCCTCTCATAGGGGATACTCTCAGGTATACGAACTCACCGGGTTCGAAGCTGACCCTACGATGTTCCTGATCATAATAACTCTTCTGTCGACTTTGAGCGGTCTTAAGTCGGTCTCTGATTAGCTTGACCTTTTCCTCGGCTTCTCTGAGCATGTCTGGTCCGAAGATGCGGCTGTCTCCGGTCTCTGACCAATTTAACGGGGTATGACATCTTCGTCCGTATAAAGCCTCAAATGGTGCCATTTGTAGGCTGGCCTGGTAGCTATTGTTATACGCGAACTCGGCGTATGGCATGCTTTCTTCCCAACTGGTTCCATATGTGAGGACACATGCTCTCAGCATGTCTTCTAAAATTTGGTTTACGCGTTCAGTCTGTCCATCAGTCTGTGGGTGGTATGCGGTACTGAAGGCTAGTTGGGTTCCCAGGGCCTGTTGTAAATGCTCCCAAAATCTCAAGATGAACTGAGTGCCTCTGTCGGATATTATAGTCTTCGGGATTCCATGCAGACATACTATACGGGAGAGATAAATCCTGGCAAGCCTGTGAGTGGTATGGGTCGTCTTTATTGGAATAAAGTGTGCCACTTTGGTTAATCTATCGGTGATGACCCATATGGCATCATTCCCGTGTCGTGACCGAGGTAGTCCGACAATAAAATCCATCCCTATTTCATCCCATTTCCACTCAGGTATTTTGTTCGGTTGCAGTAGTCCGGCTGGTCTCTGATGCTCAGCTTTTATGCGTTGACATGAGTCGCAACATGCAATGAAGGTGGCTATGTCCCTCTTCATACTGTGCCACCAAAATCTTTCCTGAATATCCTTATACATTTTGGTTCCTCCAGGGTGAATTGAATATGGAGTGGTGTGTGCTTCAGCTAAAATTTGCTGTTTAAGGTCTTCTATGTATGGCACGCAGAGCCTTTCTCCGTACCATAATATTCCTTCATTGTCTATGACGAATTCCGAGGCCTTGCCCATACTCAACTTTCTTTTGATGCCATCGATGCTGGTGTGACCGGGCTGAGCTTCTTTGATTTTCTCCACAAGGTCGGTTTGTATTTCTAAGTTTGATATGGTGCCTTCTGCTACCATTATCAAGTTGAGCTTGGCAAATTCTTGTTGGAATTTGGGCCTCAAGCTGTGCAGATAGTTTTCGTCGGAGCTGGGGTTCCGACTAAGGGCATCGGCCACAACATTTGCTTTCCCTGGATGGTAATGGATACCAACATCATAATCCTTTACCAACTCCAACCAACATCGTTGCCGTAAGTTTAGTTCTGGCTGTGTGAAAATATATTTGAGACTTTTGTGATCCGTATATATTTCACATCGATTCCCAAGTAAGAAATGCCTCCATTCCTTGAGTGCATGAATAACTGCTGCCATTTCTAAGTCATGAGTGGGATTATTTTCCTCATGCTTGCGAAGTTGCCTTGAAGCGTAGGCGACAACCTTGCCTTCCTGCATCAACACGCATCCGAGACCCTTTCTGGACGCGTCACAATATACTTCAAAATTCTTGTGTATGTCGGGTACAATTAATACCAATGCTGTCGTTAACTTCCGCTTTAGCTCTTGGAAACTTTTCTCGCAGGCTTCTGTCCATTCAAACTTCTTATCTTTCTTGAGCAACTGTGTCATAGGCTTGGCTATGGTGGAAAATCCTTCAATAAATCTGCGGTAATATCCTGCCATTCCCAAGAAACTCCGTATGTCCGTTACGCTGGCTGGTGACTTCCAGCCAAGTACGGCCTTGACTTTCTCTGGGTCCAATGCGATACCGTCTTGGGTCAGCACGTGGCCTAGAAAGCCTACTTGTCTTAGCCAAAATTCGCACTTGCTGAACTTGGCATACAATTGGTGTTTTCTTAGCTCTCCTAGCACAATCCTGAGATGTTCTGCGTACTCTTCTGGTGTCTTGGAGTATACCAGAATATCGTCGATGAATACCACGACGAACTTGTCCATAAACTTCATAAATACTTTGTTCATGAGGTGAACAAAAAATGCTGGGGCATTAGTTAATCCAAATGGCATCACTGTGAACTCGTACAGTCCATATCTGGAGGTGAAGGCTGTTTTGGGGATATCTTCCGTTCGTACCTTCAATTGATGGTATCCTGACCTTAAGTCAATTTTTGAGAATACCTTGGCCTGAGCGAGTTGATCAAACAAATCGTTTATCCTTGGCATCGGGTATTTGTTTTTGACTGTGACCATGTTAAGTGCTCGATAGTCAATACACAATCTCAGCGTTCCATCCTTCTTTTTGGCAAATAAAATTGGTGATCCCCAAGGTGAGGAGCTGGCTCGAATGTATCCTTTTTCCAGTAATTCCTTTATTTGCTTCTTCAACTCGATCAACTCGGATGGTGCCATTCTGTATGGTTTCTTGTATATGGGGGTGGTTCCTGGTGCTAGCTCAATGCGGAATTCTATTTCCCGATCTGGTGGCATGCCTGGTAGTTCCTCAGGGAATACATCTGGAAATTCACACACTACTGGAACCTTGTTTAGCTCAGAAACGTCCACCTTATTTAATCTTGGTTGCCGGGGTATTTTTCCTTCCTTGGCTGATACTCTTATTGTCTTCCCTTGGTGGTGTGTGAGAATTACGGTCCTGTTTAAACAGTCGATAAAACCCTTATTGGTGGTTAGCCAATCCATCCCTAGGATGACATCCAGTCCTTTATTTTCCAACACAATAAGATTTGCGTGAAACTCCAATCCTTCGAACTCAATGACCACATTCTGACAGTAATTCTGAGTAACTTGCGGAATCCCAGGGGACTTGATGATCATGGATTTCTCCAAAGGAAGCATTGAAAAATTATTTTGCAAAGCAAAATTTTTCGAAATAAAAGAGTGAGAAGCTCCAGAATCAAACAAAACCATTGCAGGTATTGTGTTGACAGGAAACGTACCGAGTACGATATCCGGAGCATTTTGTGCCTCCTCTTTGGTTACGTGATTCAGATGACCCTTCCTGTGGTTATTGTTGGGATTGAAATTGTTTCGCTTGGGCGCGGAATTGTTGCCGCCGTTGTTAGGCTTTGGGGTTGAATTCCTTGGCTTGGGGCACTGTTTGGCATAGTGCCCTTCTTCTCCACAAGCGTAACAAGTAACGCCAGGGCGATAGGTGAATTCCTTGTCCCTTGCATGAAAATTCTTGATTGGGCGTGAGACATTGGATGAGGATTTGTGTGTCCCACCCTTTTGAAAATCTGTCTTGCTTCGGTGATTGCGAGCATGATTAGTCTGGTCCCTTTTTCGCTTGCGGATATCTTCCAGACTGCGTCTCTCATTTTCCAGAGTAATGGCTTTGTCCACCAGTGTTTTAAAATCAGGAAAAGTGTGCACGACCAGTTGGCATTTAAGCGCGGGCGCCAGACCGTCAAGGAATTTCTCCATCTTCTTGATTTCAGTCATACGCTCTTCATTGGCGTAGCGGGACAATAGAGTAAATTGACTATTGTAATCTGACACTGTCATGTTCCTTTGTTTGAGGTCATCAAACTATCTCTTCTTGATTTTCATAATACTCTTAGGAATGTGTGCACCACGGAAACCTTCCTTGAAATCATCCCAGGTTATGTCATTTTCGTTGGGATGCATGTGCAGAAAATTCTCCCACCACGATGCGGCTGCTCCTGTGAGATAGTGCGGAGCATACAATACCTTCTTGGGGTCTGAACATTTTGCAATAATTAATTTTCTCTCCATATCTCGAAGCCAGTCCTCGGCTTCAAGAGGTTTGTCAGTGTGAGAAAATGTTTGAGGACGTGTCTTCTGTAGCTCAGATAACTTGGAATGCTGCTGATACTGTCCATGGTGATTTCCCATGTTGATGACTTGGTTCATCATTCCCCGATGTTGTTGCTGACTCTGCTCATAAAGGCGGCACATTTGTGAAAGTGCCGATTTACTGCCCTGTTGGCTTGAGTGTCCCTGAGTGAACTCATTGCTGGGTTGTGCATCAAAATTTTCCTCTGGTGGAATTGGCATGGAGCGAGTCCAAGGACGAGACATTTTTCACTCTGGGGATATATTTTGTAAAATCCATAAGAAAAGCGGAACGTAAAAACAATTCAAAAATATGCATAAAGCTGGCAAATAAAACTAAATAACCCAGCTTACTTAAGAAAAACAAATCGAATTGCGCACGGAGAAGGACTGCTCATTACATATCTTACACGTGGGCGGTTATTATACAATACATCACTCAGGATATGCATACATAATCCTGACATGTTATTTAGGCTAGTGCACTTCTCCAGATCCTACATGATGCGCAAACATGCTACTTCTCACAACCTATGTACATATCTTACAAAGGGGTACATTACATGGCAGCTAGGCGTACTTAGGCAGAGATGTTGACGACCTCCTTTGCCCTGCCGAGGGCGAGGCGTAGCGAGGTTGGGGACTCGACTTCCTCCTCGCTAATGGGCTCCATACGTGTAGTGTTGCGCAGAGTGGACGGAGCGGTTGCCAGGGGCGGAGCTACACGTACAGGAGTGGGCGCGAAGGGTGGTGCAGTGCGCACTGAAGTGGGTGCAATGACTTGGTTGAATTCTTCGGTAGAAGGCAGGCGACGATTAGGCGTATAAGATGCTGAGGACGAGACCAAAGTCAGTGGCGGTGAGATGGGTAGGAGCTCCCTCCTGTTGGCAGCACAGCCATGAACTGAGTCCATGCGGGTAGCTACGAAGTCGTCCACCAGGTTGTCGAAGGCTGCCTCCAGGGCCCGGAGATACTCAATGCGCATCTCAAAAGCCTCGTCTCGTTCTCCTCTGGGGCAGGAGTATGCGTCGTGACAGGTGTATGGCACATGGCATGGAAGATAGCGGTAGCGACGAGTCTTCATCACGGGGAGGACATCCCTGAGACGAGCTATCGCCTCGCGGGCTGCCATCTGCATAGCATGCCTCTCCGTAGGCATGGCTCTTCCGACGAACCGGAAGCGGCGTAACTCACCACGCCCTCCCTTGAACTGCACCGCAGCCTGGTGCATGGTCAGACTATCGTTGACTCGGTGCTGGCAGAGTGTGAAGACTGGGCGCACAGATGGCCCCATCGCGACCTGAACGATGAAGGAAAGAAGCTTGACGAACCCATCGGGCACGTTGGCGAAGGTCTGAGACTCGCAGTTGTTGTCGGCCATCTACAAAAGTAGGCAAAAATTCTGCATGGTCAGATCATAAATTTATGCTGACTGACAGAAAATGACTACAATTGCAAAAATATAAATTAGCTCTATCATGCTAATAACCAATTAGCGATCGCACCTAGTGGCTTCCTACAGTCAGCCTGGCTCTGGTACCAAGCTTGTCACGACCGGTTTTCCAATAAAAATATTTATTGAGAAACCAATCTTTTGAGTCCAGTATGAGAGAAATCCTCCTCACTGGTAGACAGATTCTTGATACAATAAGCCAGTAGCATAAAATATATTACAGGGTCGAACTACAGTTGCTCAACCAAATTATTACAAGCACGCCAATAATTATACATAATGGCGGACATGACACAGTGGTGTGGAGGCATACTACTGACTCGAGGATAGGGCGGTGGTGGAGAAACACAGCGGGGAGAGAAATACAAGACTCTAAGTCTGTCATCTCACTGAGCGTCGAGGTGAGGCTCGATGAATTTATTTGGTGGCGGAAGCGGATATAAAATAGTGACCAAATCCAGGGTCGCACAAGACTGACTGGGACTCCTCTAAGTGTCGGGCTCGCTATCAAACTCTTCATCCATGAGATCGCCTTCGTCAGCATCTGGCCAAATCAACAAGCCAGTGAGTACTTTGAAAGTACTCGCAAGACAGTTCGGACGTAAGATATAACAAATGCATGCATGGATGCGTCATGATTAATTCACCAATGTACATTCAAAAATTAGCATAACAAGGTAAGTAAAAGGGAAACGGCGGTAGTCCGCCTGAAATCCCAACAAAACATAAATAACTACCAATCGGGTGTCTGAAGCGACGCCTCGAAAGGTGAACAAATAAATATAAGGAAATGATGCCACAGTCGGGCGTCTTAGCGACACCACATAAAGGGCTTTAAAAGAAAAACCACAGTCGGATGTCAGGGCGACATCATAGAAAGGGCTTTTAAAAGAAATGCCACAGTCGGACGTCGGGGCGACATCACAGAAAGGGCTTTAAAAGAAAATAAAATACAACAATGCCACAGTCGGACGTCTGAGCGACATCGCAGAAAGGGCTTTTATTCACAAGTAAATAATACTCATAATAAACATTTAATTCATGAGAATAAATGGGTCAGTCCATCCACAGGAATAATCATTTAACCGGAATTAGCACTCATGCGAATCACCGGAGTCTCTGCCATCAAAACTGACATTTGATTAGGATAAGATAATATCGATCTAGGATAGGGAATAGATGATTTGGAGGAATATATGACTCTGCAGAGTTTGTACAAAATTTTTCCCACAGCCAACGGATTTCCGTAGTCACGAAGGACTAGTTCCGTTTACGGTATTTCGGAAGAAAACACAGCTAACCAGTACACACCCATCCTACCTCTCGATGTTAGGAATCACCCTAGACATCGTCCAAGAAAAACTTTTGAGACGGGGAGATCACAATCTCGAATAGCATGGGATCAAATTTATATATGCGCACTCTAAGGGGTGCCCCCCTCTCGGTCCCAACCGGAAACACCCATGCCCCCTGACCGTATGACTGGCTTTAATCCAGGGCCATGGAACCATAATCATGGCCTCTCCTTTTGGTGTGTACCAGAAAAGCGGTTTGCAACTTACTAAACCATACTCCTTGCGGAAAACATGTGGTAGTACAGGGAAGGAAATGAGAGGAACTGGACCGTTACGGTTTGACACTGAAGTCACATAGTCTGGCATAAGACTGGCATGCTACGAAACTGCCATCTTACCCATCCTCATGCCAACACATGGCCATTCATACTCACATCCATCCACTTATGGATCATCGAACTCACTTACCTCAATATTGCATAAAATAACGTTCATCGATATGCTCCTCAACATGCCATGAAACTAACTAAATGCAAAACATGCCAAGACACTCATCATATCAAAAGTTCAAACATGCTTGCCTGGTTCAGAGTAGTCGGAGCCTAGCTCGGTGAAGTTCGCGGCTCCGTCACCTCCTTCGGTATCTATGGTATAAAGAAATATATGCGCTATCGTAAATACCAAGGAGTGCACAAAAAGTATTCCAAATATTTTTCAAATAAATCTGATAAAAAACTAGAATTTTTTTTAAAGAGAACAGAAAAAGAATCAATCAAAAATACTTTTCTGATTAAAAGTTATAAAGGTTTTTGCCCAGGGACTCATTTGTAATGAAACAGAAAGTTTCCAGGGGCTAGCTTATAAAACAGAAACGCTTCGGCAGAATCTACGCCAGCCCAAAGGGAAAACGCATTTTGCCCGAAGGTGCTTTCAGAAAACGATTCAATAGAGAGGGCAGAGAGGCTGATGGTGGGGTCCCACTCGTCAGGTTTGAACTTTCAAAAGGGGGGGGGACGAAGCTCGTCGGCGCCCGAGAGCCGCGGTGGTCGCCGGCGGCGATCCACAGCGAGGCAGGGGGATCGGAGGGTACCTTCGTGCTCAGGGCGCTATTCCGCGTCAGTTGGTGGTGGTGGTGGTCGCCGGCGAGTACCACGTCAACGGCGAGCTTTGCTCCGGCGGACGGCGGCTCGGGTGGCCGAGGGACTCGTCGGAGAGGGCTGCAGAGATCAAATTGAGGAGGGGGTTTGGCTCCTGGTAGCTAGAGAGGGTAACGGACGGGGTTTGGGCGCCGGAGATGGCCTCACCGGAGCGAATCGTGGTGGAGGCCGAGGCGGATCGGGGCGGCCGGAGTTGGGGGAGGAGACCTCCTCGAGGACCTCCTAGTGGCCTGGCGGGGCGTTGGTGAGGAGTGGTGATGATGCGTGCACGAGGGTGAGCTTGGGGGCCCTTTTTATAGGCGGCCCGAGGCGGTTGCCGTGAACGGGGATCTCCGGCGAGTGATTACGGCGGTGCTGTGGATGCACAGTGGGATTAGGGGCTTGGGCATCGTCGTTGAGGTCCACCGGTGCCATTTAGTTGCTAAACGGGCTGGGATTTGGTGCTATGGGCGAGCTGGACGGAACGGGGGTGGCGTGGCCCGTCGGCGGCAGGGAGCACGTTCCATGCTTGCCGGGCCACGGCGACGGTGCCACGGGCATGCGCTGGCATGGCAGGGACACGCGGAGAGCCAGGGGGTGTTGGGCGGCGCCGGGTGGCGTGGCGAGAGGGCTCGGGCCTTGTTGGCCGCCACGGAAGGTGCAGCCACCGCAGAAGCTTCCAACGCCGGCGAGGCTCGCTGCTACCGACGCCAGGAATCGGCCAAGCGTGCGTGCGGGGTGCTGGCCACTGAGAAGAGGCTGCGTGCAACGCGCCAGGGCGCACTGTGGCCGCGTGACCGAGTCTGACGAAGGGAAAACGACTGAATCTTCTGAACTTTCTGAATTTTGAACAGCAACAGTGCATGCAAGGTGCTCGACAGAATGAATTTGTCCTCTGGTGATTTTTCCTTGAGCTGATTTTTGGTGGAGTGGCTACTCATTGCTCCAGTAGGCTGCATGATTTTTGGTGGAATTTTTGGAAGAGTGTAGATATGAATTTCACCAAATTTGGCAAATCTGGTCCAAACTTGCAGAGACTGAATTTTGAAAAATTTGAAAAGAGGAGGAGTGGATCAAGATGGTTCTGGGTTGTGGGTACAAAGGACTATCCAGGAAAGTTGGTTTGAGGTCAAAACTCAAATGCAATAGGGTACTTGCTTTGAAAATCACTCAGGCTCCAAATAATTTTCAGAATTGATTTGAGAGGAAAAATAATTAGAATAAAATCCAAAACTTGCTTGGATTAGTTGGGACAGAGAACTTAGGTTGATCACAAGGAGTAGGGGAGGTTTTGGAGGGGTTTTATCACATGGACGAAAATGCAAAGTCATGGGTGGTTTTCAAGATATGAAAATCCCAAGTTTTTCATAGAGTTTCATTTTAAAAGAAAAAGATTAAACTCCCAAAAATGAATTTGAGAGGGAACCAACAGAGAAGAAGTTTCAAAAGGTCAAACACCAAAGTTTGAAAAAAAAAATCCTTACCAAAGAAAAGGAAGTTTTTAAGAGGAAGGTTTTCTGGAAAAAAAATTAAATGGCCTCTTTTCAAAACCACAAAGTTTTTGATAAAAACCAAATTAAAATTTTGGAGTGTCACAACACCTACCCCCTTAGGAAAAATCTCGTCCCCGAGATTTCAGCTGATCCTTAAATAAGTGTGGATGCTCTGCCCGAAGAAAATCCTCGCTTTCCCAAGTTGCTTCACTGTCGTTGTGATTGCTCCATTGGACTTTGAAAAACTTGATGGTCTTCTGTCGGGTCCTCCTTTCAGACTCCTCTAATATTCTTATGGGACGTTCCCGATAAGTGAGGTCTGGCTGCACGTCAATGTTTTCATGGGATACTTGTTTCTCAGGGTTGCTTACGCACTTCCTTAATTGAGAGACGTGGAACACGTCGTGAATGTCGGACAAGTCTTCGGGTAAGTCTAGCTGGTAGGCTACAGTGCCTCTTCGTGCCAATATGCAGAATGGTCCAATGAATCTTGGTGCTAACTTTCCTTTAATCTTAAACCGTTGCAGTCCTCTCATAGGGGATACTCTCAGGTATACGAACTCACCGGGTTCGAAGCTGACCCTACGATGTTTCTGATCATAATAACTCTTCTGTCGACTTTGAGCGGTCTTAAGTCGGTCTCTGATTAGCTTGAACTTTTCCTCGGCTTCTCTGAGCATGTCTGGTCCGAAGATGCGGCTGTCTCCGGTCTCTGACCAATTTAACAGGGTACGACATCTTCGTCCGTATAAAGCCTCAAATGGTGCCATTTGTAGGCTGGCCTGGTAGCTATTGTTATACGCGAACTCGGCGTATGGCAGGCTTTCTTCCCAACTGGTTCCATATGTGAGGACACATGCTCTCAGCATGTCTTCTAAAATTTGGTTTACGCGTTCAGTCTGTCCATCAGTCTGTGGGTGGTATGCGGTACTGAAGGCTAGTTGGGTTCCCAGGGCCTGTTGTAAATGCTCCCAAATTCTCGAGATGAACTGAGTGCCTCTGTCGGATATTATAGTCTTCGGGATTCCATGCAGACATACTATACGGGAGAGATAAATCCTGGCAAGCCTATGAGTGGTGTGGGTCGTCTTTATTGGAATAAAGTGTGCCACTTTGGTTAATCTATCGGTGATGACCCATATGGCATCATTCCCATGTCGTGACCGAGGTAGTCCGACAATAAAATCCATCCCTATTTCATCCCATTTCCACTCAGGTATTTTGTTCGGTTGCAGTAGTCCGGCTGGTCTCTGATGCTCACCTTTTATGCGTTGACATGAGTCACAACATGCAATGAAGGTGGCTATGTCCCTCTTCATACCGTGCCACCAAAATCTTTCCTGAATATCCTTATACATTTTGGTTCCTCCAGGGTGAATTGAATATGGAGTGGTGTGTGCTTCAGCTAAAATTTGCTGTTTAAGGTCTTCTATGTTTGGCACGCAGAGCCTTTCTCCGTACCATAATATTCCTTCATTGTCTATGACGAATTCCGAGGCCTTGCCCATACTCAACTTTCTTTTGATGCCTTCGATGCTGGTGTGACCGGGATGAGCTTCTTTGATTTTCTCCACAAGGTCGGTTTGTATTTATAAGTTTGATATGGTGCCTTCTGCTACCATTATCAAGTTGAGCTTGGCAAATTCTTGTTGGAATTTGGGCCTCAAGCTGTGCAGATAGTTTTCGTCGGAGCTGGGGTTCCGACTAAGGGCATCGGCCACTACATTTCCTTTCCCTGGATGGTAATGGATACCAACATCATAATCCTTTACCAACTCCAACCAACGTCGTTGCCGTAAGTTTAGTTCTGGATGTGTGAAAATATATTTGAGACTTTTGTGATCCGTATATATTTCACATCGATTCCCAAGTAAGAAATGCCTCCATTCCTTGAGTGCATGAATAACTGCTGCCATTTCTAAGTCATGAGTGGGATAATTTTCCTCATGCTTGCGAAGTTGCCTTGAAGCATAGGCGACAACCTTGCCTTCCTGCATCAACATGCATCCAAGACCCTTTCTGGACGCGTCACAATATACTTCAAAATTCTCGTTAACTTCCGCTTTAGCTCTTGGAAACTTTTCTCGCAGGGTTCTGTCCATTCAAACTTCTTATCTTTCTTGAGCAACTATGTCATAGGCTTGGCTATGGTGGAAAATCCTTCAATAAATCTGCGGTAATATCCTGCCATTCCCAAGAAACTCTGTATGTCTGTTACGCTGGCTGGTGACTTCCAGCCAAGTACGGCCTTGACTTTCTCTGGGTCCACTGCGATACCGTCTTGGGTCAGCACGTGGCCTAGAAAGCCTACTTGTCTTAGCCAAAATTCGCACTTGCTGAACTTGGCATACAATTGGTGTTTTCTTAGCTCTCCTAGCACAATCCTGAGATGTTCTGCGTGCTCTTCTGGTGTCTTAGAGTATACCAGAATATCGTCGATGAATACCACGACGAACTTGTCCATAAACTTCATAAATACTTTGTTCATGAGGTGAACAAAATATGCTAGGGCGTTAGTTAATCCAAATGGCATCACTGTGAACTCGTACAGTCCATATCTGGAGGTGAAGGCTGTTTTGGGGATATCTTCCGTTCGTACCTTCAATTGATGGTATCCTGACCTTAAGTCAATTTTTGAGAATACCTTGGCCTGAGCGAGTTGATCAAGCAAATCGTTTATCCTTGGCATCGGGTATTTGTTTTTGACTGTGACCATGTTAAGTGCTCGATAGTCAATACACAATCTCAGCGTTCCATCCTTCTTTTTGGCAAATAAAATTGGTGATCCCCAAGGTGAGGAGCTGGCTCGAATGTATCCTTTTCCCAGTAATTCCTTTATTTGCTTCTTCAACTCGATCAACTCGGATGGTGCCATTCTGTATGGTTTCTTGTATATGGGGGTGGTTCCTGGTGCTAGCTCAATGCGGAATTCTATTTCCCGGTCTGGTGGCATGCTTGGTAGTTCTTCAGGGAATACATCTGGAAATTCACACACTAATGGAACCTTGTTTAGCTCAGAAACGTCCACCTTATTTAATCTCGGTTGCCGGGGTATTTTTCCTTCCTTGGCTGATACTCTTATTGTCTTCCCTTGGTGGTGTGTGAGAATTACGGTCCTGTTGAAACAGTCGATAAAACCCTTATTGGTGGTTAGCCAATCCATCCCTAGGATGACATCCAGTCCTTTATTTTCCAACACAATAAGATTTGCGTGAAACTCCAATCCTTCGAACTCAATGACCACATTCTGATAGTAATTCTGAGTAACTTGCTAAATCCCAGGGGACTTGATGATCATGGATTTCTCCAAAGGAAGCATCGAAAAATTATTTTGCAAAGCAAAATTTTTCGAAATGAAAGAGTGAGAAGCTCCAGAATCAAACAAAACCATTGTAGGTATTGTGTTGACAGGAAACGTACCGAGTACGATATCCGGAGCATTTTGTGCCTCCTCTTTGGTTACGTGATTCAGATGACCCTTCCTGTGGTTATTGTTGGGATTGAAATTGTTTCGCTTGGGCGCGGAATTGTTGCCGCCGTTGTTCGGCTTTGGGGTTGAATTCCTTGGCTTGGGGCACTGTTTGGCATAGTGCCCTTCTTCTCCACAAGCGTAACAAGTAACGCCGGGGCGATAGGTGAATTCCTTGTCCCTTGCATGAAAATTCTTGATTGGGCGTGAGACATTGGATGAGGATTTGTGTGTCCCACCCTTTTGAAAATCTGTCTTGCTTCGGTGATTGCGAGCATGATTAGTCTGGTCCCTTTTTCGCTTGCGGATATCTTCCAGACTGCGTCTCTCATTTTCCAGAGTAATGGCTTTGTCCACCAGTGTTTTAAAATCAGGAAAAGTGTGCACGACCAGTTGGCATTTAAGCGCGGGCGCCAGACCGTCAAGGAATTTCTCCATCTTCTTGATTTCAGTCATACGCTCTTCATTGGCGTAGCGGGACAATAGAGTAAATTGACTGTTGTAATCTGACACTGTCATGTTCCTTTGTTTGAGGTCATCGAACTCTCTCTTCTTGATTTTCAGAATACTCTTAGGAATGTGTGCACCACGGAAACCTTCCTTGAAATCATCCCAGGTTATGTCATTTTTGTTGGGATGCATGTGCAGAAAATTCTCCCACCACGATGCGGCTGCTCCTGTGAGATAGTGCGGAGAATACAATACCTTCTTAGGGTCTAAACATTTTGCAATAATTAATTTTCTCTCCATAGCTCGAAGCCAGTCCTCGGCTTCAAGAGGTTTGTCAGTGTGAGAAAATGTTTGAGGACGTGTCTTCTGTAGCTCAGATAACTTGGAATGCTGCTGATACTGTCCATGGTGATTTCCCATGTTGATGACTTGGTTCATCATTTTCCGATGTTGTTGCTGACTCTGCTCATAAAGGCGGCACATTTGTGAAAGTGCCGATTCACTGCCCTGTTGGCTTGACTGTCCCTGAGTGAACTCGTTGCTGGGTTGTGCATGAAAATTTTCCTCTGGTGGAATTGGCATGGAGCGAGTCCAAGGACGAGACATTTTTCACTCTGGGGATATATTTTGTAAAATCCATAAGAAAAGCGGAAAGAGTCGTAAAAACAATTCAAAAAAATGCATAAAGCTGGCAAATAAAACTAAATAACCCAGCTTACTTAAGAAAAACAAATCGAATTGCGCACGGAGAAGGACTGCTCATTACATATCTTACACGTGGGCGGTAATTATACAATACATCACTCAGGATATGCATACATAATCCTGACATGTTATTTAGGCTAGTGCACTTCTCCAGATCCTACATGATGCGCAAACATGCTACTTCTCACAACCTATGTACATATCTTACAAAGCGGTACATTACATGGCAGCTAGGCGTACTTAGGCAGAGATGTTGACGACCTCCTTTGCCCTGCCGAGGGCGAGGCGTAGCGAGGTTGGGGACTCGACTTCCTCCTCGCTAATGGGCTCCATACGTGTAGTGTTGCGCAGAGTGGACGGAGCGGTTGCCAGGGGCGGAGCTACACGTACAGGAGTGGGCGCGAAGGGTGGTGCAGTGCGCGCTGAAGTGGGTGCAATGACTTGGTTGAATTCTTCGGTAGAAGGCAGGCGACGAGTAGGCGTATAAGATGCTGAGGACGAGACCAAAGTCAGTGGCAGTGTGATGGGTAGGAGCTCCCTCCTGTTGGCAGCACAGCCATGAACTGAGTCCATGCGGGTAGCTATGAAGTCGTCCACCAGGTTGTCGAAGGCTGCCTCCAGGCCCGGAGATACTCAATGAGCATCTCAAAAGCCTCGTCTCGTTCTCCTCTAGGGCAGGAGTATGCGTCGTGACAGGTGTATGGCACATGGCATGGAAGATAGCGGTAGTGACGAGTCTTCATCACGGGGAGGACATCCCTGAGACGAGCTATCGGCTCGCGGGCTGCCATCTGCATAGCATGCCTCTCCGTAGGCATGGCTCTTCCCACGAACCGGAAGCGGCGTAACTCACCACACCCTCCCTTGAACTGCACCGCGGCCTGGTGCATGGTCAGACTGTCGTTGACTCGGTGCTGGCAGAGTGTGAAGACTGGGCGCACAGATGGCCCCATCGCGACCTGAACGATGAAGGAAAGAAGCTTGACGAACCCATCGGGCACGTTGGCGAAGGTCTGAGACTCGCAGCTGTTGTCGGCCATCTACAAAAGTAGGCAAAAATTCTGCATGGTCAGATCATAAATTTATGCTGACTGACAGAAAATGACTACAATTGCAAAAATATAAATTAGCTCTATCATGCTAATAACCAATTAGCGATCGCACCTAGTGGCTTCCTACAGTCAGCCTGGCTCTAGTACCAAGCTTCTCACGACCGGTTTTCCAATAAAAATATTTATTGAGAAACCAATCTTTTGAGTCCAGTATGAGAGAAATCCTCCTCACTGGTAGACAGATTCTTGATACAATAAGCCAGTAGCATAAAATATATTACAGGGTCGAACTACGGTTGCTCAACCAAATTATTACAAGCACGCCAATAATTATACATAATGGCGGACATGACATAGTGGTGTGGAGGCATACTACTGACTCGAGGATAGGGCGGTGGTGGAGAAACACAGCGGGGAGAGAAATACAAGACTCTAAGTCTTACATCTCACCGAGCATCGAGGTGAGGCTCGTTGTATTTATTTGGTGGCGGAAGCGGATATAAAACAGTGACCAAATCCAGGGTCGCACGAGACTGACTGGGACTCCTCTAAGTGTCGGGCTCGCTATCAAACTCTTCATCCATGAGATCGCCTTCGTCAGCATCTGGCCAAATAAACAAGCCAGTGAGTACTTTGAAAGTACTCGCAAGACAGTTTGGACGTAAGATATAACAAATGCATGCATGGATGCGTCATGATTAATTCACCAATGTACATTCAAAAATTAGCATAACAAGGTAAGTAAAAGGGAAACGGCGGTAGTCCGCCTGAAATCCCAACAAAACATAAATAACTACCGATCGGGTGTCTGAAGCGACGCCTCGAAAGGTGAACAAATAAATATAAGGAAATGATGCCACAGTCGGGCGTCTTAGCGACACCACATAAAGGGCTTTAAAAGAAATACCACAGTCGGATGTCGGGGCGACATCACAGAAAGGGCTTTTAAAAGAAATGCCACAGTCGGACGTCGGAGCGACATCACAGAAAGGGCTTTAAAAGAAAATAAAATACAACAATGCCACAGTCGGACGTCTGAGCGACATCGCAGAAAGGGCTTTTATTCACAAGTAAATAATACTCATAATAAACATTTAATTCATGAGAATAAATGGGTTAGTCCATCCACAGGAATAATCATTTAACCGGAATTAGCACTCATGCGAATCACCGGAGTCTCTGCCATCAAAACTGACATTTGATTAGGATAAGATAATATCGATCTAGGACAGGGAATAGATGATTTGGAGGAATATATGACTCTGCAGAGTTTGTACAAAATTTTTCCCACAGCCAACGGATTTCCGTAGTCACGAAGGACTAGTTCCGTTTACGGTATTTCGGAAGAAAACACAGCTAACCAGTACACACCCATCCTACCTCTCGATGTTAGGAATCACCCTAGACATCGTCCAAGAAAAACTTTTGAGACGGGGAGATCACAATCTCGAATAGCATGGGATCAAATTTATATACGCGCCCTCTAAGGGGTGCCCCCCTCTCGGTCCCAACCGAAAACACCCATGCCCCCTGACCGGATGACTGGCTTTAATCCAGGGACATGGAACCATCATCACGGCCTCTCCTTTTGGTGTGTACCAGAAAAGCGGTTTGCAACTTACTAAACCATACTCCTTGCGGAAAACATGTGGTAGTACAGGGAAGGAAATGAGAGGAACTGGACCGTTACGGTTTGACACTGAAGTCACATAGTCTGGCATAAGACTGGCATGCTACGACACTGCCATCTTACCCATCCTCATGCCAACACATGGCCATTCATACTCACATCCATCCACTTATGGATCATCGAACTCACTTACCTCAATATTGCATAAAATAACGTTCATCGATATGCTCCTCAACATGCCATGAAACTAACTAAATGCAAAACATGCCAAGACACTCATCATATCAAAAGTTCAAACATGCTTGCCTGGTTCAGAGTAGTCGGAGCCTAGCTCGGTGAAGTTCGCGGCTCCGTCACCTCCTTCGGTATCTACGGTATAAAGAAATATATGCGCTATCGTAAATACCAAGGAGTGCACAAAAAGTATTCCAAATATTTTTCAAATAAATCTGATAAAAAACTAGACAAAATTTTAAAGAGAACAGAAAAAGAATCAATCAAAAATACTTTTCTGATTAAAAGTTACAAAGGTTTTTGCCCAAGGACTCATCTGTAATGAAACAGAAAGTTTCCAGGGGCTAGCTTATAAAACAGAAACGCTTCGGCAGAAACTACGCCAGCCCAAAGGGAAAACGCATTTTGCCCGAAGGCGCTTTCAGAAAACGATTCAATAGAGAGGGCAGAGAGGCTGACGGTGGGGTCCCACTCGTCAGGTTTGAACTTTCAAAAGGGGGGGGGGGACGAAGCTCGTCGGCGCCCGAGAGCCGCGGTGGTCGCCGACGGCGATCCACGGCGAGGCAGGGGGATCAGAGGGTACCTCCGTGCTCAGGGCGCCATTCCGCGTCGGTTGGTGGTGGTGGTGGTCGCCGGCGAGTACCACGTCGACGGCGAGCTTTGCTCCGGCGGACGGCGGCTCGGGTGGTCGAGGGACTCGTCGGAGAGGGCTGCAGAGATCAAATTGAGGAGGGGGTTAGGCTCCTGGTAGCTAGAGAGGGTAACGGACGGTGCTATGGGCGAGCTCGACGGAACGGGGGTGGCGCGGCCCGTCGGCGGCAGGGAGCACGTTCCGTGCTTGCCGGGCCACGGCGACGATGCCACGGGCGTGCGCTGGCATGGCAGGGACACGCGGAGAGCCAGGGGGTGTTGGGCGGCGCCGGGTGGCGTGGCGAGAGGGCTCGGGCCCTTGTTGGCCGCCACGGAAGGTGCAGCCACCGCAGAAGCTTCCAACACCGGCGAGGCTCGCCGCTACCGACGCCAGGAATCGGCCAAGCGTGCGTGCGGGGTGCTGGCCAGTGAGAAGAGGCTGCGTGCAACGCGCCAGGGCGCACTATGGCCGCGTGATCGAGTCTGACGAAGGGAAAACGACTGAACCTTCTGAACTTTCTGAATTTTGAACAGCAACAGTGCATGCAAGGTGCTCGACAGAATGAATTTGGCCTCTGGTGATTTTTCCTTGAGCTGATTTTTGGTGGAGTGGCTACTCATTGCTCCAGTAGGCTGCATGATTTTTGGTGGAATTTTTGGAGGAGTGTAGATATGAATTTCACCAAATTTGGCAAATCTGGTCCAAACTTGCAGAGACTGAATTTTGAAAAATTTGAAAAGAGGAGGAGTGGATCAAGATGGTTCTGGGTTGTGGGTACAAAGGACTATCCAGGAGAGTTGGTTTGAGGTCAAAACTCAAATGCAATAGGGTACTTGCTTTGAAAATCACTCAGGCTCCAAATAATTTTCAGAATTGATTTGAGAGGAAAAATAATTAGAATAAAATCCAAAACTTGCTTGGATTAGTTGGGACAGAGAACTTAGGTTGATCACAAGGAGTAGGGGAGGTTTTGGAGGGGTTTTATCACATGGGCAAAAATGCAAAGTCATGGGTGGTTTTCAAGATATGAAAATCCCAAGTTTTTCATAGAGTTTCATTTTAAAAGAAAAAGATTAAACTCCCAAAAATGAATTTGAGAGGTAACCAACAGAGAAGAAGTTTCAAAAGGTCAAACACCAAAGTTTGAAAAAAAATAAAATCCTTGCCAAAGCAAAGGAAGTTTTTAAGAGGAAGGTTTTCTGAAAAAAAATTAAATGGCCTCTTTTCAAAACCACAAAGTTTTTGATAAAAACCAAATTAAAATTTTGGAGTGTCACAGCATGATTATACGATTTGCATCACACAATCTCAGATTCATCCAACCAACATAAAAGTACTTCAAAGAGTGCCCCAAAGTTTCTATCGGAGAGTCAAGAACGTGTGACAACCCCTATGCATAGGTTCCCAATGTCACAAAACCCGCAAGTTGATCACCAAAACATACATCAAGTGGCACATGATATCCCATTGTCACCACAGATAATCACGGCAAGACATACATCAAATGTTCTCATAAAAGACTCAATCCAATAAGATAACTTCAAAGGGTAAACTCAATTCATCACAAGAGAGTAGAGGGGGAGAAACATCACAAGATCCAACTACAATAGCAAAGCTCGGGATACATCAAGATCGTGCCATAGAGGGAACACGAGAGAGAACACGAGAGAGAGAGAGATCAAACACATAGCTATTGGTACATACCCTCAGCCCCGAGGGTGAACTACTCCCTCCTTGTCATGGATAGTGCCGGGATGATGAAGATGGCCACCGGTGATGGGATCCCCCTCCGGTAGGGTGCCGGAACAGGCTCCCAAGAGGTTATTGGTGGCTACAAGGCTTGCGGCGGCGGAACTCCCAATCTATCTTCTGTTCTGGAAGTTTTAGGGTACGAGAGTATATATGGGTGTAGGGGGTACGTCGGAGGAGCTACTGGGGCCCCACGAGGC
>NC_041391.1:441238928-441285648 GCF_002162155.2 Triticum dicoccoides | reverse complement strand
GGGGGCGCCCCCCACCCTCGTGGGCAGCCTGTATCTCCCCTGACGTGCACTCCAAGTTCCCTGGGTTGATTTCCTTCCAAAAATAACTTCTCTAGTTGATTTCTTTCCATTTTGACTCCGTCTGATATTCCTTTTCCTTGAAACACTAAAATAGGCATAAAACAACAAATCTGGGCCGGGCCTCCGGTTAATAGGTTAGTCCCAAAAATAATATAAAAGTGGATAATAAATCCCAATATTGCATAAAACAGTAGATAAAGTAGCATGGAGCAATCAAAAATTATAGATACGTTGGAGACATATCAAGCATCCCCAAGCTTAATTCTCGCTCATCCTCGAGTAGGTAAATGATAAAAAAAGAATTTTTGATGCGGAGTGATACTTCAATGTAAATCTTCTTAATCGTGGCATGAATATTCAGATCCAAAAGATTCAAGACAAAAGTTCATATTGACATAAAAATAATAATACTTGAAGCATACTAATCAAACCAATCAAGTCTTCTCAAAATAACATGGCAAAAGAAAGTTCATCCCTACAAAATCATATAGTTAGGCTATGCTTCATTTTCGTCACACAAAGATCTTCCCAACTTCTATACCCCCGATGACAAGTGAAGCAATTGTTTCATACTTAAATAATCTCAAAGTTTTTCAACCTTCACACAATACATGAGCGTGAGCCATGGATATAGCTCTATGGGTGGAATAGAATATGATGATGGGGATTGTGTGGAGAAGACAAAAAGGAGAGAGTCTCACATTGACGAGGATAATCAATGGGCTATGGAGATGCCCATCAATTGATGTCAACATGAGGAGTAGGGATTTCCATGCAATGGACGTACTAGAGCTATGAATGCTCAACAAAAGAAAACTAGTGGGTGTGCATCCAACTTGCTTGCTCATGAAGACCTAGGGCATTTGAGGAAGCCCATCGTAGGAATATACAAGCCAAGTTCTGTAATGAAAAATTCCCACTAGTATAAAAAGACAACTTTATGAGACTCACTACATGAAGAACAAGGTGCTACTTTGAAGCACAATATATGAGACTCACCATATGTCAAAACAATTATCAAGTATCAAACTTATCTTAGTATCCAATTCACTCAAAAGAAAGTTTCACATATCTTGAATACCAAGCATATTAACATTAAGAAAATTACCATGCTATTAACGACTCTCAAAATAATCTAAGTGAAGCATGAGAGTTCATCTATTTCTTCAAAATAAAACTATCACCATGCTCTAACAGATATAAGTGAAGCACTAGAGCAAATGACAAACTACTCCGAAAGATATAAGTAAAGATCAATGAGTAGTCGAATAATTATGCAACTATGCGAAGACTCTCCCATTTAATAATTTCAGATCTTGATACTTTATTCAAACAGCAAGCAAAGCTAAAGAAAATGACATGACGCTCCAAGCAAAACACATATCATATGGTGAATAAAAATATAGCTCCAAGTAAAGTTACGGATGAACGAAGACAAAAGAGGGGATGCCTTCCGGGGCATCCCCAAGCTTAGGCTCTTGGTTACCCTTGAATATTACCTTGGGATATGTTCTTCTCTCATAATAATTTTCAATACAATCATGAATGAATTTAACAATATACTATCATATAAGGCATTCTTTTCATGATCCACAAGCTTAGAAATTTTATTAATCTCCACATAAGCAAATTTATTCTCATGAATAGTAGTGGGAGCAAACTCAACAAAATAACTAACATGTGATTGAAAATTAAAATCATGATGACAAGTTTCATGGTTATCATTATTCAATATAGCATACATGTCATCACCATAATCATCATAGATAGCAACCATGTTCTCATAGTCAATTGAAGCCTCATCAAAAATGGTGGATTCATCATTAAATAAATTAGTCATGACCTCTCTGAATCCACTTTCATCATTATAATCATCATAAATAGGAGGTGTGCAATCATTATAACAAATTTGCACATCTAATCTTGGGGGACTTAAAATATCATCTTCATCAAATATAGCATACCCAAGCTTATGGCTTGGTATATCATTAGCATCATGGATATTCAAAGTATTCATACTAGCAACATTGCAATCATGCTCATCATTCATGCCAATCATTTTATTGAATTCTTGTTCTATCAATTGAGCACAATTTTCCTTTCCATCATTTTCAAGAAAGACATTATAAAGATGAAAAATATGATGCAACCACAATTCCATTTTTTCTAGTTTTTTTATACAAACCAAAGTAGTGATAAAACAAGAAACTAACAGATTCGATTGCAAGATCTAAAGATATACCTTCAAGCACTCACCTCCCCTGCAACGGAGCCAGAAATGAACTTGATGTCTACCACGCCACTTTATTCTTGTAGACACGTATCGGGCCTCCAAGCGTAGAGTTTTGTAGGACAGTTTCAATTTTCCCTCAAGTGGATGACCTAAGGTTTATCAATCCGTGGGAGGCATAGGATGAAGATAGTCTTTCCAGACAACCCTACAACCAAATAATAAAAAGTTTCTTGTGTCCCAAACACACCAAATACAATGGTAATTTGTATAGATGCACTAGTTCAACGAAGAGATGGTGATACAAGTGTAATATGGATAGTAGATATTGATTTTTGTAATAAGAACAATAAAAAATAGGAAGGTAGCAATTGATAAAACGGAGCACAAACGGTATTGCAATGCTTGAAAATAAGGCCTAGGGTTCGTACTTTCGCTAGTGCAATCTATCAACAATGCTAATCTAATTGGACCATATAACCATCCCTCAACGTACGATGAAGAATCACTCCAAAGTTCCTATCTAGTGGAGAACATAAGAAGAAATTGTTTGTAGCTATTCTTTCCGATCGAGCTATCCTAGAGTTCGTACTAAAATAACACCAAGTTATTCTTTTTGATTGATCTACCAGGAGTTCATACTAAAATAACACAAAGTTATTCTTTCCGATCGATCTATGAAGAGTTCATACTAAAATAACACCAAAGCAAATTCTGATTCATAATACTCAATCCAACACAAAGAACCTCAAAGAGTGCCCCAAGATTTCTACCGGAGAAACAAAAGACGAGAATGTGCATTAACCCCTATGCATAGATTACCCCAATGTCACCTCGGGAATCCATGAATTGAGTGCCAAAACACGTATCAAATGAATCAATATGATACCTCATTGTCACCACCGGTATTCATAGCAAGACATACATCAAGTGCTCTCAAATCCATAAAAGTATTCAATCCGATAAAATGAAAGCTCAAAGGGAAAATTCAATTCATCACAACAAGATAGAGGGGGAGAAACACCATATGATCCAACTATATTAACAAAGCCCGTGATACATCAAGATCCTGCCATCTCAAGAACATGAGAGAGAGAGAGATAGATTAAACACATAGCTACTGGTACAAACCCTCAGCCCTGAGGGTGGACTACTCCCTGCTCATCATGGTGGCCACCGGGATGATTCAGATGGCCACCGGTGATGATTTTTCCCTCCACAGGAGTGCTGGAACGGGGTCTAGATTTGTTTTTCGTGGCTACAGAGGCTTGTGGCGGCTGAACTTATGATCTAGGGTTCTCTTCAGGGTTTTCGGAATACTGAGGAAGTTATAGGGCGAAGAGGTGGTGCAGGAGGCCACTAAGGTGAGCATAACCCACCAGGGTGCGCCTGGGCCCCCAGGCGAGCCTAGGTGGGTTGTGCCCCTCTCGGGGCACCCCTTTGGTACTTCTTCGGCCCACTGGATGTCTTCTGGGAAAAAATCTCCAAAAAGTTTCTTTGCATTTGGACTCCGCTTGGTATTGATTTTATGTGATGTAAAAAACAAGCAAAAAACAACAACTGGCACTGGGCACTATGTCAATAGGTTAGTCCCAAAAAAATTATATAAAGTTGCTATAAATGATTGTAAAACATCCAAGAATGATAATATAACTGCATGGAACAATAAAAAATTATGGATACGTTAGAGACCTATTAGGGGCTAGATTTTTCCGTGGAGGTTGCCGCCCTGTTCGACCAATCTGGCTCCCCCTCACCATTAACGGCTCGAAGAATCAAGGCCGACCCTCTACTCCAATCCATGGCGCCTGGCTTTCTGCCATGGCACCTGTCGGTGTCAAAACCGGCGGATCTTGGGTAGGGGGTCCCGAACTGTGCGTCTAGGTGGATGGTAACAGGAGACAAGGGACACAATGTTTTTAACCAGGTTTGGGCCCTCTCAGTGGAGGTAAAACCCTACTCCTGCTTGATTAACATTGATGATATGGGTAGTACAAGAGTAGATCTACCACGAGATCAGAGAGGCTAAACCCTAGAAGCTAGCCTATGGTATGATTGTTGTTCGTCCTACGGACTAAAACCCTCCGATTTATATAGACACCAGAGAGGGCTAGGGTTACACAGAGTCGGTTACAATGGTAGGAGATCTACATATCCGTATTGCCAAGCTTGCCTTCCACGCCAAGGAAAGTCCCATCGGGACACGGGATGGAGTCTTCAATCTTGTATCTTCATAGTCTAGGAGTCCGGCCAATGATGATAGTTCGGCTATCCGGACATCCCCTAGTCTGGGACTCCCTCAGCACCCATTCCCGTACCCTCTACATCCACCACCGACCCTCCGCAATGCATGCAATATATGTGGCAGAAGCGCTTGGCGCGGTAAGAATAGTGGGATGGCAGTTACCGCCCCGTGAACGTGGGACGCGGGTACTCCGCAAGGTGTGGCCCATTATATGCCCCAGTACAATTGGCGTTACACACTGCGCAAGAGAACTAGAAAGTAACCTTGGCTCATGTTAATGAACAAGCAAAGAGGATCTCAAAGGGCGAGCCACTGCTATGTTGCTGCCTGTGCACTCGTTAGGGCCTACCCTGACGAGGCCCGGCAGCGCGTTCGGGCCAGGCTCGGGGGCTCCTGTTGGTGCAACAAACCTTGGTTCTGTTTCCTAAACTGTGCACATGCCTAAGAACAATATCACAGCACCAAGATTAGACCAAGCACGAAGGGATCAGCGCTTTGAAGAATCAGAGAGCTGGATGAGAAGACCAAGTCAAGCCAGAGAGACAAGATACTGCTAAGGGAAAAAACTCCCTTGCCGGGCAGACGAGCTTGGCAAGGTTGGAGATACCTCGGAAGCAAGCCTCCAGATCGTAGACAATATCCAAGGCAATGATCAATATAGAGGCATCACGTCCAAGATTAGTACACCGACTCCTGCCTGCATCTACTACTATTACTCCACACATTGACCTTTATCCAGCATGCATCTAGTGTATTAAGTTCATGGAGAAATGGAGTAATGCAATAAGAACGACGACATGATGTAGACGATATCTATTCATTAGGAATAGCCCCCATCTTGTTATCCTTAATAGCAACGATACATGTGTGTCTTGCTGCCTCTTTTGTCGCTGGGAAAGAACACCGTAAGATCGAACCCATCACAAAGAACCTCTTACCATGGCAAGAAAAATCGACCTAGTTGGCCTAACTAAACCAAAGATTCGAAGAAGAAATACAAGGCTATAAATAATCATGCATATAAGAGATCAAAGAAGACTCAAATAATATTCACGGATATAGATCTGGTCATAAACTCAAAGTTCATCAGATCCCAACAAACACACAACAAAAAGAGTTACATCAAATGGATCTCCAAGAGACCATTGTATTGAGAATCAAAAGAGAGAGAGGAAGCCATCTAGCTACTGCGTATGGACCCGTAGGTCTATGGTGAACTACTCATGCATCATCGGAGAGGCACCAATGAGGATGATGAACCCCTCTGTGATGGTGTGTAGACTGGATCTCATGGTTCTAGAACTTGTGGCGGTTGGAGTTGTGTTTCGTCGACTCCCCTAGGGTGTCTGGAATATTTGGATATTTATAGGGTGAAGAGGCGGTGTTGGAGGCCATCGACATGCGCACAACCCATCTGGGCACCCGTGGGCCTCCTAGCGCGCCCTGGTGGGTTGTGCCCCCCTCGGGGCTCCCCTCTGGTACTTCCTTGGCCCACTCGGTGCCTTCTGGTCCAGAAAATATCTCCAAAAGGTTTTGCTACATTTGGACTCCATTTGGTATTGATTTTCTGCGAAGTGAAAAACGAGCAAAAAATAGCAAATGGCACTGGGCATTATGTTAATAGGTTAGTCCAAAAAAAATAATATAAAGTTGCTATAAAATGATTGTAAAACATCTAAGAATGATAATATAACAGCATGGAACAATAAAAAATTATAGATACGTGGGAGACTATCAGCATCTGCGAGCTTAATTCCTGCTCATTCTCGAGTAGGTAAATGATAAAAATAGAATGTTTTATGTGGAACGCTGCCAATAGATTCGTCACATATTCTTTTCTTTTGTAGCATGGACATTTGGACTTTTATATGGTTTAGAGCAACCATGTCTTTCAAAATGTCAACACTAAGAAAGTTATCCCTAGCCCATCATGCTCAACCATTGATCCATTCATGAAACACACTCGCATATTAGCTACATCCAATGCTCAAGTATGATCATAGTGCTCCCTAGTTGGTGCTCTATAGGAGAAGATGGAGACTCAAGTAAAAATAAAAATTGCATAAAGTAAATAGAAAGGTCCTTCACGGAGGGAAATAGGGATTTGTAGAGGTGCCAGAGCTCACAGCTAAAATTGAGAGATTTTTTTCCAGATGCATACTTTCCCCATCAACGAAAATGACCTAGTAATTCCCAACACTTTCCATGCTAGATATATCATAGGCCATTCCCAAATAGAAAATAAAGTTTATTCCTTTTCCACCATTCTTTCAGAATTCAGGGCTAGCCGTATCCACGGGTGCCTTCTATACCAAAACTTTCCCAAGAATTTATTATTTGACAACATAAAGTAAATTTCTTTTTCATTTCGGGACTGGGCATCCCTATTACCGCCGTACTCTCATGCAATGACAAGTGGATAAACATTTTCATCTTGAGAATAACATATCTAGCATGGAAAATATTGGCCACCCCCTGCCTCTTCATGAGCGGTACGAGCACACAAAAGGAAATTAGAGATGGCACACACAAATTTGCTTAGAATGTCATGGAAATACAACATATAGGTAGGCTGTGTGGACTCATATGGCAAAACTGGGTTTAAAGATTTTGGATGCACAAGTAGTATTTCTACTTAGTGTAAGTGGAGGCTAGCAAATATATTGAGAAGCAACCAACCAAGAAATAAAAAATCACATAAGCGAGCATTAAGCACAACTAACACCGAATAATGCACCATAAGTAGGATGTAATTTCATTGCATAACTATTGACTTTCGTGCTTGCATAGGGAATCACAAACCTTAACAACAATATTCTTAACAAAGCATAATTACTCACCAACATGACTCACATATCCCTATCATCATATCTCAAAACTATTACAAAGACTCAAGTTTATTTTGTCCTATGATCTTCATGAAAGTTTTTATTATATCCCTCTTGAATATGTATCACTTTGGGACTAATTTCATATGTTTCTTTTGATAAGCTCAAACATATTTAAGTGAAGAAAATGAGCATAAAAATTTTCTTCTCTCAAAATAATATTAGTGAAGCATGCAAGAATTTCTTAAAAAAATTACTAACTCTCAAATAGATCTAAGTGAAGCATGAGAGCATTTCTTCAAAAATATTAAAGCACACCATGCTCAAAAAGATACAAGTGAAGCACTAGAGCAATTCTATCAAATCATAGCATAATTTTGGCTCTCTCAAATAGGTGTGTCCAGCAAGTATAGATGACACAAACAAAAACAAAAACAAGCAAAGACTCATATAATACAAGACGCTCCAAGCAAAACTCTTGATATGTGATGAATAAAAATATAGCTCTAAGTAAAATACCGATGGTCGTTAGAAGAAAGAGGGGATGCCTTCCGGGGCATCCGCAAGCTTAGTTTCTTGGTTCTCTGTGGCACCCTGGCTCAGAGAGACCGTAACGCCCCGTATTCCAGCCAAGAGATCAAGGTAAGTCTCTGGAATACGACACTGCTTAGCATAGAACAAATCAGCTCTTTATTACAATCGATATGGATACAAGAGGATTATATCAGCACGACGACACTACACCTGCCAAGGTTGCTCTATGCAAGCAGCAGAACAACACATAGCAGCGGAAAAGATTCTAGTAGCGGAACAATGATGATGACGATGGACTCCACTCCATAGGGACACTGGCTGGAATGTTTATCCTAGATCGCAAACACAAGATCCTCGGCAAACAAGCAAGCAGACAAGGGATGACCTACAAACTGGCATGACATGCTAGGTCAATACATTGAATGTACTTGCAAGCTCACATCAACCAAAGCAATCAAGACAAACAATAGCATGGCAATTACAGGTTAATTAGCAAGGATGAACATGATACAGCTAGAGCAACTTGGCAGGGACAAGATGAACATGATACAGCTAGAACAATACAAGATGAGCATGGAATGAACATATGAGGATACTAGCATGCAACATGTTAACAACTTACTCTGTTCGGGGTTACCTCGTAACCTCCACAGGAATCACTTACAATCATGGTCATCACACGATCACCTCAGTATCAAATCAAGCTTGGTATTAACAATACCATAGTAATCATTACATGGCCACAAGGAGCTTAATCTTTACCCTTGATTCTCGCATAACACCATAAACATCAACCAACTTTGGTATCCACGAGACCACTGTGATCCTCTTGCGATCACATAAGGATATACCACTTCTTTCATTATCGAACCAGGGTTGATGTAAACAGGTTATTATTACTGTTGACCCATAGTGTGACCTACTATGAACCAGGCCCTTATCCGTGGGTGTGACTATTGATAGATTTAAACACATCTGCAGAGGTTAGCACACTGTACCCACACCACGGAACCCAAGGCCCCGTACTCCCATTCGGGTGGACCAACGACGTTTCGACAAAACTGGTCTCTCGCCATGAAACTCTCCCGACCACTCCGACCAACTCCCCTTTGGGCTAAGTCATGGGTGGCCCCGATGCCACTCCGGACATCCAACGGCCACCGTTGTGGCAAAGCAATCATCCCAAAACGGGACATGGTACCAACACAACTACATGCACACAAGGTTTATGTCTTCCTACCTGATTAGGATAGTGTGCGCCCATAACCTTCCCTAGTTGGAGGAACCGGAGAGAGGCACGACAATAGACCCAGCTAGGAGCCCCCATAAAGCAAGTGTGGCTCCACTGGTCAGTTTGATTTTGATGGCACTATGACTCAGCCAACATGTGTGCAAGTTCGATTAAAGTCCAGTTAAACTTCAATGAGGAACAACTTATTCATATTAAAATAACATGATGCAACTACAATGCATGATTATGATACCATCATAAGCACGGAGGTGCAACATAATCATCATGCATAACAACAATGAATCATTTATCCAAACGAGCATGGCATACTGATGAGCATAACCATAACACTACACATGAGCATAGCATGACCACTAGCATCAGAAATAAATACTATGCAAGAACATA
The DNA here is from genome assembly GCF_002162155.2 of Triticum dicoccoides. Lineage (NCBI taxonomy): Eukaryota > Viridiplantae > Streptophyta > Magnoliopsida > Poales > Poaceae > Triticum > Triticum dicoccoides. The sequence goes on along the minus strand of NC_041391.1, from coordinate 441,276,112 downwards.
ACAAGAATACTACCAAGTAAGCATGTAACCAACTAGATGCAACGGAACATGCATAACAACAATACTGGATAACAAACGATAAGCATGCATTAGAATGAACAACACTACCACCAGCATGTGCTACCACTACCAAGCATGACAGGAGAAAATAATACTAGCAAGTAGTAAAAGAGAACAAGATGCATTAGAACATAGCATGAAGGTGGACATGAATCCACGAGCATAGCCGAAACAATGAAATAGCAGCAAATAAGCAGGCAGTAAATGGGAAAACATTTACTAAATATTCAACTAGAAACCATGGCTACTGCATGGCTATCATGCAAGTGGCTGTTGTGGCTTGCCTAGGGGTGACAGAGTCTCCGGGAAGAAGTGCCGTGAAGCCGCAGAATGAAACGTCGGATGTACTTCTCTCTTGAAGGAAGCTGGTTAGAAGCAAGGGCACAAAGGTCATTTTCAGAGTGAGACCACCTAGTGAAAATGTTACCAACAGAAAGATCACTATGAGACGAAGAAGTGGGCATTGGTTTCACCTCGATCGGAGTTACGGTTGAAGAGACACAAGGGGTAGAAGCTTACGGACCTATCTGTGAATAAAACTCCTACAAACAAGTCCCTGGGAGGAAACACTGAAAGCGCCTTCAGGCCGATTAAGTTTTCTGAAAAGGAAAATGCATTTAGAGCCATAGTAGATTCAAAATATGTTTTCACAAAACTGAAACCACATTCTACCAAAATGCGCTTCCACTAATTGCACTGGGCCCGTGCTTTAACCCACTTACGGGAGGGTCCCACGCGGCAGGGGGAGGGGCCAGCGTGGTCATTGTCTACCTCCTCCCCTCGCTCATGTTCTTCCCCGAGCGGAACAGAGCAGGAAGCAAAGGAGGGGTGCGGCGACTGGCCCTGGTGGCTCCGATGATGTCCGGCCAAATGGAGACCACCATCGGGCTCGTGGAGGTCTCCCGCGCCCGTTCAGAGACGAAGGAAGACGCGGGGAGGAGTGGAGGAGCGGCGATGGGAGACACCAGGGAGGTGGCAGAGGCGGGCGGTGGTGGTGCTTGGCGACGGCCAGGGGTATTCCGGCGAGGGCAAGGGGGTGGGGAGACTCGCGGAGGTGAGAGGTATTCGGTGGAGGGCTCGGAAGGAGGAGAGGGGGCCTGAGGTGGCTGGTTGGAGGGGATCTCCGGTGATGGTCGTGAACGAACGACAATGATGGGGCACTCCGGTGGGCAAGAGAGGCAAGGGAGGAGGTGGTGAGGTGCGAGAGGAGTTGGGCACGCCTTATATAGCAGCGGGGAGGGCTCTAGAGAATCACAGGTGAGCTCCAACATGGCTCTAATGGAGAACAGGGGCTGGACGAGGCACGGGCATGGCGTTTGCAACACATTCATGACAAACTAGGAGGAGGCAGAGGCACGGGTCGATGAAGAGTCTCACGAGGGAGCTACTAGACATGGAGGGACGTCAAGACACGGAGGGAGCGGACGAGAACAGTGGCCGGATCGAGCTAGAGCTTGCTGTTTGCATGACGCAAGCGTGATCACCGCATGCACTGGTGTATGCGGCGCATTTTAGCCCGACCGACAATGTCCAGTAGATAGTCCATACTACCCTTAGTATCAATGAAGAAGGAAATGAGCTCAGGGGCAAAGAAGAGATTGGCAGGAGGCTCCAATGCAGATGAACAACAACCTGTTTGTGCTGTGGTGAGGAAGATCCAAGAGAGGATAGACTCTGTTCCTTGGCATGGTGTTATTACATGCTAAGATGATGGTCATGACCACAATTCAGCTTAAGAGGAGGGGTTTAGCTAGCACTTGTTGTAGAAACCACCAGATTGGACAGAAATGCAAAATATGAAGTAGCACTCACACAAATGATTTGCATGAGCTTAAACTTGGAGGAGATGAGTTATTTGATGATATGAAGCTACTGTAGAAGTTTCATGCCATTTGGAAATATCAAAATGGTACTTGCTTCAAAATGCAACTCTCTGGATAGAATTTAAGAAAAATAGCCGAGGAAAATTGGCTAGATAAAATGAGCCAAAAACATGTGGAGATAGTTTATATGGATGGGATAATGTCCTGGTAAATTTTCAACTTAACTGAAGCATATAAAATATAGTTGCTTCACAACCTGAAAATCTAACCATAAACCAAGTTTTGATGCTGAGCTCACATAGAGTGATGACATGAGCCCAAATCTTGAGGAGAGTGAGGATTTGATCATATGAAGTACCTTGCAAAATTTCGACTCATTTGGATTATCCTAGCTAGTACTTCCTTCACAAAGAATTCCCTCACACAAGAACTTTAAAAAATTTCTCAGGAATATTCACTAGGAAAGTTGATTTGAATTTTGACAGGAGGCAATGATATGGACATGAAAAGGAGTCCAAAAAGTTTGGGGTCAATCAAGCAAAGATAAATGACACTTCCTTCTCAAAAAGCCACTTAAGGCAGAATGAGAAAAGGAATATTTGTGAATTATCTTTGCTGATGCCAAGGAATGGTTTTGACATATTTGAGGAAGATATGACCCAAATAATTTGTGAGAATTATTTGGGAATTTTGGGAGTGACAGAAATATAGATTGCTTCACAACCTAGGGCAAAAAGAATTATTCCTTAAATAGAAAAGGAATGTTCCCAATAAAAATAATATTGGGATTTGGGCTAGGATGAGAAATGACATGATATTGGGATGATTTAGAGGATGAGAAGCCACTATGGGACCTAGGAAGACATGATCTTACCAAGTTTTTGGATCACATAGCCACACAAAAGCAAATCAAAACAATAACTCGAATGAAATCAAAAGGAAAAGAAAGAGACAAAATCCAGGGTGTTACATTCTCCTGCAATAATAACTTGCGGTGCCATGGGGCATCCCCAAGCTTAGGCTCTTTTCACTCCTTATTAATTCATCCATCATGATCTCACCCAAAACTTGAAAACTTCATTCACACAAAACTTAACAAAACCATCATGAGATCTGTTAGTATAACAAAGCAAATCACCACTCTAAGTATTGTTGGAGACCCGTTCATATTTTATTTTTGAAGTATATCTATTGTATTATAACTTTACCTTGGCTTATACAGCCTGATACAATCCATAGATTCATCAAAGTAAGCACGCAACCCAAAAAAACAGAATCTGTCAAAAATAGAATAGTCTATAGTAATATGAAAAGTTTATCTCTTCTTTAACTCCAAAAATTCTGAAGCATTAGGAAAACGTAGGCAATTTGTATATCAATCTTGTGTAAAAAATTCAGAATTTTATCACGCTTCTGTAAATTTTAACAATTCTGCTACTAGGCGCGAAAGTTTCTGTTTTCCAACAAGATCAAATCAACTATCACCCAACATGATCCCAAAGGCTTCACTTGGCACAAACACTAATTAAAACATAAAAAGAACAATCATAAAAGTATCATAATTTTGTAAACACTCAAGGACAGAAAGAAAAAGGCAAAAATAAAATTTATTCATTGGGTTGCCTCCCAACCAGCACTATCGTTTTATGCCCCTAGCTAGGCATAACGCATAGATTCAAGTATTGTCGTGTTTAGTTTTTGATCCATAGGATGCCCTCATGATTGATTCATATGGTGACTTAATTCTTGTTCTAGGGGAGTGTTCCATACCCTTTCTTAGTGGAAATATAAATTTAATATTCCCTTCTTTCATATCAATCACGACACCTATAGTGCATAAAAACGGTCTACCAACTATAAGAGGACAAGACGGATTGCAATTAATATCAAGAACAATAAAATCTATGGGCACACAATTCCTATTTGCAAGAATAAGAACATCATTAGTTATTCCCATAGGCTTTTTAATAGTAGAATTTGCCAAGTGCAAATTAAGAGAACATTCTTCGATATCGGTAAGACCAAGCACATCACATAAAGATTTCAGAGTCGTGGAAACACTAGCGCCCAAATCACATAAATCAAAACAGTCATAATTTTTTATTTTTACTTTGATAGTAGGTCCTGTTCATCATGTAATTTTCTAGGAATTTAAATCTCTGATTCCAACTTTTCTTCTAAAGCTTCCAACTGTTAATTTTGACTTTGATAGTAGGTCCCGATATGTTTAGTAAAAGCTTTATTTTGTTCATAAGCATGGGGTGAAGTTATGATGGATTACAACAAATTGTAAGTGCATCTAGTGCCCCTTAGTGATTTTGGTGTATTGAAGACTTATAGGTTAAGGGACAAATATATTTGTGAGTGTACACAGACTCTATAAGTCGATGAGGAGTTTGATATTTATGATGAAAGTCGGCCCCTAAAAATGTATGTCTTCAGCTGAAGACTTTGATTCTCCTGAAGATTTTGAAAGTGAAGAGATTGGTGTGACCTTGAAGACTTGGATATTCATGCGAGGATTATGAAGCATGAAGACTTTTCTTTTCGTAGTTTCATTTTCTCTTTCTTGAGTCATAGGAAACACCGTAATGTTAAACGGGGTCGAGGTAATACTAAGGAAAGTGATTTCCAAATGATGCTCATCTCAAAACCTACACCTACCCAATCCTTTCGAGTGAAGCCATTGGATAGTCAATTTCTTCAGAGACAGAGACGAAGATCTTCTGGTGTCTGAGGAATTTGTTCTCACTGAGGAGTTAGCAATTCACCGGTGCGAATTGCCTACACAGTGAGGAACATGATAGACCCAAGGAATTTGAACCTCAAATATCTGACCGTTGCATCACTGAAGAGATTGTTCCTATGTGGAACCGATGCTTGTTACCTTTGAGGACTGTGTCTCCTCCAAACGGTTAGGTGTCATGGTCTGAGCATCCAAGAGGAATTGTGGATCACCAAGTGACCAAGTCTATGAAGGTTTGGAAGTCACCTGAAGACTTACCACGAGTGTTTGGGCGAGGTCTATGTGACTTTAGCTCAAAGAGAATACAGTGAGGACTGTGTGTCCTCGGGTTTAAATACCCAGCCGCTCCAACCAGACGTACAACTGTCACAGCAGTTGGAACTGGTCTACCAAATCATTGTCTTCACCAAGCCAACTCGTTTTTCTTCCTCAACCCTTTCATTTCCTCATTCAAGTGTTGAAGAACCTGATCATTAATGTTTGAAGACTTTGACTGAAGACTTTCTCTATTTCCTCAATCATAATTCTTCAGTCTCATAGTCTTCAGCCTGCTTATCCTGTTTTCATGCTTTCTGTACTTTATGTTTTTTCATTTCATCATGATGACTATGTTGTTGCTCTGCTATGCTTATACGTGAGTACTTATTTCACTGCTAATGTGTCATTGCTTAGAAATTTCTTCACCTAGAAATTCCTCAGTGACGAATTTGTAAAAATTGCCTATTCACCCCCCCTCTAGTCGATATAACGCACTTTCAATTGGTATCAGAGCAAGGTACTCCCTTCTTTCGTGTGATTTTGGTTTAACAACCTGGAGTTTTAGTTATGTCAACTGAAGGATGATCAAGGGCTGAGCTGGGTGTCCTACCTTTGATGGGACGGACTACCCCTACTGGAAGAACAAGATGCACATGCACATTGAGGAAATTGATAACAATCTCCCATATGTTGTGGAAAATAGTGTTCCCTCTGTCACTCCGTCTATGAATGCTACTGATGTGAAGAGATTCAAGCAACTCGATTCTCAAGCGAAGAATATCATAAGTGGCCATCTGAGCAAAGGATAGTACGGCAGAGTGAGTGCTTTGGAAACAACAAAGCTGATTTGGGACAGGCTGTCCAAGGTCAATGAAGGAGTCTCCACTCAATGTGACTCCCGAGTTGATGTTCTTCGCAATTTGTTCAACCGCTTCAAAAGACTCAACCACGAAAATGTTCAGCAAACCTTTGATTGCCTCACTGACATCTCAAATGAGCTTCAAGCACTTGGTGCCACTGACATCACCGACCATGAGGTGGTGAAGAAATTGCTGAGATCACTTGATTCCTCATTTGATACTCTTGCACTGATGATTCAACAGCGAGGAGACTACAATTCTCTTGATCTTGCTGATATCCTCGAGAGGCTAAATACTCACGAGTTCCAGCTTGCTAAAAAGAGAGACCTTTATGGACCGAGCTATGGAAGATCACGTGCCCTAAAGGCCAAGGCAGTCTCTGAATTTGAAGGTGAAGATTCTGGTAGCAACCTTGGTGATCCTGAAGAACTGAGCCAGGAGCTAGCAATACTCATGAGGAAATTCCATAAGTTCTCTTGCCATGGACGCTTTGAAAAGTCTTCAAGAAGTGATGATTCCTCATCCTGTGACTACAAAAAGAGGACTTGCCACAAATGCAAGAAAACTGGTCACTACAAGTCTGATTGTCCTCAGTGGGAAAAGGAATCAAAGAAGAGGAATTACAAAGATGACGATTCTGATGACTCAAAGAAGAAGAAGAAATCTTCAAAGTCCTCATCATCAAAATCTTCAAAGTCTTCATCTCACAAGAAGAGCAGTTCCAAGAAGGCTCGGGCATTTATTGGCAAGGAAATAGACTCTAAAGCTGAATCTGAAGAAAATGTGGAAGAGGAGGAATCTGAGGAGTCATACTCTGGTGTGGCGAGCCTAGTGTTAGTGTCAAAACCGGCGGATCTCGGGTAGGGGGTCCCGAACTGTGCGTGTATGGTCGATGGTAACAGGAGGCGGGGGACACGATGTTTACCCAGGTTTGGACCCTCTCTATGGAGGTAATACCCTACTTCCTGCTTGATTGATCTTGATGAATATGAGTATTACAAAAGTTGATCGACCACGAGATCGTAATGGATAAAACCCTAGAAGTCTAGCCTATATGATTATGATTGCCTCTACAGACTAAGCCCTTCGGTTTATATAGACACCGGAGGGGACTAGGGTTATACAAAGTCGGTTACAGAGAAAGGAATCTTCATATCCGGACGCCAAGGAGACTCCCATCTGAACACAGGTGAGAGTCTTCGGTCATGTATCTTTGCAGCCCATCAGTCCGGCCCATGTCAATAGGGCGGACGCCCAAGGACCCCTTAATACAGGACTCCCTCAGTAGCCCCTGAACCAGGCTTCAATGACGAGGTGTCCGGCGGGCAGATTGTCTTCGGCATTGCAAGGTGGGTTCCTTCTCCGAATACGTCAAAATAGTCTTCGAACACGGAAAACGTGTCCGGCTCTGCAAAACAAAGCCCACACACAACCGCAGAGTATAATATTTCATGAGTTCAATCCGCTGACAACTTTCCGTAGCGTGACATCGCGCCGGCACCCGGCCATTATTCGAACCGTTTTTAGCCTGCCGCTCCATATTTCGAGATGTGGTTTCATTGGCACGTCTTTTCAAAGCAGAGATCATGTCCCCTTATTGCGGGATTCTCATCAATACGGGCATGGGTAACCCAACCGAGCCATATGCACGGCCCTTGCGGAATAGGCGAGTAGGGAGGCGCTTGATATTCACTTCCTTTATAAAGAGATAAGGATTCACCCATTTCACCCATTCCTTCTCTCTCTGCCTCCCCCATTGTTGAGCTCCAATGCCCAAGTTCTTATCTTTTCCACCCCAAAAAAGCACTTCAACCATGCCCGGATCCGGAGCGCAGGGAAAGTGGATGGCCTCCTCCGTTATGGAGAAGGACATTACCCAGCTCCGGGAGGCTGGGTATTTGGCCAAGGAAATCGCCCACTGGCTTCTGGCCAAGGGATAGATCATCCCCACCCCAGAGCCCCATGAGAGGGTAGTATTCGTCCCTCACTTCATCTGCGGGTTGGGATTTCCTTTACACCCGTTCGTCCGCGGACTCATGTTCTACTATGGGCTTGATTTCCATGAACTGGCCCCCAACTCCTTCCTCAACATGTCGGCATTCATTGTCGTGTGCGAGGCCTTCCTCCTCATCCCACCCCACTTTGGATTATGGCTAAAGATCTTCAATGTGAAGCCGAAGGTGGTCAGTGGTCAACAGGCATAGTGCGGAGGTAATATGGTGAGCAATATGCCCAACGTCAGATGGCCCGAAGGCTCCTTCGTGGAGACTGTCAAAGGGTGGCCACAGAAGTGGTTCTACGTCATAGAGCCACGCGGCACCACCTGGGTCGCAGCTCCTGCATTCCGGTCTAGGGCCCCGGTGCGGCTCACCTCCTGTCCAGAGAAAGGCATGGACTGGTCTTTGCCGGACGAGCTAACAGCGCCTCAGACGCGCATCAGGAGCATGATGGAGAAGAAAATCAATCTTGTTAATGTGATCCAGGTGATGCTTGTTCGTCGGATCCTTCCGTGCCAAAGCCGGACTTGCCATTTGTGGGAGTATGATCCGGCCAAGCACCAGACCTTGCAGCAGTTCTTCGGTGCTACGCCTGAACACATCTGTAAGGTGCTTTTCAAGTCCAGCGAGACATGGCAGGATACGATCGAGGACCGTGGGCATGACTTGGCCCATCCCGCAAGTTCGGTATGTTTTTTCATGTTTTCAAGGCTTATCCTTTACTTGCATACTCGAGGAAGACGCCTAAGCCTCCCTACTGATTCTCTCAGAGCTGGACAAAGAAGGAGGAGCGGATTCACTATCCGGCTCCACTACCCGAAGACCCAGCAATTCCACTTTTGACGAAGATGGTGGTTCCGGTGCCCTATCAAGCACCGGAGAAGAAGGCCAAGGGGACCCATGGTGGCCTCCGTAAAGGGCACTTCGGACATGACGTCTGAAGACGCCGAGACTCATTCCTCCGTCACCGAGGACGGCGAGGAAGAGGAGGAAGAAGAAGAGTGCCATTCCCCCCTGAGGGGGGGGGGGAGAAAGAAAAGGACGGCCTTCACGCGTCTGGAGGCCGAGGCATCCAAGAAGGGGAAAATTTCCCTCTCGGACAACAACACAGCGGCAACCGACAACAGCTCAGAATGGTGCCCCAGGGAAAAGCCCCTGTCAAATCGTGAGTACTCAAAAACCCGGACACATTCATATATCCGGCCTCTCTACTTCATAGTCTTAACATGTTGAGTCATGCATTTGTAGTCCGGCTCGGTCCGACCTCAAGCGGTCCTCATCTTTGGTAGATTCGCTGGACCCAGAGGCGATGGACAGCGGGTCCCTTCTGGCGGACTCCTGTCCCAAGGCCATGGATGATGCTGAGGCGTTGTCCCGAAGGATCCCAGGCCAGGGAGAGACTCAGGAGGCTGTCAGGGCAGTGCCAGGGGTGAAACCTCGGCCACTGGACACATGGAGGAGAAAATCCCCATGGATACTGGCAAGGGAGGCCATATCCAATTTGGCCCCCAGCCAAATACAATTCCGGAGACCTACACGGCTCCAGAATCAGGCAAGCAGCCTCTTTCGAAAGAAGGAGGTGTGCCTATTCCACCGGTGACCTCTGTCCAAACAGAGGCACCAGATAATTTGCTGGAAGCGTTGTAAGGCACTTCCATTGTTGAGGAACACCGTACACTTATGGGTACGGTTGTTGAGAAGATCTAGTCTGCGATGAGCGGATAGACCGAAGCCTGCACAAGCCTTCTGACAGGCTTTGAGGTAAGTAATGAAATTATGTAAAAAGAATGTCATAGTATAGACAGTAGACCCTGAGACACTGTCCGGTGTTCAAAAAGAAAATCCAGACAGAGGATCAAACAAGTATCGCAGGAGACTAACCAGATGAGTCAGTGTGAACAAGCAGGCATCGTTACTGGCTGCGACTTCTCATACTGCTAAGGTTTCCGTACTGAAGCAGAGTCTGGAGCGGGCCGAGGAAGAGCTCGGTCGTGTGACAAAACAACCGGATTTGGAGTTCTCCAGGGGCATTTGCGGATCTGCCGTCCAGCGTTTCAGACGCTGGAATTCTTCTGAGCCAAAGAGGGGAGCTCCACGGAGAAGCTGTTTTGGTCGCAATACCTTGCGCCAGAACATCTGGTGCCCTTTAGCGATCAGCTAAAAGCTGGTCGAACTGCATAGGCTGCCCAAATTGGCCATGAAGCATTTAATAGTATCGCTATGGCCTGCCGAAGCCATACCCAGCAGCTATTTCGGGCCCGTGAAGCGGCTGGTCAATGTCTGCCCTCCGCTTGATGCCATCAAGCGGTCGGTCTGCATCGAAGGCATGCGAATGGCCTTCTCCTGAGTCAAGATGCAGTGGGTAAATATGGACTCCGTGAAGGTTGCGACCGAGGGACCGCCCGCGGGCAAGGAGCACTGCACGCCCGAGCGGTATTTTGAAGATGTCCTGGAGGGATCCCGCATTGTAGAGGGGCAGTGTTCAAAAGATATTATCTTTAAATGAAATCATTCATATTGTCCCTTCCTGTATTATGAAACAGAGCCGATATGTAACATAATGCTTATTATTTAAAATTTTACCTCCTGTGTGGTCGTTTTGTTAGATCTTAGAGTTGGCCAGTTGTCGGATTCCGCCCCCACGTAGGTAGTACGGGGGTGTTCGGGTTGAATCTATACACTCTTTATCCCAAAGTTTGGTCCTTAAAAGAGCTGTTTAGCGCAACGAACCAGGTAATCGGACTATGTGGCTTTATCACCCTCACTTAGCCATAGGATTTTGACAATAGAAATTTAGGCGTAGCCCCTAGTATTCCTAAGTCCGAACTTGGGGTACTGTAAACACCTGATCGGATAAAAACCGATTCATCGAATAATGCGGAAAAAATCGCAAAAGATTTGTAACCTCTCGAAGAGCTGACCGGCTCACGCCGCATCATGACAGTCAGTTTTTGGCTTTCACTACTGAGGTGCTCATCCGGATGAACCCAGACGCAATAGCAGTAGTTCTCCTGATATAGCGGAACGTAAGGTAGTAAGCACAGGAGCCAAGCAACCCAACAATTGACCAAACACATGATTCGGAGCCAACACACATAATGCTACAATTCAGGGTGCCGAACTATACTGTAAAAGAGTGTCCGGACTTTGTTGTTGTGTTATGGGGCGTAATGAAGACCCTGGCGAATTAAGGCGTACCAAGAGTGTACGGGTGCGATTGATAAGAGTATCAAGAAAAAGAAAAATGAAGTAATAGGCTAATGCCGCAGAAATTGGGCCGCAAACTATTTTCCATTATAGTTTGATTAATATGTCAAAGCGTATTTTGTACAAGTAGTGCGATAAGCAACAGGGCTATTTAACATGCCATGATCAAGGGAGAGCTACGTGCGGATCCTTAAAACAGGCATAACGATCATTTAAAGAGACTATGACACTCCAAAAAAATTCATTTGGTTTTCAGCAAATTATTTGTTTGATTTGAAGGAGGCTATTTAAAATCTTTTAAAAAAATACTCTCCTCCTCAATTATTTTCTCTTATGTCAAAATCTTTATTTTGGGTTATCCTCAACCTTGGTGTTTGATTTTGAAGGTTCTTCATTGGTGTTGACTCACCACAATTTAGTTTTGAAAATTTTTCAATTAAAAAGAAATCCTCATGGTTTTGGATTTATTCCTTTTTATTCCAACCATCCTCTTTCACCATGTCTCATATTAAAATTTTTCCCCAAAACACCTCCCTCCACTTTGGGTCAAGTCAAGTAGCCAATCCTAGCAAGTTCAACCCATTTTGGATTTTTATTCCATTTATTTTAACCCCAAAATTATTTCTGTCTTTATTTTTGGACTTAGGTGATTTACAAAGGAAGTATCTGTATCCTTTGAGTTTTGATCTCAAACCAACTCCTCTGGCTAATCCTTAGCACCCCCAACCTAGATCCATCAAGAGCCACTCTTCCACAGTTCAAAATTTTCAAGTTTTGCTCACTGCAAGTTTGGACCAGATTCATCATTTTTGGTGAAATTCATATTTTCTCTTCTCCAAAAATTCTACCAAAAATCAGGCAGTCCCCAGGTGCATTGAGAGGCTACCTCACCAAACATCAGCGCCAGATAAATTCTCCACATGCCAAAATCATTTCATCGAACACTTGGCCTGCACTGTTACTGTACATGTTCAGAAATTCAGTGTTGCAGTTCGACAGTCAGTGTCGTTTTCTTCAGAGACTTGGCGTCGATCTCACCAGTGCACTCTCTGGCGCTTTGCACACTGCTCCTCCTCCTTATCCAGAGCACCGCATGCTCTCTTGGACGGGCGCAGGTGTCGGTGGCGGCGTGCCTCGCCGACGCCGGCAGCTTCTGCGGTGGCAGAGCCACCCGTGGCGGCCAGCGGGAGCCAACGCCAGCTTTCTGCACCGTCCAGCACTGCCCAAACCACCCGAGGCCTCCGCGTGGCCGGCTGCTTGCCATCACACGCCGCAGCACCGTCGCCGTGGCCCAGCAAGCACAGGGCGCACTCTTTGCCGCCGACGGGCCCGCGAAGCACCGTTCCGTCGAAACCACAGAGCAAGCCTAATCCAACAGAGGTTAGCATTTGAATGAAACCAGTGGATCTCCATGTTGATGCCCAGCCACCTAAACCACCCGTCCGGCCACTGCATCGCTGTAATCGCCGCCGGAGTTATCCCGTTCGCGGGAACCACCTCGGGCCGGCTAGAAATAGCCACCCCGAGCTCACCTTCGACCAGCACTACTCCCTCCACCTCACCAGAGCCCCGCCAAGGCACCAGGAAGACCCTGAGGAGGCCTTCTCCTCCGTCTCCGGCCGCCGCGATCCACTTCGGGCTCCGGCAAGGTTAACTCGAGTGCATGCACCCCCGCCTCTCTCGTTGATCCAGTGACATCCTAGTGCACCCACTCCACTAACCCACGCCCCAATTTGAAGCTTGCAGCCCTCCCTGACGAGATCCAACAACACCCGAACCACCGTCCGCCGGAGTTGAGGCCGCCGTCGACGTGGTGCTCGCCGACGACCAACTCCACCACCCACAGGTGCGGAAGAACCCAAGGAACCCGTAGGTACCATCCACTCCTCCTAACTCACCGTGGATCGCCGTCGGCGACCACCGCAGCCTTCGGGCGCCAGCGCACTCTGTTTTCTCCCTCCAACTTTCAAACCTGACGAGTGGGACCCCCTCGTCAGCCTCTATGTTATATTAGAACCTTTTTTTGGAAAGCGCCTTCAGGCAAAAAAGCTTTCAGCCTGAAACGCAGCGGAACTCTCAATGAAAGCACCAATGTCAGTGTCAAAACTGGCGGATCTTGGGTAGGGGGTCCCGAACTATGCGTCTAAGGTCGATGGTAATAGCAGGCAGGGGACACGATGTTTACCTAGGTTCGGGCCCTCTCTATGGAGGTAATACCCTACTTCCTGCTTGATTGATCTTGATTAATATGAGTATTACAAGATTTGATCTACCACGAGATCGTAATGGCGGACCTAGAAGTCTACCCTATATGATTATGATTGCCTCTACAGACTAAGCCCTCCGGTTTATATAAACACCGGAGGGGACTAGGGTTATACAAAGTTGGTTACAGAGAAAGGAATCTTCATATCCGGACGCCAAGATTGCCTTACACGCCAAGGAGAGTCCCATCCGGACACAAGTGAGAGTCTTCGGTCTTGTATCTTCACAGCCCATCAGTCCGGCCCATGTCAATAGGCCGGACGCCCGAGGACCCCTCAATCCAGGACGCCCTCACCTAGCCCTTGCTACTGCTTACGTCAACAAGTCCATCTTCAACGCTGAAGAAAATGACCTCCCCAACTCTGCTGACAAGAGCGTCGATGACTATGCTCCCACCTATTGCTTCATGGCAAAAGGTGCCAAGGTACTCAACCATTCCCCTCTGAATCTAGTGAGGATGAATCTGATGACAATCTCAAACCTAGCTATTCCAAACTTGCTAAGATTGTTGTTAAACAAGAAAAGGCTTTGGAAAAGGTTCAAAATCATTATTGAATCGAACTAAGACTTTGACTGATAATCTTTAGAGACTTCAGTTTAAGTTTGACAATCTTCAAGGTCATCATAACTCTCTCTTAGCTGATCATGAGAAGCTTTCTTATGAGTTTCTTCAAAGGAAGCAAGATCTTGAGAAGTTAAAAGTGAGTTATGAAGATCTTCAGAAGGAAAATGATTCATTGCTTGCTCAATAGATCAGTTCTGCTCAGGAAGAATTTATTCCACCATATCTGAAATGCATTGAGCGTGAATCTGCAAATTCTTCACCTGAATATTCAAATGCTTGTATTGCTGCAAATTCTTTCAACTGTCTCTATGGTAACAAATTCCTCATCTGAGGATACCACAAGTATCACTGACGATAATGCAGGGTTACAGGAATTGTGACGGGCATATACAAAAGCCTCAAAGGGCATCAAACTCTTTGTGATGTGCTCAAAAAGAAGATATTGAACAGGAACCCTAGGAAAGAGGGTATTGCCTTTGAGACGAAACTCAATACTGATGGGACCTACTGGAAACCTGAGCAGTACCCAAAAACCTCATGGGTTGCTGCAAACGGACCTCCTGTAGATCCATGCACTTTATCTGGCTTTACTTGGGAATCTTCATATTCCTCTGATGAGTCATTTGACTCCAACTATAAACTGTTTAAAAATAAGAATGGTGAAGTATTTGCTCCATATGTTGGAACAAACTGCACGAACGGTCCCTCTATGAAGAAAATCTAGTTGGGGAACGTAGTAATTTCAAAAAAAATCCTACGATCACGCAAGATCTATCTATGTGATGCAAAGCAACGAGAGGGGAGAGTGTTGTCTACGTACCCTCGTAGACCAAAAGCGGAAGCGTCATGATAATGCGGTTGATGTAGTTGTACGTCTTCATGATCGGACCGGTCCTAGCACCAAAGGTACGTCACCTCCGTGATCTGCACACGTTCAGCTCGGTGACGTCCCACGAACTCTACATCCAGCTGAGGTCGAGGGAGAGTTTCATTAGCATGACGTTGTGGTGACAGTGATGATGAAGTTACCGGCGCAGGGCTTCGCCTAAGCACTACGACGATATGACTGAGGTGGAAATCTGTGGAGGGTGGCACCGCACATGGCTAAACAATCAACTTGGGTGTTCTAGGGTGCCCCATGCCCCCGTATATAAAGGAGGAAGGGGGGAGGCCGGTCGGCCCCTGTAGGCGCACACCAAGAGGGGAGTCCTACTAGGACTACTAGTCCTAGTAGGATTCCACCAAGTGGGGAAGAGGGGGAAGGAAGGAGAGGGAGAGGGGATACACTACAAAAAAAAGACACATCCGTGACATTTTGGGCCGAACGAATTTTTTTTGTCATACATATGACACTTCTATGATGATAATTGAGACAAAACCCGGTATCATCATAGATGTGGCGGGCTCCTACTTCTATGACCAAAAATCATGACAGAAAATGGGCTTTTCGTCCTGGGCGGGCCGGAGACGCAGCTGCATGAAATTCTTTGGGCGGTCCATGACGGAAAAAACCGTGGTAGAAGCGAGGGGGACGAAAATTTTGGGGAGTTCCCGGTTACAGTGGGAGGTCGGGGGCCGAGCGAAGCACGTTTCGTGTGAGGCGTTGGCTCTAACTGAACCCGAGCGAGGCGTTGGGCTCTAACTGAACCCGAGCGATCGATCGATGGCTGTTAACTCAACCCGATCGAGCGATTCCTTCACTACTGCTGCTAATGGAAGCCGATCGATTGGATGAACAGTGAGCGTTGCGGGGGGGGGTTCGATGAATAGTGAGCGGTGGCATTGCCTCTGGATGAACAGGACCCCGTGGTGTGGAGGGTTGGATGAACAGTAGACGGTGGAGGGGTGGCCGTGGAGGGGTGGTTGAACAGGACCCCGTGGTGTGGAGGGCTGGATGAATAGTAGACGGTGGAGGGGTGCCCGTGGAGGGGTGGTTGAACAGTAGCCGGTGGAGTAGCGCGCGGTGGAGGCTGGATGAACAAGAGCCCGTGGAGGATGGAGGAAGTCGACGGTGGCCTGTGGAGGCTGGAGGAGGTCGACGGTGGAGATGAACAGTATCCCGTGGAGTCCCGTTTTGCGGTACGCCACACCCCTCTTGATGAATAGGACCCCCGTTTCGACCATAGCGCTCCAACACAAGTCCGTTTCGTCCGTTTTGCGGTACGCCACACCCCTCCCGATCAACAGGACCCCTGTTTCGATCGTAGGAGGTCCGTTTCCTCTGTTTCGCGGTATGCCACACCCCTCCCGATCAATAGGACCCCGTTCTAAATGTAGGAGGTCCGTTTCCTCCGTTGTGCGGTACGCTAGGCCTCGTTTCCATCACCTGTTTCGTCCAAGCCCACCCGACGAACAGGACCACGCATTCCGTTCCAACCCAGTCGGTTGGCTCTCACGCGTTTCGTTGCCTCCCGATGAACATGACACATTCCGTTGCCTCCCCATGAACACGACGCATTCTGTTGCCTCCCCATGAACACGACGACGATGATGTTTCTCCGTTCTGACCCAGCCATGTACACGAGCCCTGGCCATACGTATGCGCGAGTAGGCATTCGAGACCGTGCCCGTATGTACGTACGTGGCCGTATTTTCTTTCTTGCACCCTCGTCGTTGTACATACATGTACATGCTACGTGCGCGCCTCTACTACGACACGTGCGTGCCTCTACAACGACCAGTATGTATGTACACGTTCGCGACCAGAATGACAACGCTACGTACGCTTCGACCAGGTGGGTCCCAACTGTCAGGCACTTCCTTTCCTGCGAAGATGTAGCTGGTGGGTCCCAGCAGTCAGGGGGGGCGAATCATTTTTTTTGCCCGGACGCACTTCCTTGCATGCGAATATGTAGCTGGTGGGTCCCAGCATTCAGGGGGAAACATTTTTTCGTGAAATACGGTGGCCCGACCGGTGGTTCCCCGCCGTCAGGTGGAGGAATAATTATTTTGCGCGTAATAAGGAGGCACTTCCTTGCTGCGGCCGTGGACCCAGCTGTCAGCCTCTCCACGTACGGTCCACGTCCAATGGAAGCCATTCCTTGACCATGTTGACCACGCTGCACCAAGAGCAACAGGGCGGTGGACGATGGTGAGGCCTAAGAAGGGGACGACGCGGAGCCGGGGATGATGCGGTAGTGGATGCCCACACGTAGAGGAGTACGTGGGTTCACTGGTTCGCTGAAGTGTGAGGCTGCCTTCGCCGCAGAATAACAGGGTGTGTGGGTGAGTAGAGGGATGGCCTGGCCAGCGGTGGGAGTAGTAGGGGGCGATGAGGCATCCGCTGCATCGCAGCCGGCCACGGGAGGCAGGAGCACGAGGCACGACCGACGCTCGTTTGGGCGGCTGGAGCAAGAAGAGCAGAGGTTGAAGAAGCACTATGGCCGTTGGATGGACATCGTACGGTCACTGGAGCTAGAATCGTGCATATTGACTAAGTTGACAAAGCCCTCCGTCCCCGTCAACTTAGTAGGCCCACAAGTCAGCCTGCCACTATACTGGGTCCCTGCTAACAGGGGGAGTATTCATTTTTTTGTGCGTAGTAAGGAGGCACTTCCTTGCGTGCGAAGATATAGCTGGTGGGTCCGAGTTGTCAGCGGCGGTAACGTTTTTTTCGCGAAATACAGAGGCCCTTTTGGTGGGTCCCTAATGTCAGGTGGAGGAATCATTATTTTGCGCGTAACAAGGAGGCATTTCCTTGCGTGCGGCCATGGACCCAGCTGTCGGCCTCTCCACATACTGTCCACTTCAGATGCATGTCGGTCGTTGACCATGTTGACCAGGCCGCGCCGAGAGCACCAGGGCGGTGGACGATGATGAGGCCTAGGAAGGGAACGACACGGAGGCAGGAAACACTCGGCAGTTGTTTCCCATGCGGAGGGTAGTACAACTATACAAGGGTTTACTGGTTCGGCTGCCGTCGCCGGAGAATAACAGCAGGTGTGGGTGAGTAGAGGGATGGCTAGGCCATCGATGGGAGTACGGTGGGGCGGTGAGGCCTGCTCGGCAGCACAGCCGGCCACGGGGAGGAGGGAGCAGGCAGTCCCGCCGGCGCTTGTTTGAGCGGCTGGAGCAGGAAGAGCAGAGATTGAAGAAGCACGATGGCCATTGGATGGACATCCAACAGTCACTGCTTGTGCGTCAACCTTTTTTTTAGGAAAGCCTCAAATCTGTGGAGAACAGCATACAACCCATCTGCTATTATTGCCCATTTGCTAATTCTTAAGGTTTTTTTGGAGCCCATATTCTTTTTGTTAGCATTATAGCCATATTCTGGCCACGGTTAAAAAATTATACGAAATTTTGCATATTTCGGTGCGGTCCGAACTGTTTTTAATCCCGAAATTTCGACTCGCATTCAAACTGATTTTAAAAATAAATGTATATCAATATAAAATCCAACAAATTCTCCACGCACAAAAATTAATGTAATTTAAAATCTCGAAATGAAAAAAATATATTTGAAACTAATTGCCTGTTTGATGTGTTTTAAAAATGTACAACCCATTTCTCATTACTGATAGGCCATTTTCTCGGCCAACCGAATGAAGCTCTCCTCGTCTTGAAAGATTTGCAGCCCAATAGGCCTGACAAAGCGACTTACTTGGCAAATCACAAAAAAACTGGGCTATGGCCGTGGACCCAGCTGTTAGCCTCTCCACGTACAGTACTCTTCCGATGGAAGTCCGTCTTTGACCACATTGACCACGCCGCGCCGAGAGCACCAAGGCGGTGGACGACGGCGAGGCCTAGGAAGGGGACGACGCGGAGCCGGGGAAGACGCGGCAGTGGATGCCCACGCGGAGAGGAGTACGAGGGTTCACTGGTTCGGCTGCGGCGTGAGGCTACCGTCGCCGCAGAATAACAGGGGGTGTGGGTGAGTAGAGGGATACCCTGGGCCAGCGGTGGGAGTAGTAGGGGGCCGTGAGGCCTCCGCAATATCACACCCGGCCATGAGAGGCAGGAGCATGTGGCACGACCGGCGCTGCTTTGGGCGGCTGGAGCAAGAAGACCAGAGGTTGAAGAAGCACTATGGCCGTTGGATGGACATCGTACGGTCACTGGAGCTAGAATCGTTCATATTGACTAAGTTGCCAAAGCCCTCCATCCTCGTCAACTTGGTAGGCCCACAAGTCAGCCACCCACTATGGTGGGTCCCAGCTAGCAGGGGGTATTCATTTTTTGGAGCGTAATAAGGAGGCACTTCCTTGCGTGCGAAGATATAGCTGGTGGGTCCGACCTGTCAGTGGGGGAACGTTTTTTCGTGAAATACAGAAGCCCTCCCACGTACAGTGCACGTACAGTGCGTATTAAGGAGGAACTTTACTGGCGTGCGACAGTGGACCTCGTGGGTCCCAACCGTCAGGCTCTCCACGTACAGTCCTCTTCCGATGACTCTCGTAAGTTGACCACGCCGCGCCGAGCGCACCGAGGCGGTGGACGACGGCGAGGCCCCAGACTGGAATGACCCAGAGATTGGGAAGACGCGGCAGTGGAGTCGCAGACGGAGAGGAGTGGGAAACTTGACTGGTTCGGGTGCGGGCTGGGCCTACACTTGGCAGAGAATAACAGGAGGTGCGGAGTGGAGGGATGGCCTGGCCGTTGGCGGGTAGCGTTTCGCTGAGGAGCGCAAAACAACACCGCTGGACGCCGAAGGCTGGAGCAGGCTATTTCGGCAGCGCTGGGGGAAGAAGACAAGAGATTGATGAAGAATGCCGGCCGTTGGATGTAAATCCAAAGCCCTCTTCGGCTTCGACGGCCCACATGTCAGACAGTCCATTTGTTTTTTAGTCCATTTGGTGGGCTGGGTGAAACAATGATGTAGCATCTATGCAGCCCTTTTAAATCCCATTTGCATTTTTCTCAAAATCCGCGGACTTGCTGGGTTGGATGAAAATATCATGTTGGGCTAGACGGAGAAATGTTATAAAAACATAAACACATGATTGCACGTTAGTAAAATCTTTGCAAGCTTATGTACGCAATCACTAGGAGTTAACTTGGAAAGTTATATATAAACAATTATTATTATTATTTTGTAAGAACTTTCAACTTACGAAATAAAATATCATTTTAATTTGATGAGTTAATAGTACGTGGGGTATTATTATTTTTTAGGCTAGACGTGGGACAGTTGAGTTGGTTCTAGGGGAAATTACTAGGAGAAAACTAAGTTTACATCGAAAAAGAAAGTGGGAGAAAATTTAGAGACCTGCTGGGTCCACCTGAGGAGAGGAATATGTTGGGAGGAAGGAGATTCAAAGCACGGCAGCCGAGTGAACAATTTTTTTTACAGACAAGTGAACTAGTTTACATACATAAGAAAATAGCCACTAAAAAAGCAATCAGGTTAATGGGTTCTTAAAAGAAATATTTCGGACGAAACAGATAATTACGACACATAGCCTAATGCATGAAACACTCAGATGATAAAGGTGCTTATAAACAGATAAAGTACAACATCTAGACCTTCCTGGCACGCTTGATCATGACGCTGCGTCTGTCCATGTACTCGTCGGTTACGGGAAGCAGACACGCCCTCATGTCCAAGATCTGCCTGTACATGTCGTAGCATGCGTATGCATCCTTGTCCGCGTAGGTTATGTAGGCTAGATTCAGAGGTACCTCCCACGTGTTCAGGTCGTCTTCTTTCATTTTGGCGTATCAGGGGTCGATGATGGTCTCAGCGAGGTCAACCACGGAGTCCTTCTCCTACCCGTTGCTGATGATCTTGTATTACTTCTGGATGTCGACAAGCTTGTTGCACCAGATGGTCGAATCGTCGCGTTCTTCCTTCTCTACACCGTAGCGAAGGTGTTGTCGGTACTGCCGATGAAACAGGCGAATGCTCCAGAACCTAGTGCAACCATAGGACTAAGGCGAGGCAGAGCTTCACCGAGTCCGTATCGTTGGTGTACATCACATTCAACTTGGTGCAGCCATAGGAGTGAACGGTGAACTCAAAGGGGAACTCCTTGCTGAAGTCCATATCCAGCAGGCTCACCCCTCGGATCTCCATTGGAGTCTCTTCGAGTGAACGAGTGTGTAGGTGGCGGCAGCAGTTCGTTTTTCAGTTCTTGGGGAACTGGATTCAACAGTAAGCTGAGTGTGTACATGCTACAACAGTTACTACCCCTCCCTCGTCCACTGCACGCCCGGCAAAAGATGCACCCTCGGCGCATTCAAACGCCTCCATTAAGAAACCTACTCCGGCCACACGTCTGTTCATGAGCGGGTCTGTATTGGTACTATAATAATAGGAGTTAGTGGTCACTTTACTTAAATTTAATTAGCTTTAATAGAAATTTATACTTAAAACAAGCAATGCATTCGCTTGTTCTATCAGTGCCACAGGATGAACATGCACAACAATTAGAATTATTATTCTCAGGATGCACACGATCAGCACATTTGTCGCACTTTCACAAAGATAAAACTACCAAGGTTGAATTGTTTGTTATGGTTGTTGTCCTCTGCATGATCATGCCGTGTTTCCCAGCTTGCAAGATTTAGAACCAACAAATAAGATCCAAATAATAAGTACAACAAAGATGCCTACACATCTCATTGATTCCTAGCTTGCAAGATTCAGAACCAACAAATAAGATCCAAATAATAAGTACAACAAAGATGACTACACATCTCATTGATTCCCAGCTTGCAAGATTCAGAACCAACAAATAAGATTCAAATAATAAGTACAACAAAGATTCCTACACATCTCACTAATTCCCAGCTTGCAAGATTCAGAACCAACCCATTAGAGCCTTTTGATAAAGTGAATATCGGGATTAAATCCATCTTGGCTAGCCATGTCATACACTCGAAGAACTTGGCGAATGCTCTTGACCGTCACAACATCTGTAGTTGAGTATTTCTGTTTGCACAGGATGTTTGCACAACACAAACAAGGAGACAGGAGAGCATGATTTCACTTCAATAGCGGCCTCCTTGACTCAACCTCTAGCTCTACTTGGATGAGGTCTACCTGGAGTTCCATGATTCAATTCATGCGCCTTTTTCTGCAGTCCACCTGAAATGAAGCAAAGATTGCATCATTCAGCTAGCAAGAAGTACTTGCTCTTGTGAGATGGCACGTTCTTCTTTAGTAGTTGCACTAAAATTGAGGAACATTAAGGTTGGCTGTCCAGCTCATGTAAGATGCAACTATAATTTTCTTATCCTTTTGTGCAGTTCCACTAAAATAAAGTGCCATTGTGGTGAAAGTGACGGCTCCATCTTGCAAAGGCTAATAAAATGTTGCACGAGATTACCAACAGAACTTGACGGAGATTTTGGAAACTCCAATCACCATTTTGTGTAGTTCCACCAAAATTGAGAGATGTTGCCCACGTGACATTTTAGTTGAACCGCACAAGACACTCATTCCAAAAAAAAGTGTTTTGTGAAGTTCACCAAAAGGTCACAATAGCAACAAGGTGAAATGGATATCCCTATCTGCACAAAATGATACAAAGTAAACAGTTGTTGGTCAATAAGAATATACAAAACATATACGAAATGAAAAGAAGCATCTTAATTATGTTCATGGCAATCATGCAAGGACAATAGAAATTTTAAAATGTTAGCAATGCTTCATGTTACCAGAAGCATTACAATCAACAATGAGATTCCTCAAATATGGGATCACTTTGATGGTCGCATTGCTTGTTTACCAGACAGAGTAAATCAACAGCATCTAAAGAGTTGGATTAAGGGCATGGGGCCGTTTGGACACCAGGACACTCAGCAGCGTAAAGGAGCAACTTACTTATCATACTGGGGAAAACAGCATGAGTGCCATTTGTAACACAGTTTAATTGCATCTTATCACTGGATGCCTTAGATTAACAATAACACTGGTTAGACATGTCCCTAAGGTAACAGCGTGATCGCTTCATTTTACATGTGCCCTTACATTAACAACAGCAAAAGGTTGGTAAGGACATGCGACAGTGGACGCATCAGCACAATGTACCTACAAGGAGGCATAAAGTGGTGATGCCGAGCTTGTTCACAATATGTGACGGCAGCAAACCTAATCCTGGAGACCTTGTACTATGTGAGGGCAGCAAATCTAAACCTGGAGACCTTTTACTATGTGAGGGCAGCAAATCTAATCCTGGAGACCTTTCCTATGGGAGGGCAGCAAATCTAATCAGAGACCTTTTACTATGTGAGGGCAGCAAATGTAATCCTGAGACCTTTTACTATGTGAGGGCAGCAAATCTAATCCTGAGACCTTTTACTATGTGAGGGCAGTAAATCTAATCCTGGAGACCTTTTACTATGTGATGGCAGCAAATCTAATCCTGGACATACTCTGTTGACTTGTCCACCAGCCGCCACTTTCTATCCTTTTTTCAACCAATAATAGATCTGTTCCTTATCCAGTTTGTACTGCCTTTTCCCATTATTTCCCTTTTCAACGAAGAGACTGGTTGGGTATCTGGTCTCTACTACTTTCACCATATTATTTCCTCTTTGAATCAAGTCCTAGATTCATGCTACAACTTTCCCCCTTTCTTCGTTGTTTGAACAAAGCCCTAGATTCGAATGCATGAAGTAGCTTTACCTCTAATAATACTAAAAATGTAGGTGGCTTTGGAAGAGCTGATGGGAGTAGAAAAAGATGCACATGCAGACACGTGCGGAACTGGGGCAGTAGAGCAAGGCCGCTTTCGAAGAACTTATACCTGAGGGTCGCCGGATGTCGGCGGCGGTAGGTCGGATCTGCGGACAATACGACAGGGAGGAAGAAGGGTCGGAGGACCTCCCGAGCCAGCGCTGTGTCGAAGAGAACGACACAAGCAGAGGATCGGGCCCCTCCGGCAGCTGTGGCTTTCCTCCCTCGGCAGTGATGACCGCGTGAATGATGCACCTTTTAGTCCTCTACACACACCGGCCGAAGGGATCTGGCCGGATCTGTGACCAGCGGTTAGCAGAGAGAAAATGTTGCTACCCCTGTCTTGTTTATATCTGGAGAGGGTGAGAGAATGAAGAGAGAAACCCTAGTAAAGCAAGCGCTCAGGCCCCTGCGTCCATATATAGTGGAGTGATTATCTTTTTTCTCTCCACAACAAGTGTTTTAATTTGTGTACGTGGCATTAAAGAAAAGAAACTCTCTATTTAAGGTGACTACTCTACGACTCCTACTTACTACTACAGTACTACCTCCGTCCTGGTTTATAGGTCCCTTTTATAGTTAGTGCAAAATTTTGACTAAAGATTTAACTAACAAAATGTTAATGCATGTCAACAAAATTATCTCATTGAATTCGTATTTGAACATAGTTTTGAAAAATATAATGTTTGGTGACATGCGTGAACATTTTCTTAGTTTAATCTATGGTCAAAATTTGGCACGAAATACAATGGGGACCAATAAACCCGGACAGAGGTAGTATTGTTCACTTGTGCTCCCTGCCCCTCCATTCATTGAACAACCCCACGGGTGAATAAACATACAGTAAGTATTGTATTTATATAGAACGAACAAGCTCGAACTATTTCGCGTAGTTAAAAGTTGAGGGCGGGGCTTTTCCCGGGCAGTACGCGCAGCAGTTTTCTAGTAGGCGGTTGGACAGAGAGGCGAGGAGGGTGAGCGAGTTTGGCTGTGTGATTTGACGGCACGTTACTACTAGAAAGACTTGTGATATGACCACTCACTATAGTCATGAATTACTGGCGCTCCGACCGGGTGATACCCCCTTCCCTCCGCGCTCTAATCTTGTGCATGACACGTGAACCCGGATGCTAGCTCTCCCACATGTCGGAGTAGTAAGAAGGAGCAAAGAATGATGTGGTATATACTAGTACTATATTACTCCCCCCGTTCCTAAATATAAATCTTTGGAGAGATTTCACTATGGACCACATACGGAGAAAAATGAGTGAATCTACACATAAAATGCATCTATATACATCCGTATGTGGTCCACAGTGAAATATCTACGAGGACTTATATTTAGGAACGGATGGAGTACTACTCAGGTCGGAGGAGTGTGAACCACGGCAGCCCAGTGAACCAACAGTGCGAACCAAGGTAGCCTAGTGAACCAGCAGTAGAAAACAATGTGGTGATATGGCCATAAAAACAATGTGCTACGGTCCACACTGTAGCATGTACAGTAACACTCCTCTTTGTTTGGATCCCTGAGTTAGAGCTAGTTTGGGTTGAAATAGCCTCAAATTATCGAAACAAGAGGGGTTAGTTTGAGCTAGTTTGCTCTAACCCAGCTAAAAAAACTAGCCCGATGGAGAGGTTCTAATTGGGTTAGTTATCCTCGGGCCCACTAAAAGAGAACTAAAAAAATCTCACCTACACGCACCAGATCGCTCCCCCCTCTCGCACGACTCCTCTCTGTTCCCCATAGGGCCGCCCGCCCAAGCGCCGCTCGCCCTCTCTCTCCTCCGGCCGCCCTCTCCTTTCGGCCTCCGCCGCCCTACTACGGCCGCCCTCTCCCTCCGGACTTCGAAGGTCACCCCGCTCCCCCTTCACCATTCGTTTCTCTCCCTCTGTCGTGCGCGGCGGCGGTGCATCTACCAGGGAGGTCGTAAGAGGGGTGAGTTTGTTCATTCCTTCTCTGTCTCATGGCCATATCATTGATCTTGCTTGCTCTAGCTCTAATTTTGATTTGGAAAAGTAGATCCTGATCAAACTTGCTATATATTTGTGGTGCATGCATGGAATTGTTTGATGCTGCTTGAGGAGGTAATAAATCTTTCTAGAGGCCCAAAGATTCAGGTCACCTTTCTCGGTATTTCAATTTCAGGCTTGCATTATTTGTAGAGGCCCAAAGATTTAGTTCACCTTTCTAGGTATTTCAATTTCAGGTTTGCATTATTTCTAGAGGCCCAAAGGTTCAGTTCACCTTTCTAGGTATTTCAGTTTCAGGCTTGCATTATTTCTAGCGGCCCAAAGATTCAGTTCACCTTTCTAGGTATTTCAGTTTCAGGCTTGCATTATTTCTAGAGGCCCAAAGATTCAGTTCACCTTTCTAGGTATTTCAGTTTCAGGCTTGCATTATTTCTAGAGGCCCAAAGATTTAGTTCACCTTTCTAGGTATTTTATTTTCAGGCTTACATTATTTCTAGAGGCCCAAAGATTCAGTTCACCTTTCTAGGTATTTCAGTTTCAGGCTTGCATTATTTCTATAGGCCCAAAGGTTCAGTTCACCTTTCTAGGTATTTTAGTTACAGGCTTGCATTATTTCTAGAGGTCCAAAGATTAAGTTCCCAGTCGGCGGCAAGCGGCCCTGCTACCCATGCCGGTGTCGACCTCAACTCGCAAGGGCCAGCGTCGGAGGGGTTCCCAGGGCTTGGGCTCTATAGAGCCTTCCTCCAGAGCGACGATGGCGAGCTCCTCCCTCGGTGCGTGAGGGGCTCCGGGCTCGCTCCCTATCGTGGATGACTTCCGTGATGAGTTAGCTCATTCTTTGTTTCATGAAGTGTTTTTTTATTTTGTGAAGCTTGATTGACGACTTGTGTGTTTAAGTGGGATATCTCATTTGTATGGACAAAGTAAAAATTATCATGTTTTGCGTGCTTGATTTGTATAGATGGTTCATTTATGTCAATTGTGAGCAGGAGGAGGCCACAGAAGAGCCGACCACACCAAGAGGGTGCTTGGATCCAAGGGACTTATTTTAGTCTGACTAAAAATAGGGTCCAAAGTAGTCAAATGATTGAGATAGAAAATTTATTGTCAATCTAACCCTGCCATCCATACACCTCTTTGGTTTAGAGTTAGTTCAGGGTTAGAATCTAACTCTAACCTCTAACTGAGTTAGAGTTCTCCTCATCTCGGTTCTTCGCCATCATACTTTCCCCATTCCTATGTTTTCAGTATCCTGGGAATCAAAGAGGCCCTTTTTTGCGGGAAAAATCAAAGGGGCCCTTAGACTGGTTTAGGTCCGGTCATTTTTTATAAACGTGTTATGTCCAAAATTTAATGAACATGCTCTGGTTTCCATGAAAATAATCCGGTTTCATGTAGTAATTCATTCATTTATTTATTCTTCTGCGGGGGGTTTGCATGTAATTCGTGAGGGCTGAAATATAAAGCACCCCGGCATATGCTCCGAGTCGTGCATGCACTATGACCCAGATGCTCTATGTCCCACATGTCGGCGAATAGGAGCACGTGGAAATAGCCTAGGAGTACATATAGGAGGATAAATGCGTTAAAAATATGTACTATAAAGCGTAGCCGCAGTTCGAAAAGGACACCTAAAGTGATGACAGCTATAGGTCGCACGCACCCAACTAGTGGTACTAGACATACAACTAATTTTTCCCTCAAAAATAAGAGGCACGAGTGCTCAGTACTCCTAGCTCTCCTCCCTCATTTCTCTCTTCTAATTCTAAACTCGGCTGACGCCCGGTGGGCAGGGTGGGTTTGCTCAACTGCGGCCCCACCTCACAGTGAAAACGTTACGCCTGGAATAAAAATGCCATATACTCCCACCGTTCATAAATATAAGCCTTTTTAGATACTAGTTCAAATGGAATACAACATACAGACGTATGTAGACAGAGTTTAGAGTGTAGATTCCCTCATTTTGCTCTGTATGTAGTAGTCACTTGCTGGAATCTTTAGAAAGACTTATATTTGGGAACGAAGGGAGTACTATACTAATAAAACATTAAGGCCACAAGGCGATGCAGTGCTGGTTACAGGAGGCAAGAAGAAGAGATGCATCCATCAATGACGTCCAGCTCCTCGACTCAGGGCGCCGGCCCACCAAACGACGCGTAAGTAGCAGTGGCTTTTGTGGCCAGGTCGACGTACTTCTGAACAATGGCGTCCAAAGATTCCAGCTGCTGGAAGAAGGATAACGTCTTTCTGTCCTCGCTTGCCTTGTAGTGGACTCTGTAGACGATTTCCTCGTAGACGTGGATGTGTAGGTCGACGGTTTCTTGCATGGCGAGGCGCTGCGTGGTGAGCGCGGCCTCGAGGTGCACATTCTTCGTCGCGACCTCGGGCACCTGCAGGGCCACCAGGGCTTGAAAGAGTTCGTCACCATGTAGGCCGATGAGGGTGGCAGGCAATGAGGAGCCTGGGCGCGCAGGCTGGAGCAGTACGGCAAGCTCGTCTGCGTGCTTCTTGACGACGGTGAACTTGCGGATGGAGTTGACCATCATGTCGTCCATGCGAGAGGCGAAGCCGGCGTCGGCGAGGGCTACGATGCCTGCGGTCACCAGCACTGTCTGGAAACGTTGTGCAGTGCGGGGCTGCAGGCCGGCACCTTGGATGATTTGGCATAGCCGACTGCCGCTCGCGTCCATCGCCTCCATAGGTGCTTGTGGCTTCTGGTCACTTGGTCTTGGATTGGAGTGAGCAGTGTTGCGCAGAGACTTGGGAGTAGATGGATTGGAGTGGTGGGGCGCCTTTATTATATGAGAGTCCAAACTCTGTTGCATTCACATCGTGCTGGCTCTATTCTGCTTCTCCAATTAATTCCCTCTGCATGTAATTGAGGATGCATCATTGACTGTTCAACGTCTCGAGAACTGCTACCCTCTTCCTCCTTGGCATTCAAGCACCTATGGACCCGTCGATAACGAGGTGCCTATGGTGACTTCGTAAATTTCAAGATGATAGTGCCGTGCGTGTGTGCGTTCATAGGGGTGAGTGTATGCGCGTGTATATGAGCACTTGCGTTTGTACTGTGTCAAAAAAACGTAAATGTGTGTCAAAAAGAGACTAGTCAGTATACTCAATATTGTGCGCCTTAGAGAGGACAATGATAGAACTAGTACGTATTTATTTACAGTGCAGATTCACTCATTTTGCTCCATATGTACTCCTCTCGGTGTAATCACACTTGTTGAAATCTCTAGAAGGGCAAATACTCCTTTCTGCTTTACAGTGCTATACTAGCAAGTAGTTGTATGTACTAGTACAATAGTGGGCTCACATAGCAATTTTGTCTCATGCAAGAGCCTGGCTATATGCGTGCTCCAATGTTCGCAACTGCAACATTCGGTTTGCGCTTGGCTCTTCGCCTCTTCGAGAAGACGAACAATGATGTTACTACTACTGCTTCTACAATGTCGAATCCACTGCTGCATGTCCGTCCACCGCGGGCGGGACGGATAGCTTGTTGTAGAAGTACTACTAAGCAAAAGTCTGTCCTCGTTTGCGAGCAACCGCGCGCATGGGCGAGGGAGAAGGCGTGTAGTAAAATCAAGCTTGTCCTTGTTGTACGAGTTGATGCGACACATCTTAACACTTGCCTCTAAACTTGGCTGAAAGACCCGCAGTGTACAATATCTTTGCTGCAACCTCTAACATTTAGCCACCACAACTTAAAATATATGTGGCCGTATGCATCGTTCTGATGCAGAGGCCGAGGAGTCCCCCTTTTTGAAAAAAAACAAATTAAAATATATATTCATGTCTTGACTAGATGAGCGTGCAAACTACAATCACCAGGGTGACAGGTAGGGCCAGAAGACTATTTTAATTTTTTTTTAAACTTCGAGACGGCCACATAGCATGGAGCCAACCCCAACGATTTTAAGCTTACAGGCACGGTACACGCTATCCTAGACTACTCTACACATGAAACTGCCACACGAGCGTCCGGGCTGCGCTTGGCTTTTCGCCTCTTCGGGATGTTGAACAATGATGGAGTACTACTGCACTGGAGGAGTACTACAGTACGCTTCTGGCCATCTGACACCGATTGAACTGCTGCATGTCCATCGCGTGCGGGAGGGAGAGCGTGTAGCGAAAGCTTCTCCTAGTCTTGCCAGCCACCACGCTCATGGGCGAGGGAGGGATGCTCCTGCCTTTGCGTGTATGACAGGTGGGCCCGACAAGTATGTGGCCAACCTGTCATACAGCCAAAGGCAGGTGCAGTTAAGTCCGCGAGGGAGAGGATAATCAAACTTCTCATTAATGTACGAGTTGACGCGACACATCAAAGCACTGCACTCAATATATTTCAATATTTTGCATTTACCGATGCATTAATTACAACGCATGCATGCATGCCGTGACTCTTCTTTTGATACTTGCATGTGTTGATTTAATGCACCTTGAAGTAGTACTCCCTCCGTTCCTAAATTATAAGTCTTTGTAGGGATTCCATTATGAATTACATACGGATGTATATAGATGCATTTTAAGTGTGGATTCATTCATTTTGCTCCGTATGTAGTCCACCTAGTGAAATCTCTATAAAGTCTTACATTTAGGAATGGAGGGAGTATAAAATATTTGATGGTAAAGCTCTGTAATACCCCGACCCAAGTCGAGAGATGGTTGTGCACGAGGAGGGCGAGATCATGCAGACCGAACAGGACCCGATGATGGAGCTCTGTAAGGTCTCGATGGACCTCACTGTCCTCCACTGCCCCTTGTGCCTCCGCCCCTTGACGCCTCCAGTGTGTGAGGTTCGACTACACCTTGTCCGTTCGGTTGATTGCGTAAGGTGCAGGTTTCTTGATTGATGTGTTGTTCGATTGATTTCTGCAGTGCAAGGGAGGGCACCTGGCCTGCGCGGACTGCCGCGTCGAACACCCCGGGAACCAGTGGCAGTGCCAGAAGTGCGAGCACAGTGGTGGCTTATGGACGAGAATGACATGCTCCGCAACGAGCACCAAAGGCTGGTGGAGGAATCTGTGGATGTTCTCAAGCAGCGTCTTGAGGACACGAAAGAGATCATCGCTGCTCGCCGCGGAGACTAGTTCTCGCGGCCTGCAGCAACACATCAAGAAAGTAGAGATCAGCGAGCCAGATCCTTGTCTTCCTTCTTCTTTTGCCCTTGTGTATTTCGGGCATAGCCGCATGTGGCTTTTCTAATTATCTTTCTAATTATGTAAGACAATTAATCGTCCTTGTCTTTGTGTGGAAGATCAATGTTGCGAGGCGGGAATGAAGGAAACTCTTGCTGTGGCAACCCTGGCATTGTTGTTCTTCTTGTTGCTGCTGGGCTTCCTTTAGTTTCCTGGTTTCTTTTGATGTAATAATTGGTTTAGGATGTGGATTGTGTCGTCGGTTGTGAAATGTTGGGTTCTAGCACGGATGTTTGGCCTTTGTTGGCCTCTTGGGATGTTGTGATTTCAATCTGGTAGCTTTTAGTCCTTCGTGTTAGGCTGGAGTTGTGCTGAACTTCTTGTGAATTGTGGTGGTTTTCAGTAATGAAAATCGGAAGGGGCAAGCCCTTCTTTGATCAAAAATTTTTTTAGTCATCCTTATATATTCATCAGTCTTGCTATAAGTCGCAGTAGATGTTATATAGGTCCGTCAGATCTTACATCAAGATCCATGCTTTCAGATTTTCTTTTTCCTCTCTTAAATCTCAGTCGAGTGAGACATAGCCACGCCATTAAACAAAGGCTCAGGCGCCATTAATGGAGACCTTGGGAGAGAGGTGGACGGCAGATGGAGGTCAAAGGGCTCTCCTCCCGATAAGCATGCGCAGGGGTCTTATCGCACGCCTCTCGTACTCAAATAGCTACCCTGCATGGCGCCTCCTAGCTAATAAAAAATGGGGACGCGTGGCGGCACGTAAATGGTACTAGTAAGTAGAACGCCCACGGTTTCAATAATACTTGTGTTTCCCATTGTAACATGACAACACTTGTTCCAAAATGACTTTGTTGATTGTTAATGTGCGCCTTCGCAAATCGGACTGCAAATTTACCACAGCATGTTGGTGCCATGTCATGGCACCAAGCCAAGTTTCATTATTTTCATGCGTGTTTTTGATTTACATGAATTAAAAAACTAAGTTTCTCAATGTTTCCAACCCAGCCACGACGCCCAGAATTTTGAATTTCATTCCCATTTCTTGCATGGAACCTAGAAATTTACCCGAGGACACACATGTGATTTTTCAACCAACTTTGGTGCACTAGAACATGTGCTTGTATTTCAAATTTGAATTATGCACACAAAGGTGACACGTTTCCTCCCAGAACCACGAGCCTTCTTGAGAGAAGCTCCGATTTTCAAGAATCTTATACCAAAATTTGTTCCTATTCGGCCAAATTTTTTTTACCACGGCATGGTACTACCATGACATGACACCATGCCAAGTTTCATGATTTTAAAACCAAGTTTCTCAATGTTCTCGACCGAGCCACGATGCCCAGATGTTTGAATCTTATTCTCATTTTTTGCATGGGACCTACTCCCTCCTTCCATCTATATAGGGCCTAATGTGTTTTTCAAGACAGCCTTTGACCATTGACAAGTTTAATAGCACATGAGATGTATACTATGAAAATTATATTATTGGAAGCTCCCTTGACATACAAATTTGAAGGTATGCTTTGTATGAGTTGCATGTCATATATTATTGCTCTAACGTTTGGTCAAAGTTAGCCTCGAAAAACGCATTAGGACCTATATAGATGGAAGGAGGGAGAAAATTCACCCGAGGACACAAATGTGATTTTTAAACCAACTTTCGTGCACGGGAGCATGGGCTTGTAGTTCAAATTTGAATTATGCACATTAAATGACCAAAAACTCAATTAATGTGTAAATAAGGCCAAATGATGCCGGAATAATTCCAAAATTTAACAGGGCACTCATGTAGTTCTATGTTGCCTTTGTAAATAAACTCAAGGGGGACAACGTATATCGTTTCGCACTCAAAGGTGGCACGTTCCCTCTAAGAACCACGAGCCTTGTTGGGAGAAGCTTAAGTTTGCAAGAAGCATATACCAAAATCTGTTCCTATTCGGCCATTTTTTTACCACAACATGGCAGTACCATGACATGACATCCATGCCAAGTTTCATGATTTTCAGACGTGTTTTGGATTTACAAGAATTTTAAAACCAAGTTTCTCAATGTTCTCCGCAGAGGCACGATGCCCAGATGTTTTAATTTTATTCTCATTTCTTGCATGGGACCTTGAAATTCACCCGAGGACACAAATGTGATTTTTCAACCAACTTTGGTGCATGAGAGCATGTGCTTGTAATTCAAATTTGACTTATGCACATTAAATGACCAGAAACTCAATTAATGTATAAAAAGCAACAAATGAACCCGGAATAATTCCAAAATTTAACATGGCACTAATTTAGTTCTATATTTCCTTTGTTAAGAAACTCAAGGGGGGGCAGCGTATATCGTTTCACACTCAAAGGTGGCACGTTCCCTCTTAGAACCACGAGCTTCCAAATCGGCCCAATTTTTTACCACAACACGTTAGTGCCATGACATAACACCATGCCAAGTTTCATGATTTCCAGCCGAGTTTTGGATTTACATGAATTTAAAATCTAAGTTTCTCGATGTTCTCGGCAGAGTCATGATGCCCAGATGTTTGAATTTCATTCTCATTTCTTCCATGGGACCTAGAAATTCAACCAAGGAAAGACATGTGATTTTTCAACACACTTTGGTGCACCAAAGCATGTGCATGCAATTCATATTTAGATTATGCACATTAAAGTCCAGAAACTCAATTAATGTATAAAAAGGCCAAATGAACCCGAAATAATTCCAAAATTTAACATGGCACTCATATAGTTCCATGTTGCCTCTGTAAATAAAATCAGGGGGAGGTAGCGTATATTGTTTCGCACACAAAGGTGGCACGTTCCCTCTCGGAACCACAAGGCTTGTTGAGAGAATCTCTGGTTTTGCAAGAGGCTTATACCAAAACTTGTCCCAATAAAATTATACGTATGAAAACAGGGTTTATGTTATCCCAAACATCTTGCTACCTAGACTAATAGTGTACTGTGATTTGAATTCAACATAAAATGGATACAAATATTTGAATTGGAGAGCGTATGGTACATGTAGTTCATAGTGTAATATGATTACTGCTATATGCATGTCTTTTTGTTATCATGATAATATTTAAATTATTGTATAACTTGACAACAATCGTATTCAAATAAGGAAAATTGATTCAAATTTAGTCCATATGGTAGACGACAATATATATGTTCACATGGTGGAGTAAAATGTTCATATATGATGGAAGATCAAAATGTACGAATACATCAATTATAAACCGCAAGGTCACCTAATGATATATTCAAATTCAACATAACGTGGATTCAAAAATTGAAATTCGAGATCATGGCATCTGTAATCATATAAAAAGGGACATTACTCTTTCTTTGGTGGAAATTGATTTGTTTTTTGTTGTTGTTGAGGGAAGTGCGAATTGATTTGGTACTGTGCAGGGTAATCTTGTTCTCCCGTTTTTTTTACATTTTTCTTGTAGTTTTTTCAATGGAATCTATAAAAATATAGTAAAAAGGGACATGACTCTCTTGTGTCTAGTACGAATTGTTTTTTTACACGTTAAGTTTGTTCTAACGAACATGGAATCCGCACCTTATTATCCCGAAATTTTCAATCTTGAGTATCTTTTGTCTCACCTGCTTTGAAACTCCCGCTTCTTCAACCCGCGCCGCGCCTTGTTATCCCAAAATTTGGACGTGCGCGAGAACTCCCTCCTCATCTGAAATCGCTCCCGCAGCCGAGACACGCGAAATCCCCCTTCTACCCCTCAGCCGGAAATGAAGCTCCACATCGCGGTGTAAAAACCGGTGGGGGTACGCTGGTAACTTACCCTACATTTCGGACAAGCGCGTCCCTAAGCTTGGCTCCCCCTCCCCCTTCGCCCACCCCCCATTTGTACACTGAGGCCGCCAAAACCCGCGAAACCCGACGCTCCTCCGTCGGCCTCCCGACCGCCGCCCAGCTGGAGACTCTTCCCCGACTATGTCGTCCACCGCAACAGCTCGCCGTCACTCATCCACCGCACCGGATGAGGATCTGTTGTCAATCTCGTCGTCTCGTCGGATCAGCAGCCCCGTCCTCCACCTCCAAGGAGCTGCCCTGATGTTCACCTCGTCTATCGCGCCACCTCAATCCACACAGCGCCGTCTTGACCTGCCCCACCGGAACCGCAACACTCTCACCAATTCCTGCGATGAAGCCGAGGCCAACTCGGTGCCACCAAGGAGGTTCTGCACTCACCGCTGCATTTTATCTTTTATTCGATCTCACGGGGCTGCCGGTGCTCCATACCGAGCAGACATGGCGTCTCCATCGATGGTGCCGTCGCCGGCCACATCATCCACGGCGTCTCTCCCCCCATGTCGTTGCTTCCTCGGCATTCCACAACGGCACTAGCTGCAGCTGCTCTGGCTCTCGCTCGTGCTGCGGCTCTGTTCTTGCTGTCGGTCGCGCTGCTGCACTGCTCCTGCTTTCGTTCGTGCTGCTGCTCTGCTCTTGCTCTCGCTTGCGCTGCTGCTGCTACACGAACTCCGGCAGCTACAGGAGTTGCTGCTTTAGCACTCGCTCGTGGTGCTACTGCACGACTTGCTCTCTTCTAGTGCGTTCCCTGCTCGAGCGTCTGCTGATTTAGATCACTGCTTCTTTGCTACTAGTGCTTGAACGCCCTAAACATCTATTGCAATGCTCTGTTACTAGTTCAATCAGTTTCGACAGTAAAATTCAGTTTCGACTGTGAAGTTCATTTTCTTCAGTTAAGTTCAGAGTGAACAGTACTTACAGCATCTGTCGGAGCGGCCATGGCACGGCTGATGTGTTTTACATCTAGCACTTCTTGGTGATGTATTTTACATCATCTATTGCAGATGATATTAGGGTCCCACTTCATATTAACGTTGCATGTCTTGTCATGCTTCAGCCTCGTCGCCGTACACCTTAGCGGAGCTGCTCCAACGATGGAACCGTCCATCACAGTGGAGCAGTACCCTCGGCACCATTTCCAGAGGCCTCAGATCTTCTTCCCCGCCTCCGACAGTCACACCAGCATCATCACCATCCTCCACGTCCAACCCAATGATGCTGAGGTCCACAAGGCTATGCCAAAGAGGTTGTACACTCGTCGTATCACTTTGTTTCTCCATTCCTCTATTCTTCCAATTCATGTGAGCCAAACACCCAGGTTGACTGAAATCCTATGTTTCCAAATGCTCTATTTTGCACGTGCATTTTTATCCTATTCCTGTGTTTTTCCTATTCCTGCGTTTATAGAATCCTCCAATTCTAAGGAGCCCTTACATATTTACTTCATTTTCAGATTGACGTCAAAGAAAACTCTGTGTGTTATGTCCTGCTCCTGCCGTGCCATCATCCACCCCACCTGAGGTGCACGATCGATAGAAGCATTCACTGCAGCAGAGATCCCCCCTGCAGACTTTCTTTTGCCGCCTCAGATCATCTTCCCCATTGCCGGCAGCCATGCCAACTGCATTACCATCATCGACTGAGCAGATGAACCTGAGGACTACACAGTTCCGAAAGAGGTCGCAGTCTTTCGTGTTTGCTTACGTTATACATCGGTTATTATTACCTGCTACTTTATCGTTCAATCTTGAGTTTTGAATTG
The DNA here is from genome assembly GCF_002162155.2 of Triticum dicoccoides. NCBI lineage: Eukaryota > Viridiplantae > Streptophyta > Magnoliopsida > Poales > Poaceae > Triticum > Triticum dicoccoides. Next base: position 441,239,979 of record NC_041391.1, on the reverse strand, counting down.
CCCATGGGTCTCATATCGAGCCAGCAACGAATAGTATCTGTCTACTATTTGGTTCATCTGGGGTATTCTATGTGGTTCATGTTGGGTGGGCAACAAACAATAGATGATCCATTGTCTATCTCTTTAAACTGAAGCTATAATCTACCTGCTATCATTAGTTTTGTATCCATCCACTCGTTTACTACCATCAGTCTTGATTTTTGCATGCACCCCTTAGTCCTTAAAAAATCTATCTATTTTTTATTATGCATGTCAGATATTGTACACAATCATACTGAACATGTAGAGAAAAGAAGACCATTGCGTGCGAATATAATGTCATGCAGACGCTGCGACATGGTGCGTGAAGTGGCCCCCCCTCTCCTGCATTTCCAGATTGTATTCCTTGGGAAGATAACTATTCAGATGGAGATTCAGAAGGAGCCGACCACGCCTGTTTACCACCTGAGGTGTTTGCTCTAACCTGGCATGCTGATGTTGGTCATATCATGCATATGGCGCCTTGCATTGCTTACATTATACATCTTATATGTCATCAACTTAGTTTAGATTTGCTTTATGTGAATGCCACCTGTTTGGTTTCTATATCATACTCCCACCATTCCTAAATATTTGTCTTTTTAGAGATTTCAACAAGTGACTACATACAAAACAAAATGAGTGAATCTACACTCTAAAATATGTCTATATACATCCGTATGTGGTAGTCCATTTGGAATCTCTAAAAAGACAAATATTTAGGATTGGACGGAGTATATGGGAATTATGCAATGCCATCTTCTTTAGCCAGGCATCATATACGCGAATCATGCAATGCCATCCTGTTTAGCCAGTCATCGTATATGTGAATTGTATCGTGCCATATTTTTTTCCATAATGTATTCCATTTGTCAACAATGTTTATACATTCATCTTCTCTTCCTGTGCATCAGCCATTTGAGTCGGTCATGGGAAAATCTGGAGTGAAAACAAGGTCTTCTGAGCAGTCAGTGCTACCTGTCGATGCAGATTTCTTGCTGGTTACAGATAGCTCTTCATAGGAGGATTCAGA
>NC_041391.1:440995145-441238542 GCF_002162155.2 Triticum dicoccoides | reverse complement strand
TGCTCTAACTTGGCTGGGTTATATTGCTCATGTCATGCATATGGTGTCTTGCATTGCCATGCCATCTGCTTATATTAGACATGCTTTGTGTGAATGCCTCCTGTTTGCTTTCTGTCGTGGAATTGTCACGTCAGATGTCCTTAGTGTCAGGACTTAGTCACAAGGCCAACGCATCTATGTGGTAGCTTGAGAGGGGTTGAGCGGAATAGAGAGACGCAACACAAGACAGGGATTTAGATAGCTTCGGGCCCCGGGAAACATCATCCGGTAAAAACCCTACATGCTGTTTGAGGCTAGGTCTCATTATCATCACGAGGGAGTCGCCATAAACCGGCTCTCCTCTTTGTGTCTAGCCCTAAGATTGTTTCTTCTTGCTTGTAGCTTGTCCCCCTTTGGGGAGCCCTGCCCCTCCTTATATATGTTGAAGGGGCGGGTTACATGTGGAGTCCTATTAGGATTAGGACTAGTCTATCTCTAATACAAACTGGGTACAAGTCCTGGTCTTAACTCTTTGTAAGGTAAATATTCCTTTCCTCTTAAACCGGCCCACAATAGTTGAACCGGCCTTGTAAGCCTTGGGCCTTGTCATTTGTCTGATCCGCCCACCGGGTTACCAGTGAATCATAACGACCAAGCGGATTGCTTGTAAACCGCCAAGGTCAGGGCGGGTCTTCAGATAAACCGCCAAGTCCGGCCGGATTAACTTCCGGCTGGTTTACACCGCGGGGTATATCCCCGACATTAGCCCCCAGTTTAATTTGGATTTATCCATGTTAAACTGATCCGTAATATAAACACAAGAACAAATTTGGCGGGTTGTGCTCTGGGTTAAGAATTCTTGTAGACCGGCACCTCATCATCCTTAAGTCCTTGTCATTCCCTCCTTCTAGAAAATCCGGATCAATAACCAGTTTCATACTCGAATTGCTGATGCTGGCCTCTCATAGAAAAATATTGTGAAGAATAATCCACTTGAATCGGTTTCCAAAATTCCGGTTTAAGAAATTTTGGTCTTGAAATACTCATCTGATATTCATCCGGTTTGAAGATGTAGAACTTGCCGGTTTATCATTGCCAAAACTGCCGGGTTATAAAAACTGAACATTCCGGGTTATGATTGTTACCAACGCCGGGTTATGATTGTTACAGACACCGGGTCAATCTGGTTTGCTCAAAACAGAGAATTTGAAAATAGTTCTTTGATAATAATATAATACCTGTAGCCCCCAAGTCTTGAGCAGAACAAAGTGATGGCTTAAGACTTGCTTCAATATCAATACTGCCACTTTTGAAGAAATCCATGTTGTTCATCCCAGTCACTAGTAAAAACTGAACACTCCATATTATGTAGCCCCCAAGTGCCGGGTCATTTATGCAATAATGCGCAGGGACTTTGTAAATATGATCATGTAGATTTGAGCAATGATGTGTAGCCCCCAAGGACCGGCTCAGTAAGATAATATTGAGCTGGGACTTGATATATACTTCAATGAAAACAACATCATATGATGTAACCCCCATCATGGGCTTGAATCCACGTCCATAAGGTTAAGAGCCTTGTGCTTTACCAACTGAGCAGTGGACCCTTCAATATAATGGATTTAACTTGTGTACCTTGAGTTGTTAACAGGAGCAATTGGTAGCCCCCAAGGGCCAGCTCATTATAATGTGATGAGTCGGGTCTTCAATAATACGAGCAAAAAATGACTTTGCATTAGCCCCCAAGTGTCATGGTGCATGCTTGCAGCGACATGAGACTTGCATATTTGATGTAATCTCAACTGAAATAATGTAGCCCCCAAGTGCCGGGTTGTAAGCCTGCAGCAACTCGGGACTATTCCTTCCATTGCAGAATAAATCATATTCATCGATAAAATAATATCCATTGCGCTAAAGCGACTTTGAAAACCTCAATCATAATATTAATAACCATAATAAAAATCCAGCCATGTTGGCTTTTCAAGATAATATAATCCGGTATGAAAAATTCATCCAATATCATAATGAAAATTCAGCCAAGTTTGGCTATTTGAATAATATAACCCAATGATTTATAAGCGCATGATTCCAATGGCGCAATCCAAATATATACTGGCGACTTATAGTCAAAAGCCAGGCTGGTTTAACAAACACCGGATAATTTCTCATCATATACTGGCGACTTATCGTCTTAAAGACAGGCCGGATTAATAACAACCGGTGATTTATAATTATGCTTTATTCAACCTGTTTCTGCATACAACAAGTTAAATTGTCCTATGACATTGAATCACATCGTTGGCTTACCAACTTTTTGTAGTAAGAGTGATAACCCCAATCTTGAGTAATAATAATTCCTTTCATACTTTGCCGGTTTATGATAAAACTGTACCGGGTTGTGACAAACACCGGTTTAACCATACATAATACTGGCGACTCGTAGTCAAACCAGACCGGGCGGATAGTCTCCGGATTATGATCATGTACTGACAACTTGTAATTGAAAGTCAAGCCGGGTTAATGAACACCGGTTTACTCCATAATAATATGGTAACATAAAATCAAACTGGGCAAATAGTCTCTGGATTAAGATTTGACCGTGTTCCGCCAATTTGACAGTTTTGAACCGGTTTAAAACACTTGCCGGTTTAAAAAACGCAACAAAAATCAAATAACAATTATGAAAATATGGAAGCAAAAGCAATGATAAAACCGTTTGCAAAAAAGGAGGCTTTACTGAGCCGATCAGATGGTGTTACCATGGTCGAACACGACCAAGCTCCCAATCGGTGTAGCTATGGTTCAAGTCAGCCAGGTCCCCAACTGAAACCGTGGCATTATGCCGATCAAGTGGCGTGGCAATGGTTCGGGTTCGACCAAGCCCCCAAGTGACTCTGTGGCCTTAGGCCGATCAAGAGGCGTGACTGGTTCAGACTTGACCATGTCCCCAAGTGATCTGGTGGCTTTCGCCTATCAAGAGGTGTTGCATTGGTTCGGACACGACCAAGCCCCCAAGTGACATAACATGGTGCTTTGAAAATCTAACCCAAGAGGTAAACCGGAGGCCGCTTTAAGACAGAACCTCCGTGTAACCACACATGATGTAAAAAAGAACAGAGACCCCGCTTTATGAAGCAGAAGCCCCCATGTGATCAATAATATGTTAGGCCAATAAGGCAGGATACCCATGTTTGAACCGCGCATCATGGCAGCAGGTCTTCTTCAGTAATTTTTAACTTTTTTGCAAGAGATAAATTCTTCTTGAACCGGGATATTGAACCGGATATTGAGAGCTTCAAAGCTTTGTGGGAGACATCTTTCCCTTGACCCGGATTTTAAACCGGAATCTTCATTTTCAGCCGGAAATTTTCTGACGGTCTTTAAAATCGAACTTGCGAGAAGTTAATTCCTTTTTGAACTTGACATTGCTAAACCGGATTTGGGCGCTTCAGAGCTTTGTGGGAGAACAGATTTCCCTTGAACCGGATTGTAAACCAGATATTTGAGAACTTCAATGAGACTGACTTCCCTTGAGCCGGATTTTAAACCGGAATCCTTTCTGATGACCCGGGTCTTCTTCATTGAGCCGGGATTTTGTATCTGTCATATACTTTCTAAGACAGAAAGTTTCTGACGGCCTTCAAATAACAGTAGCCTCCTGGACCGGGTTATCTTTCCCTCCATCGTCCTGGGGTTCTTAAATTTGCTGAAACTAGCAAGATTTGTTGAGTCATGTCATTGTAGCCCCCGAGTCTCAAGGTGACTCGAGGAGTTGGCTTGAAACTCTCCATATGTGACCGTGATATAAACCGGCATGAGTTGTATATCATTGGTGTTGATAGCCCGATGTGAATCCACAGAAGATTGAGGTGACTGCGGCGGTTTATAAATGATCCCGTATGAGCTGTGTCAGCAACTAGGCCAATGGTTCCTTCCAGCTGGCGATTTGAAGTTAACCAAACTGTAGTGGCCGCGACTTGTGTGCCTGCCCATTGAACCATCCAGTGCAAACGGCGGTTGATAATAATTTGCCTCCAATTTGAAAGAAAGCCGGGCTACCCAAGCTGTGACTTGCTCATACTTCAATAAACAGCCCATGCAGATAGGCGTGGTCCGGTATGTTGATGTAGACCAGGCTGTGAGAAATGGACGGAAAAGATGACCTCAGCATCATAGGCGGCTCAAACAGATGAACCGGCCGCGGTGTTGTAAACCTGCGCGGACGGGCGAGTTAACCACACCGTTTTGATGTAGTGAACAACTGTCCTGCATCAACAATATTGCAGACCAAGGCAAACATAAACTGCTCCTTGATAAAAATAATATGTGCCAATAAAATATATTTTAGATGAATATCACCTGATGTGCCAGGCCGAAAATAATCCGCCATGAAATTGATGATCGCTAGGTGGGGTTGAAGCCGCTCACGGGTGAACCGGCCGCGGCGTGGTAAACCGGTGCGGACGGGTGAATCGGCCGCGATGTTTGTAAGCTGGCGCGGACATGCGAGTTGTCCATGGCGTTTGTAAAGCGGTGCGGACGGGCGAGTCGGCCGGCACATTGATGTAAACCGGCACGGACGGGCGAGTCGGCCGGCACATTGATGTAAACCGGCGCGAACGGGCGAGTCGGCCGGCACATTGATGTAAATCGGACCGCGATACGCGTGTCCGTGAAGCTGCGCGGCACCGCCGATCGTGCATCCGCGGTATGACACCACCCTTTTTCTTTTAATAGTCGTCTTGCATAAAAAATATTACAGAACGAAGTGATTGTTTTTTGACAAAAAACGATATGCGTTTAATAAAACCAATCTGGATGGATGTCACCTGGTGCATTGGTACGACAGATGATCCTAAGCAATGTCCGCAGATAACCTCTGTTCTTCTTAATAGCGCAGGATTAATCCGCCTGTCCTCCCACCAAGCAGGTGCCCCCAGGCAGAGGTGGCAGGCCAGCAAGTCGCTGTGGGGTCGTACGTATTTTCCTCCAGCCCATAGTGACTCGGCAGAGGCCGCGGCCACACAGCCGTAGTAGCAAGACCCGCCAGCAGAGACGGAGGCCCCGATGCAGTGCAAGATGGAGGCGGCTTGACGGCAGCAAGTACTAGCACTCGTGGCTGGCCAGATCAAAAAGAATGATTTTAAAAAACGAATCTGGACCTTGCTGTACAGAGTACTCCTTCCAAGAAATCTGAGTTTTCACGTGGAGTGATCTGACATGACGTCTAGCGGTTTGCAGCACAATTCATGTCAATCTCAGCAACACGCAACTGTGGCAATAAAAATTGATCTTTCATCTGGATTCGACGGGACGCCCAGACGCGTGCTCTCTGTAACTTGACGTGCAATTCGGAACCAAAAAGTTGTAGCTTGACATGACAAGCACTAGCACTACTAGCCGGCTGATCAAAGAACTAGCTCTTGATCGGTAATGAAAGCACAAAACAATTCTGCTTAGCTTCACGTGAAGGCCCTTGGGACTTGAACAACAGCAGCGGTTGATTTTCTCAAAATAGCAAACAGGACACTGCGTACTCGGGGCTTCGAGCGTATATACGCAGCAGCAACAACTTGCGGATCGATACGACGCGGCGTACGGCGGCTCAGCGGAAATCTTGTCAGCTTCCTTCATCGATCTGGCTTCGGTTCGTTAGGCCGCGTCGGCGATGATGCACAGGATGCCGAACCGTAGCTTCTCTCATCTCAAACTTGTATATGCCGCCGCTGAAAAACTTTTTCAATCTTTGACTAATGAACTTCATAGTTGACGTCAATTCTTCTATGCCGGCTCTTGCTCATCCGGCAGGTCGTAGCTTCTCGAACCCTAAAGAGATCCCTTCAAGAACTCAACACCACCGTGCGCAGGCCCCACGGTGGGCGCCAACTATCGTGGAATTGTCACGTCAGATGTCCTTAGTGTTAGGACTTAGTCGCGAGGCCAACGCATCTATGTGGTAGCTTGAGAGGGGCTGAGCCGAATCGAGAGATGCAACACAAGACACGGATTTAGACAGCTTCGGGCCCCGGGAAACATCATTTGGTAAAAACCCTACATGATGTTTGAGGCTAGGTCTCATTATCATCACGAGGGAGTCGCCGTAAACCGGCTCTCCTCTTTGTGTCTAGCCCTAAGATTGTTTCTTCTTGCTTGTAGCTTGTCCCCCTTTGGGGAGCCCTGCCCCTTCTTATATACATTGAAGGGGCGGGTTACATGTGGAGTCCTATTAGGATTAGGACTAGTCTATCTCTAATACAAACCGGATACAAGTCCTGGTCTTAACTCTTTGTAAGGTAAATATTCCTTTCCTCTTAAACCGGCCCACAATAGTTGAACCGGCCTTCTAAGCCTTGGGCCTTGTCATCCGTCTGATCCGCCCGCCGGGTTACCAGTGAATCATAACGACCAAGCGGATTGCTTGTAAACCGCCAAGGTCAGGGCGGGTCTTCAGATAAACCGCCAAGTCCGGCCGGATTAACTTCCGGCCGGTTTACACTGCGGGGTATATCCCCGACACTTTCTTTATCAGATATGTGAATTATGCAATGCCATGTTTTTCAGCCAGATATCATATATGTGAATTATGCACCACCGTGGAGCCAGGCAACATATATGTGAATTATCTCATGCCATCCTTTTTTTCATTATGTATTCCATTTGTTGACAATCCGTGTATATTGAACTACTCTTCATGTGTATCAGCCATTTGAGCCGGTTATGAAAAAATCTGGAGTGAAAACAAGGTCTTCAGAGCAGGCAATGGTACCTGTTGAAGCATATATCTCGATGGTTACAGGGAGGTCCTCAAAGGAGGATTCAGATAGAGATGACCAGTCCTATATCCCACCTGAGGTGTATACTCTAAGTTGCAATGTTTATATTTCTCATATGATGCATATGGTGTCTTGCATTGCTTAGTTTAGACATCATATGCACAATATTGAATTCTATCTGCTTAGTTTACAGATCATACATGCGAGTGCCAGCTGGTTAGTACATAAATCAATTATGTCAATTATATCATGCCATCCTGTATACTTAGACAACATGTATGTCAATTATTTCATCCCAACCTATTTTAGAAAAACATCATATAGTTTTTTCATGTCATCCTGTTTAGGTACTCATCATATGTTGAATTATGCCATTATATCCTGTTAAGTTATCCATCATATATCTGAAACTGTGTCATGATATCCTATTTAGTTAGGCATCATATATGTGAAATTGTGTCATGTTGTCCTGTTTGGTTAGACAACATATATGTGAATTACCACATTTGTCTATCATACAATGTCTGTACGTTCAATTTCTTTTCTTGTTTATCAACCATTTGAATTGGAGGGGGTGATGGCAATATCTAAGGGAGCAAAAACCCGTTCTTCACAAAAGACAGTGCTACCCGTCGATGCAGATAGAACCATGGTTGTACTAGCCCACAAACTAGCCCCACCACACATAATCGAGACTCTTCCAGATTGCACACTTACACCGTTGGGCAGAGAACCAGCTACAACCCATCTAACCGCAACCCCAGCAGATAGTAACCCACTTATAGTTGACAAAGCACCATGTCCACCATAGAGTACCCCCACACGAGCAGTTTGTAAAGCTACTACAGTGCCCAAAGCACGAGGACCACCACAACTAACCCAAACTCCACGTTTAAAGCAGAAGAGCAACTGTTCTCAGGTCAGATTCCATAGCTATGGTCCATAATCCTTTGCTGTTACATCACTGTATTTACTAATACCAACTACTTTCGAATTTGAAGGATCCAATTGAAACTCCAATGGCGCAATAGGTATGTTTTAAACCTATTTCTTTAACTGGATTACTGTTCTAACTTCTTGCTCTATGTTGATTTCAGTTTAAGTTGTATAAACAGCTATGTTCTCATGTGATGCACTTTACAAGTGCTGCCAATGTTGTGTAGTTTCCCACACTTATGTCTATGCTGCTGTGTCTTAAAAATATATGAGTTGAACTGTGTCTCTATCTTGATTAGGGAACATAAACTAGAATGATATGGACAATACAGTGACCATAGTACATAGATATATGTTTGTTTCATGCTGTTATCCTGTCCACCTTACTACTGAACCGGTTTACCAAAATGAGTTTCGTATACTACAAGCTAAACCTGTGATGTGTCTGCTTGTTTCTCTTGTAGTATGCAAACAGAATATTGGAGAAGAGCACCCCACTATGCAATGGTAGAGAAAGTAATGCAGATAAGGTTCAAGATAGTGAGACAACGCTGTTGGTCTCCAAGAAAGGTGATAAAAAGATCTTGTAGACAGTGAGAAAACCACACAGTCCTGCGTTGATGTAGTGTTCGAGTTACTGGCCAGTACCGCTGGCACAAGCTCTTCGAACTCGCTACCTGAATCACTTCGTCTTCTTCAGTCTCAGCTACAAGCTGAAAGGCATCAGTCAGCTGTGCTGCGGCAAGAAGCCAAAGGACTGAGGAAGTCCCTGCAGAATTTAGATGCGTACTTTCTTGTGCAATAGCAAGCACTCGAGGATTTAAGCGCCAAAGAAGAGAAAGTTAATAACTTGCTAAGCATCTTGCCAGCATTATCGGTACCCAGTATATTGTTTCTTGAACTCTTCTGAAGTGGTTTCAGTTCTGGACTTGTTTTGCTGCGGCGTTTATATGCTGCTTTGTTCCCTATATTTGCAGTGGTGGCGAACTTTGATGCCCAGTGGATGTAATATGTGTATTAGCCGTGATAGCCTAGCATAAGTTGCTTGCTTATTTATTTCCTTGTTGTCTTGTTTATTTGTTTGCTTGTAGTCAGTGCAGTTCTTTTTCCGCGGTTTGCTAGTTGCTGCAATAACCTTTTTTTTTAAACTAGGCCACAATAACCATGGGCTAATATTTACTGTAGTGACACTGGTCCTCCTACGGGCCATAGAAACAGTGGGCCTTCTACGGGCCGTAGAAACAGTAGGCCTTCTACAGGCCGTAGAAACAATGGTCCATCTATGGGCCGTAGAAACAATGGGCCTTCTACAGGCCGTATCATCAATGGGCCTTATACGGGCCGTATGATCGATTGGCCAAACATGGGCCAATAACAGGCCGCATTATGGCCGTAAACGGGCTAGAGTTGGAATCGTCCATTCATGGGCCGACCATAACGGGCCATCATTAATAGGTCGTATTTTATGACGCTATGAAAATGGCCCAACGTATTAACGGACCACAAACGGGCCGTCTGTAACCACGGGCTGAATTTGGCGCACAAGCAGAAAATGACAGTAACGGGCCATAAGTAAACGAATGCTGGAAATGAGTGAGGGTGTCCTGGATTAGGGGATATCCGGACAGCCAGACTATATACTTTGTCCGGACTATTGGAGCGTGAAGATACGAAGACTCAAGACTCCGTCCCGTGTCCGGATGGGACTCTCCTTTACGTGCAAGACAAGCTTGGCGATCCGGATAATATATTTCCTTCCTTGTAACCGACTCTGTGTAAACCCTAGCCCTCTTCGGTGTCTATATAAACCGGAGAGATTGGTCCTTAGAAGGCTGATCATGATCACAATCATAATCATCAGAGGCTAGCTTCTAGGGTTTAGCCTCTATGATCTCATGGTAGATCTACTCTTGTACTACTTATATCATCAATATCAATCAAGCAGGAAGTAGGGTTTTACCTCCATCGAGAGGGCCCGAACCTGGGTAAACATTGTGTCCCTTGCCTCCTGTTACCATCAGCCTAAGACGCACAGATCAGGACCCCCTACCCGAGATCCGCCGGTTTTGACACCGACCATGAGCCCAAGAATGAATGGGCTCTGAGAAGGCCGAAAGATAACATGGGCTGGAAACGGCCCAACTGAATAACGGACCCTTAATGCGTCTAAAGTGATACACTGTTCATTACGGACCAGTTTCACCACGGGCCGTTAATGGGTGTAAAGTGATACACTGTTCATTGCGGGCCAGTTTCACCAGGGGCCTTTAATAGGCCAAAAGTTACATAGGTCCTCATATGGGCCGAGAGACGTCATGGGCCATACATGGGCGAGAAGTGAAAACGGTCTGGAATCATATTGGATGGCCCAGATGACGTACTGGGCCTAATTCGGATAGGGCGTAACGGGCCTTGGGTTGGCAGGCTGTAAATGGGCTATATGCGAACAGGCCGTTAACAAGCTTTCCATGGGCCGGCACGCCACCTTTTGACCAAGTCAAACGGGCCGGCCTTTTTACAGGAATGAGCCTCTGTTGGGCTATGCCATGTGTCGACGTATCATAGGCGCCTTCTGTCCAATGAGTGGATGACATCTGTCCCAACGATGAGCCGACACGTGTTTCCTCCAGCCAATGATGATTTTACACGTGGAAAATCCCCATTGGTCGGGGCTGTTAACGGGTTATCGGATCCAAAACCCGACCGATAGCTTAATGGCGTTCCATTATGGTGGATGCCTGATGACCCGCAATTATACGGGATAGTTGTAGCCTCTTTCGATAAGTAAGAGTGTCCAACCCAACGAGGAGCTAAAGGTAGAACAAATACTCTCTCAAGTCCTATCAGCCACTGATACGACTCTACGCACGCTTAATGTTCGCTTTACCTAGAACAAGTATGAAACTAGAAGTACTTTGTAGGTGTTGTTGGATAGGTTTGCAAGATAATAAAGAGCACGTAAATATAAACTAGGGGCTGTTTAGATAAAGATGCAATAAAGTAAATATAGTGAGTGTGGAAAAGTGGTGGTAGGAGTTGTGAAATTGTCCCTAAGCAACTGACTATGTTACTATACCGGTAATCACTACTGCAATTCTATTTGAGGGAGAGGCATAAGCTAACATAGCATCCCTTACTTGGAATTCTATGCACTTATAATTGGAACTCTAGCAAGCATCCGCAACTACTAAAGATTCATTGCGGTAAAACCCAACCATAGCTTTAAAGCATCAACTCCCCTTTTATCCCATACGCAAACAACCTACTTACTCGGGTTTGTGTTTCAGTCACTCATGCAACCCACCATAAGCAAATCATAAACATATTGCAAACCCTACATCGGGAATCCCTCACGCTTGCACGACATGGAGGGCACAATAGGACAGCACCAATAATAAAACATGCAACTCAAACCAATCATAGCAACTCATCAATCACCTATAGGACAACGAAAATCTACTCAGACATCATAGGATGACAAGACATAGTTGGAAAATAATATGAAGCATTAAGCACCATGTTCAAGTAGAGGGTACAACGGGTTGAGGGAGAGTGGATCACTGAATATAGAAGGGGGAAGGTGATGGTGATGTTGGTGAAGATGACGGCGGTGTTGGTGAAGATCGCGGTGATGATGATGGCCCCCAGCGGCGTTCCGGCGCCACCGGAAGCAAGGGGGAGAGAGCCCCCCTTCTTCTTCTTCTTCTTCCTTGACCTTCTGCCTAGATGGGAGAAGGGTTTCCCCTCTGGTACTTGGCTCGCATGGCGTGGGAGGGGTGAGAGCACCTCCGAGACTGGATCTATCTCTCTGTTTCTGCGTTCTCAAATTCTACCCCTTCACCGTTTCTTAAATATCCGGAGATCCGTAACTACGATTGGGGTGAGTCTTTCGCCCAGATCTTTCTCATAAAATTAGCTTTCTTGCGCCATAAGAAGAGCGTCAACCGCCTTACAGGTGGCCCACGAGAGCCCAAGCCGCGCCCAGGGGGAGGGCGCCCCCCTGTCTTGTGGCCACCCTGGACATCGTTTCACGTTGATTTTACTTCTAGAAAATCATAAATATTCCAAAAAAATCTCCGTCCATTTTTATCCCGTTTGGACTCTATTTGATATTGGGTTTCTGCGAAACAAAAAACATGCAACTGACAGGAACTGGCACTGGGCACTGGATCAATATGTTAGTCCCAAAAAATAGTATAAAATTTTGCCAAAAGTATATAAAAGTTGTAGAATATTGGCATGGAACAATCAAAAATTATAGATACGACGGAGACGTATCAGCATCCCCAAGCTTAATTCCTGCTCGTCCTCGAGTAGGTAAATGATAAAAAAGATAATTTTTGATGTGGAATGCTACCTAGCATAATCTTGATCATATGTCTAATCATGGCATGAATATTAAGACACGAGTGATTCAAAGCAATAGTTTATCATTTGACATAAAAACAATAATACTTCGAGCGTACCAATAAAGCAATCATGTCTTCTCAAAACAACATGGCCAAAGAAAGTTATCCCTACAAAATCATACAGTCTGGCTGTTGCTCTGTCTTCATCACACAAAGTATTTAATCATGCACAACCCCGATGACAAGCCAAGAAATTGTTTCATACTTTAATAATCTCAAAGTTTTTCAACTTTCACGCAATACATGAGCATGAGCCATGGACATAGCACTATAGGTGGAATAGAATATGATGGTGGGGGTTATGTGGAGAAGACAAAAAAGGAGAAAGTCTCACATCGACTAGGCGTATCAATGGGCTATGGAGATGTCGATCAATAGATATCAATTTGAGTGAGTAGGGATTGCCATGCAACGGATGCACTAGAGCTATAAGTGTATGAAAGCTCAAACTGAAACTAAGTGGGTGTGCATCCAACTTGCTTGCTCATGAAGACCTCGGGCATTTGAGGAAGCCCTTCATCGGAATATACAAGCCAAGTTCTATAATGAAAATTCCCACAAGTATATGAAAGTGAAAGCATTGGAGACTCTCTCTATGAAGAACATGGTGCTGCTCTGAAACACAAGTGTGGTAAAAGGATAGTAACATTGCCCCTTCTCTCTTTTTCTCTCATTTTTTTATTTTCTCATTTTTTTATTTTTTTATTTTTTATTTCTTTTTGGTGGGCTTCTTTGACCTCTTTTTTTATTTGGGCTTCTTTGGCCTCTTTTATTTTTCACGAAGTCCGGAGTCTCATCCCGACTTGTGGGGGAATCATAGTCTCCATCATCCTTTCCTCACTGTGACAATGCTCTAATAATGATGATCATCACACTTTTATTTACTTACAACTCAATATCTAGAACAAAGATATGACTCTATATGAATGCCTCCGGCGGTGTACCGGGATGTGCAATGATCTAGCATAGCAATGACATCAAAAAACGGACGAGCCATGAAAACGTCATGCTAGCTATCTTACGATCATGCAAAGCAATATGACAATGAATGCTCAAGTCATGTATATGATGATGATGGAAGTTGCATGGCAATATATCTCGTCATGGCATTGGAAATGCCATGATAGGTAGGTATGGTGACTGTTTTGAGGAAGATATAAGGAGGCTTATGTGTGACAGAGCGTATCATATCACGGGGTTTGGATGCACCGGCGAAGTTTGCACCGACTCTCGAGGTGAGAAAGGGCAATGCACGGTACCGAAGAGGCTAGCAATGATGGAAGGGTGAGAGTGCGTATAATCCATGGACTCAACATTAGTCATAAAGAACTCATATACTTATTGCAAAATTCTACAAGCCATTGAAAAAAAAGTACTATGCACATGCTCCTAGGGGTATAGATTGGTAGGAAAAGACCATCGCTCGTCCCTGACCGCCACTCATAAGGAAGACAATCAATAAATAAAATTGTGCTCCAACTTCATCACAAAGCGGTTCACCATACATGCATGCTTCGGGAATTCAAACCTCAACACAAGTATTTCTACTAATCCACAATCACCCACTAGCATAATTCTTGTATCACCACCTTTATATCGCAAAACTATTGCAAGGAATCAAACATATCATATTCAGCGATCTACAAGTTTATGTAGGATTTTATGACTAACCATGTGAATGACCAATTCCTGTCATCTCTCTAAATAGATATAAGTGAAGCAAGAGAGTTCAATTATTTCTACAAAAGATATGACCACACTCTAACAAATATAAGTGAAGCAAAAGAGCATTCTACAAAATGGCGGTTTTCTATGTGAAGAGAAACAGGCAATCCAAACTTCAAATGATATAAGCGAAGAACATGAAGCATTCTATAAAGCCATACTCAAAAGATTTAAGTGAAGTGCAATGAGCATTCTATAAATCAACCAAGGACTATCTCATACCAGCATGGTGCATAAAATAAAAATGAAAACTAAATGCAAAATACGCTCTAAGGCTTGCACATAATGCATGAACGAAACGAATTCGAAAACATACCGATACTTGTTGAAGAAAGAGGGGATGCCTTCCGGGGCAACCCCAAGCTTAGACGCTTGAGTCTCCTTGAATATTTACTTGGGGTGCCTCGGGCATCCCCAAGCTTGAGCTCTTGCCTCTCTTCCTTTGCCTCATATTGAGACCTCCTCGTTTAGACACTTCATTCACACAAAACTTGAACAGAAAACTCGGTAACATCCGTTAGTATAATAAAGCAAATCACCACTCTAAGTACTGTAGCAAACCAATACATATCTTGTTTTTACATTCTGTCTACTGTAATATATCTTTTTCATGGCTTAATCCACTAATATAAATTGATAGATTCATCAAAAAGAGCAAACTATGCATCAAAAACAGAATCTGTCAAAAACAGAACAGTCTGTAGCAATCTGAACATCCACCATACTTCTGTTATACCAAAAATTCTACCAAAATTAGGAACAATAAACAAGTTGTATAGAAAGACATTGCAGAAGGAATCAGAACCATTTGACGTTTATGTTAAAAATGTAAAATCGAGCACTACAGCCAAAGTTCCTGTCCTGCACCGTAGAAACCAACAAGCAATGTAAACATCCTAAAGGCAAACCTTGGCACATTATTTTTATAATACAATGGAATTGTACAAGGGGATAATTATTTTTGATGAAAAAATTTTAGGTTCCCCTCTTTATTCTTTGTTTTTAAACTATATGAAAGCACTCAACAGAAATAAATGACTCTAAAACTTTTGGGTTGTCTCCCTGGCAGCGCTTTCTTTAAAGCCATTAAGCTAGGCATATAGTGCTCAAGTAATGAATCCACCCGGATCCCAAGGTATATCAAAGCCAATTTTAATTAACAATGATTTGTAATTTAGGTGCAATCACAAAGTATCATATACCATGCAACAACGAAGTCTAACTCTCTTCCTATGCATCGGCATGTCATAAGAGAACAATTCATGCACACATAGTAAAGGCCAATGCATAGTATAAGCAGTTTCTTGCAATTTCATAGTATGGGAAACATAGAGAGGTGGAGAAATAGTTCCTCTCTCATAATAATTGCAAGTAGTATCAACAATCACATGCATATTACATTTATCAAAATCATCATGTGCAATGGTAAAAGGCAACCCATCAATATAATCCTTAATAAGCACAAACTTCTTCGATATAGTGTAGTTTGGAGAATTCAAAAAGATAATAGGACTATCATGCGTGGGTGCAATAGCAACAATTTCATGTTTAACATAAGGAACTATAGCAAGTTCATCTCCATAAGCATAATTCATATTGGCATCTTGGCCACAAGCATAGCAAGCATCATCAAAAAGGGATATTTCAAGAGAACCAACGGGATCATAGCAATCATCATAGCAATCATCCTTCGGTAAGCACGAAGGGGAATTAAACAATGTATGAGTTGAAGAGTTACTCTCATTAGAAGGTGGGCACGGGTAGCTAATCCGCTCTTCCTCCTTTTGTTCTTCGCTCTCTTCATCATCTTTTCCATCAAATGAGCTCACAGTTTCATCAATTTCTTCTTCCATAGCTTCCTGCAAAATATTAGTCTCTTCTTGGACAGCGGAGAAGTCCTCAGTATATGGTTTAACATAGGCATTAGAAGCATAATTATCATAACAATATTGAAATATGGCAAAATTTTCAGATTTGTAAAGAGTAGCATCATATTTTTCAATCAAAGAGGCAATCTCATAAGCACCTTTAAAAGCAACAAATTCTTCAATTTGTTGAACATCATAGTAATTGTAAACACCCTTTGCATACGAAGATACGATTCCATTATCACTAAACAAGCATTGATAGGGTAGGTGTTTCTTAGGGTCTTCAGAACAACAAGTAAACTCATATAATTCACATAAATTCCAAGCATAGCATTGCAAACGTTGAATTTGATCCCATAATAGTTTCCCTTTTTCAGATATACGGTGTCGCACAAAACAAGCATGCTCATCTAAAGATTTTCCCTTGCTCAACTAGTGGGGGTTTCAGCACGAGCACAAAGGGATCAAAGATGATCCAAGTTAAAAGCTAATTCCTTCAACCACTGGTTCAGTAGGTACAACTAATTTTTTGGTATTTTGCATTTCCTTCCCATAGCTAAAGATAGAAAACAACTAAGAACAGCAAATAAGAATTACTTAGTGATAAAGCAAACAAGCACACACGAGAATATTCACCCCACGCTATAACTCCCCGGCAACGGCGCCAGAAAAAGGTCTTGATGACCCGCAAGTATAAGGGATAGTTGTAGGCTCTTTCGATAAGTAAGAGTGTCGAACCCAATGAGGAGCTAAAGGTAGAACAAATATTCTCTCAAGTCCTATCGTCCACTGATACGACTCTACGCACGCTTAACGTTCGCTTTACCTAGAACAAGTATGAAACTAGAAGTACTTTGTAGGTGTTGTTGGATAGGTTTGCAAGATAATAAAGAGCACGTAAATATAAACTAGGGGCTGTTTAGATAAAGATGCAATAAAGTAAATATAGCGAGTGTGGAAAAGTGGTGGTAGGAGTTGTGAAATTGTCCCTAAGCAACTGACTATGTTACTAGACTGGTAATCACTATTGCAATTCTATTTGAGGGAGAGGCATAAGCTAACATATCATCGCCTACTTGGAATTCTATGCACTTATGATTGGAATTCTAGCAAACATCTGCAACTTTTAAAGATTCATTAAGGTAAAACCCAACAATAGCATTAAAGCATCAACTCCCCTTTTATCCCATACGCAAACAACCTACTTACTCGGGTTTGTGTTTCAGTCACTCACGCAACCCACCATAAGCAAATCATAAACATATTGCAAACCCTACAGTGGGAATACTCACGCTTGCGCGACAAGGAGGGCACAATAGGATAGCACCAATAATGAAACATGCAACTCAAACCAATCATAGCAATTCATCAATCACCGATAGGACAACAAAAATCTACTCAGACATCATAGGATGGCAACACATCATTGGAAAATAATATGAAGCATTAAGCACCATGTTCAAGTAGAGGGTACAGCGGGTTGAGGGAGAGTGGACCGCTGAATATAGAAGGGGGAAGGTGATGGAGATGTTGGTGAAGATGACGGCGGTGTTGGTGATGATCGCAGTGATGGTGATGGCCCCCGGCGGCGTTCCGGCGCCACCGGAAGCAAGGGGGAGAGAGCCCCCCTTCTTCTTCTTCTTCCTTGACCTTCTCCCTAGATGGGAGAAGTGTTTCCCCTCTGGTCCTTGGCTCCCATGGCGTGGGAGGGGCGAGAGCCCCTCCGAGATTGGATCTATCTCTCTGTTTCTGCATTCTCAGATTCTACCCCTTCACCCTTTCTTAAATATCCGGAGATCCGTAACTCCGATTCGGGTGAATCTTTCGCCCAGATCTTTCTCAAAAAAATTAGCTTTCTTGCGCCAGAAGAAGAGCGTCAACCGCCTTACATGTGGCCCACGAGAGCCTAGGCCGCGCCCAGGGGGGAGGGTGCACCCCCTGTCTCGTGGCCACCCTCGACACCGTTTTGCGTTGATTTTACTTCCAGAAAATCATAATTATTCCAAAAAAATCTCCATCCATTTTTATCCCATTTGGACCCCGTTTGATATTGGGTTTCTGCGAAACAAAAAACATGCAACAGACAGGAACTGGCACTGGGCACTGGATATGTTAGTCCCAAAAAATAGTATAAAAAGTTGCCAAAAGTATATCAAAGTTGTAGAATATTGGCATGCAACAGACGTATCAATGCGACGTGTCGGTCACCCTTGACGAAAGCACTTCTGTGACGCGTGATTTATCACCATGGAAGTGGACACTTCTGCGATGATAATTTTGGTAATGTCATGGAACACTTCTACGATAGCATAGGTATGACTATCTTGATTTTGTCATAAAATCGTCATGGATGTACATGCATGACAAAAAATGAGACCTACTGCGACAAACACGTATCATCGCGAAAGTGTGTTTTTTTTGTAGTGGTAGGAAAGGGGGGCGCCCCCCCTTCCTTGTCCTATTCGTACTCAAGGGGAGGGGGCGTGCGGCCTGCCCTAGCTGCCCCTCTCTCTCCCCACTAAGGCCCATCGAGGCCCATTAGTTCCCTCCGGGAGTTCCGGTAACCCTCTAGCACTCCAGTTTTATGTGAAACTTCTCCGGAACACTTCTGGTGTCCGAATATAGTCGTCCAATATATCAATCTTTATGTCTCGGTCATTTCAAGACTCCTCGTCATGTCCGTGATCTTAACCTGGACTCCTAACAACCTTCGGTATGACAATTAACATAAACTCATAATACCAATCTTCATTGAACGTTAAGCATGCGGACCCTACGGGTTCGAGAACTATATAGACATGACTGAGACATGTCTCCGGTCAATAACCAATAGCGGAACCTAGATGCTCATATTGGTTCCTACATATTCTACGAATATCTTTATTGGTCAAAGCGCATAACAACATACGTAGTTACTTGCCCGAGATTCAATCGTCAGTATCTCAATACCTAGTTCAATCTTGTTAACGACAAGTCTCTTTACTCGTTCTGTAATACTTCATCCCATAACTAACTCAATAGTCACAATGCTTGCAAGGCTTATAGTGACGAGTATTACTGAGAGGGCCCAGAGATACCTCTCCAAAACACGGAGTGACAAATCCTAATCTCGATCTATGCGAAGCCAACAAACACCTTCGGAGACACCTGCAAAGCACCTTTATTAATCACCCACTTATATTATGACGTTTGGTAGCACACAAAGTGTTCCTCCGGTATTCGGGAGTTGCACAATCTCATAGTGTGAGGAACTGTATAAGTCATGAAGAAAGCAGTAGCAATGAAACTGACACAATCATAATGCTAAGCTAACGGATGGGTCATGTCCATCACATCATTCTCCTAATTTTGTGATCCCGTTTATCAAATGACAACACATGTCTATGGTTAGGAAACATAACCATCTTTGATTAACAAGCTAGTCAAGTAGAGGCATACTAGGGACTATATGTTTTGTCTATGTATTCACACATGTACTAAGTTTTCGGTTAATACAATTCTAGCATGAATAATGAACATTTATCATGAATTAAGGAAATAAATAATAACTTTATTATTGCCTCTAGAGCATATTTCCTTCAGTCTCCCACTTGCACTAGAGTCAATAATCTAGATTACATAGTAATGATTCTAACACCCATGGAGCGTTGGTGTTGATCATGTTTTGCTCGTGGAAGAGGCTTAGTCAACGGGTCTGCAACATTCAGGTCCGTGTGTATCTTGCAAATCTCTATGCCCCTTCCGACACTTGATGATGGATGGAATTGAAGCGTCTCTTGATGTGCTTGGTTCTCTTGTGAAATCTGGATTCCTTTGCCAAGGCAATTGCACCAGTATTGTCACAAAAGATTTTCATTGGACCCGATGCACTAGGTGTGACACCTATATTGGATATGAACTCCTTCATTTGCTGCTTCTGAAGCAGCAATGTACTCCGCTTCACACGTAGATCCTGCCACGACGCTCTGCTTGGAACTGCACCAACTGACAACTCCTCCATTTAATAAAAATACATATCCGGTTTGCGACTTAGAGTCATCCGGATCAGTTTCAAAGCTTGCATCGACGTAACCGTTTACGATGAGCTCCTTTTCACCTCCATAAATGAGAAACATATCCTTAGTCCTTTTCAGGTATTTCAGGATGTTCTTGACCGTTGTCCAGTGTTCCACTTCGGGATTAATTTGGTACCTCCCTGCTATGCTTATAGCAAGAAATACGTCAGGTCTGGTACACAACACTGCATACATGATAGAACGTATGGTTGAAGCATAGGGAATGACTTTCATTTTCTCCCTATCTTCTGCAGTGGTCGGGCATTGAGTCTGACTCAACTTCACACCTTGGAATACAGGCAAGAACCCTTTCTTTGACTCATCCATTTTGAACTTCTTCAAAACCTTATCTAGGTATGTGCTTCGTGAAAGTCCAATTAAGCGTCTTGGTCTATCTCTATAGATCATGATGCCCAATATGTAAGTAGCTTCATCGAGATCTTTCATGGAAAAACACTTATTCAGGTATCCCTTTATGCTATCCAGAAAATCTATATCATTTCCAATCAACACTATGTCATCCACATTTAATATCAGAAATGCTACACAGCTCCCACTCACTTTCTTGTAAATACAGGCTTCTCCAAAAGTGTGTTTAAAATCATATGCTTTGATCACACTATAAAAACGTTCATTCCAACTCCGAGAGGCTTACATCAGTCCATGAATGGATCGCTGGAGCTTGCACACTTTGTTAGCACCTTTTGGATCGACAAAACCTTCTGGTTGCATCATATACCACTCTTCGTCCAGAAATCCTTTCAGGAATGTAGTTTTGACGTCCATCTAACAAATTTCATAATCATAAAATGCGGAAATTGCTAACATGATTCGGACAGATTTAAGCATCGCTATGGGTGAGAAAGTCTCATCATAGTCAACTCCTTGAACATGTCGAAAACCTTTCACAACAAGTCGAGCTTTGTAAACAGTAACATTACCATCTCCGTCGGTCTTCTTCTTAAAGATCCATTTATTTTCTATGGCTTGCCGATCACCGGCCAAGTCCACCAAAGTCCACACTTTGTTCTCATACATGGATCCCATCTTAGATTTCATGGCCTCAAGCCATTTTGCGGAATCTGGTTCGTATGTTCATCATGGTCTAGTAACATGACTTGCAGAACAAGATTACCATACCACTCTAGTGCGGATCTTACTCTAGAAGACCTATGAAGTTTGGTAGTCACTTGATTTGAAGTTTCATGATCATCATCATTAGCTTCCCGACTAATTGGTGTAGGAATCACTGGAACTAATTTCTTTGATGAACTACTTTCCAATAAGGGAGAAGGTACAACTACCTCATCAAGTTCTACTTTCCTCCCACTCACTTCTTTCGAGAGAAACTCCTTCTCTAGAAAGGATCCATTCTTAGAAACAAAATTTTTGCCTTCGGATCTATGACAGAAGGTGTACCCAACAGTTTCCTTTGGGTATCCTATGAAGACGCACTTCTCCGATTTGGGTTCGAGCTTATCAGGTTGAAGCTTTTTCACATAAGCATTGCAGCCCCAAACTTTAAGAAATGACAACTTTGGTTTCTTGCCAAACCACAGTTCATAAGGCGTCGTCTCAACGGATTTTGATGGTGCCCTATTTAAAGTGAATGCAGCCGTCTCTAAAGCATAACCCCAAAACGATAGCGGTAAATCAGTAAGAGACATCATAGATTGCACCATATCTAGTAAAGTATGGTTACGACATTCGGACACACCATTTCGCTGTGGTGTTCCAGGTGGCGTTAATTGTGAAACTATCCCATGTTGTTCAAATGAAGACCAAACTCATAACTCAAATATTCTCCTCCAGGATCAGATCGTAGAAACTTTATTTTCTTGTTACGATGATTTTCCACTTCACTCTGAAATTCTTTGAACTTTTCAAATGTTTTAGACTTATGTTTCATCAAGTAGATATAACCATATCTGCTCAAATCATCTGTGAAGGTAAGAAAATAACGATACCCACCACGAGCCTCAATACTCATTGGACCGCATACATTGGTATGTATTATTTCCAACAAGTCAATAGCTCGTTCCATTGTTCCGGAGAACGGAGTTTTTGTCATCTTGCCCATAAGGCACAGTTAGCAAGCACCAAGTGATTCATAATCAAGTGATTCCCAAAGTCCATCAGTATGGAGTTTCTTCATGCGCTTTACACCGATATGACCCAAATGGCAGTGCCACAAATAAGTTGCATTATCATGATTGAACTTATATCTTTTGGCTTCAATACTACGAATATGTGTATCATTACTATCGAGATTCAGTAAAAATAGACCACTCATCAAGGGTGCATGACCATAAAAGATTGGATTCATATAAATAGAACAACCATTATTATCTGATTTAAATGAATAACCATCTCACGTTAAAAAAGATCAAGATATAATGTTCATGCTCAACGCTGGCACCAAATAACAATTATTTAGGTCTAAAACTAATCCTGATGGTAGATGTAGAGGTAGTGTGCCGACCGCGATCAGATCGACTTTGGAACCATTTCCAACGCGCATCATCACCTCGTCCTTAGTCAATCTTCGCTTAATCTGTAGCCCTTGTTTCGAGTTGCAAATATGAGCAACAGAACCAATATCAAATACCCAGGCGCTACTGCAAGCATTAGTTATGTACACATCAACAATATGTATATCAAATATACCTTTCACTTTTCCATCCTTCTTATCCGCCAAATACTTGGGGCAGTTTCGCTTCTAGTTACCAGTCCCTTTGCAGTAGAAGCACTCAGTTTCATGCTTACGTCCAGACTTGGGTTTCTTCTCTTGAGCAGCAACCTTTTTGCCATTCTTCTTGAAGTTCCCATTCTTCCCTTTGCCCTTTTTCTGGAAACTAGTGGTCTTGTTCACCATGAACACTTGATGCTCATTTTTGATTTCTACCTCCGTAGCCTTTAGCATTGCGATGAGCTTGGGAATAGTTTTGTTCATCCCTTCCCTTGCATATTATAGTTCATCATGAAGCCTTTATAGCTTGGTGGCAGTGATTGAAGAACTCTATCATTGACACAATCAACTGGAAGATCAACTCCCAGCTACGTCAAGTGATTATGGTACCCAGACATTCTGAGTATGTGTTCACTGACAGAACTATTATCCTCCATTTTGCAGCTATAAAACTTGTTGGAGACTTCATATCTCTCAACTCGGGCATTTGCTTGCAATATTAACTTCAACTCCTGGAACATCTCATATGCTCCACGACGTTCAAAACGTCTTTGAAGTCCCGATTCTAAGCCGTAAAGCATGGCACACTGAACTCTCGAGTAGTCATCAGCTTTCCTCTGCCAGACGTTCTTAACGTCATTAGTGGCAGGACCGGCACCCAGCGGTGCTTACATGACGTAATTCTTGTGTGCAGCAATGAGGATAATCCTCAAGTTACGGACCCAGTCCGTATAGTTGCTGCCATCATCCTTCAACTTAGCTTTCTCCAGGAACGCATTAAAATTCAAAGGAACGATAGCACGGGCCATTGATCTACAATAACATAGATATGCGAAATACTATCAGGTACTAAGTTCATGATAAATTAAAGTTCAATTAATCATATTACTCCCTCCGTCTCAAAATAAGTGCCTTGATCTTAGTACAAATTTGTACTAGAGCTAGTACAAAATTGACACACTTATTTTGGGATGGAGGGAGTACCTAAGAACTCCCTCTTAGATAGACAACCCTCTAATCATCTAAGTGATCACGCGATCCAAATCAACTAAACCATGTCCGATCATCACATGAGATGGAGTAGTTTTCAATGGTGAACATCACTATGTTGATCATATCTATTATATGATTCACGCTCGACCTTTCGGTATCAGTGTTCCGAGGCCATATCTGCATATGCTAGGCTCGTCAAGTTTAACCCGAGTATTCTGCGTGTGGAAATCTGGCTTGCACCGGTTGTATGTGAACTTAGAGCTTATCACACCTAATCATCACGTGGTGTCTCGGCACGACGAACTGTAGCAACAGTGCATACTCAGGGAGAACACTTATACCTTGAAATTTTGTAAGGGATCATCTTATAATGCTACCGACGTTCTAAGCAAAATAAGATGCATAAAAGATAAACATCACATGCAATCAAAATATGTGACATGATATGGCCATCATCATCTTGTGCTCATGATCTCCATCACCGAAGCATCATCATGATCTCCATCGTCACTGGCTAGCATCGTTGTCGTCTCGCCAACTATTGTTACTATGACTATCGCTACCGCTTAATAATGAAGTAAAACAATTACATGAAGATTGCATTACATACAATAAAGCGCCAACCATATGGCTCCTGCCAGTTGCAGATAACTTTGTTACAAAACATGATCATCTCATACAACAAATTACATCACATCATGCCTTGACCATATCACATCACAGCAAGCCCTACAAAAACAAGTTAGACGTCCTCTACTTTGTTGTTGCAAATTTTACGTGGCTGCTATGGGCTTCTAGCAAGAACTGTTCTTACGTACGCATCAAACCACAATGATTTTTCATCAAGTGTGTTGTTTTAACCTTCAACAAGGACCGGGCGTAGCCACACTCGATTCAACTAAAGTTGGAGAAACAGACACTCACTAGCCACCTATGTGCGAAGCACGTCGGTAGAACTAGTCTCGCGTAAGCGTACGTGTAATATCGGTCTGAGCCGCTTCATCCAACAATACCACCGAATCAAAGTATGACATGCTGGTAAGTAGTATGACTATTATCGCCCACAACTCTTTGTGTTCTACTCGTGCATATAACATCTATGCATAGACCTGCCTCGGATGCCACTGTTGGGGAACGCAATAATTTCAAAAAAATTCCTAAGGTCACACAAGATCTATCTATGTGATGCAAAGCAACGCGAGGGGAGAGTGTTGTCTATGTTCCCTCGTAGACCAAAGCGGAAGCTTTATGACAATGCGGATGATGTAGTCGTACGTCTTAACGTTCTGATCGATCCTAGCACCGAAGGTTTGGCACCTCCGCGATCTGCACATGTTCAGCTCGATGACGTCCCACAAACTCTAGATCCAGCTGAGGTCGAGAGACACTTTCATCAGCACGACGGCATGGTGACAGTGATGATGAAGTTACTGGCGCAGGGCTTCACCTAAGCACTATGATGATATGACTGAGGTGGAAATCTGTGGAGGGGGGGGGGTACCGCACACGGCTAAACAATCAACTTGTGTGTTCTAGGGTGCCCTCCTGCCCCCGTATATAAAGGAGAAAGGGGGGAGGTCGGACGGCCCCTGTAGGCGTGCCCCAAGAGGTGAGTCCTACTAGGACTACTAGTCCTAGTAGGATTCCACCAAGAAGGGAAGAGGGGGAAGAAAGGAGAGGGAGAGGGGGAAGGAAAGGGGGGCGCCGCCCCCTTCCTTGTCCTATTCGGACTCAAGGGGAGGGGGCGCGCGGCCTACCCTAGCCGCCCCTCTCTCTCTCCACTAAGGCCCATCGAGGCCCATTAGTTCCCCCGGGGGGTTCCGGTAACCCTCCGGCACTCTGGTTTTATCCGAAACTTCTCCGGAACACTTCTGGTGTCTGAATATAGTCGTCCAATATATCAATCCTTATGTCTCGACCATATCGAGACTCCTCGCATGTCAGTGATCAGATCCGGGACTCCGAACAACTTTTGGTACAACATATCACATAAACTCATAATACTAATCGCCATTGAACGTTAAGCATGCGGACCCTACGGGTTCGAGAACTATATAGACATGACCGAGACATGTCTCTGGTCAATAACCAATAGTGGAACCTAGATGCTCATATTGGTTCCTATATATTCTACGAAGATCTTTATCGGTCAAACCGCATAACAACATACATTGTTCCCTTTGTCATCGGTATGTTAGTTGCCCGAGATTCGATCGTCGGTATCTCAATACCTAGTTCAATCTCGTTACCGACAAGTCTCTTTACTTTTATCGTAATACTTCATCCCGTAACTAACTCATTAGTCAATGCTTGCAAAACTTATAGTGATGAGTATTATCGAGAGTTCCCAGAGATACCTCTCTGAAACACGGAGTGACAAATCCTAATCTCGATCTATGCCAACCCAACAAACACCTTCGGAGACACCTGTAGCGCACCTTTATATTCACCCGTTTATGTTGTGATGTTTGGTATCCCACAAAGTGTTCCTCCGGTATTCAGGAGTTGCACAATCTTATAGTCTGAGGAACTTGTATAAGTCATGAAGAAAGCAGTAGCAATGAAACCGACACGACCATAATGCTAAGTTAAAGGATGGGTCATGTCCATCACACCATTCACCTAATGATGTGATCCCGTTTATCAAATGAAAACACATGTCTATGGTTAGCAAACATAACCATCTTTGATTAACGAGCTAGTCAAGTAGAGGCATACTAGGGACTATATATTTTGTCAATGTATTCACACCTGTACTAAGTTTCCGGTTAATACAATTCTAGCATGAATAATAAACATTAATCATGAATTAAGGAAATAAATAATAACTTTACTATTGCTTCTAGGGCATATTTCCTTCAAATCTGGGTTCCCAAATGGTGCCTTGAAAGTCTTCAGGTGAATGTCATCATGACACCACCTATGAAGAATAGGAACCCTAGATCAAATTCTTAATATGGATCCATGTCCTCATATGGACCAAATTCTTCATCTAGATCAAGTTCCTCACGTGGATCAAAATTCTCATATGAACATCATCATGCTAACACTTCTGTTTCGCAGGGAAAGTCAAAAGGCTATTTATGTGCATTATTCTTCAAACCATTATGTTCATAAGTACTCGAAGAATTTCTCTGCTTATTCATATGCGTATCCTAACCCCTCTTCTGTGAAACGAACTGCACAGGCTTCTATACCATCGTTTTCTTATGGATCTCGCAGAATGATGAACTCTTTGCCACCCCTTCAAATGTGGTTGGTGAAGAAACAGAACTAATCTCTTATGCAGGGACAGGTCTCCAGACAAACTTAATCGTCTAAAAAGTTTGCTAGAGTCTTGAATATGCTTGAATGGACGCAAGCTAATAATGAAGAAATGATTTATTCATTTCTCACATCCTCATATTGCTATACCTGTTATACTATTGATGAAAACTGATATCATATTCACTGATGAAGTATATGGGTTCGTAAGTTGCACTAATTCATCTGTAGGATGAACAACCCAAAGCTACTGAGTGGGTCCTCGGCAGTGGATGCAAATCACATGACCGGTGACAGGAACTTATTGATGGACACTGCTTTATCTCCATCTCATCTGAAGCATATCACCTACGCTGACAAAGGCAAAAGCAAGGTATTGGGTCTATGTAGGGTTGCAATCTCAAAGGATAGACACATGGACAAAGTCATGCTTGTTGAGTCCTTAGGATTCGACCTCATGTCTGTTTCAATGCTTTGTGATCTTGATATGGTTGTCATCTTTGGCAAATATCGTTGCATTGTGCTAATGGAATCTGAAAATTCCGAAGTCTTCGAAGGCTTCAGGATAGGATACTTGTATATTGTAGATTTCTCTACAGGACCACAGCCTGCCACATGTCTACTAGCAAAAGCTTCAGAAGGCTGGTTATGGCATCGACGATTTGGTCATGCTGAGATGAGGAACTTGCATACTCTCGTGAAGAATAAGAATGTCATTGGCATCGAGGGTGTAAAATTCCTCAAAGATCATCTTTGTGGGGCTTGTGAGGCTGGAAAGATCACCAGATCCAATCATCCCTCAAAGACTATCATGACCACTTGTCGTCCCTTTGAATTACTTCACCTGGATCTCTTTGGCCCTACTCACTATGGCACATTCACTAATTCTGCATCATTATATGGCTTTGTTATTGTTGATGATTACTATTGTTATACATGGGTGCATATCATCACTTACAAAAATGAAGTGCAGGAAGTCTTCAAACGATTTTCCTCAAGAGCATCTACGAACTTCATTGTGAAGATCAAGCATATCAGGAGTGATAATGGGACCGAGTTCAAAAATACTGGTCTTGATGAATATCTTGATGTACTTGGTATTACTCACGAGTTATCTGCTCCCTATACTCCTCAACAGAACAGCGTCGTGGAGCGCAAGAATAGGACTCTTGTTGAGATGGCTTGCACTATGCTTGATGAATACAAGACTCCACCACGTTTCTGGACTGATGTTATTGATACTGCATGCCACATCATTAACACAGTATATCTTTAGAAATCCTTCAAAAAGACCTCATATGAACACCTCACTGACAAGAAACCCAACGTAAGTTATTTCAAAGTCTTCGATGCTAAATGCTAGATTAGAGATCCTCATCACCACTCTAAATTTGCACCAGAAGCACATGAGGGTTTTATGCTTGGTTACGGAAAGGACTCGCACACCTACAGAGTCTTCAACACCTATCATCACAAGGTTGTTGAAACCGTAGATGTGCAGTTCGATGTGTCACACCCTAGCTAGTCATGCATTAGAGTGTTGCATCATGTTTACTCTTTCATCAGAAACTTGAAATGGGGATCTGTGAAACCCTCAGAATCATTTTGAAAATGACCCAAATAAAAATTTCTCCAAAAGGGTCCAAGAAAATGCTCATGTTGCTCTCTGAAAATATTGGACAGAGATAAAAGTCAAACCAATATTTTGAAGAGCTCATAGGTATTTATTTTGGGCATTTGGAATTAATGCATAAATATTTGCTTTGGAAATATATTAATTATATATATTAATATATGTCCAAATACTATGCCATTTATAAAGGAGCTCTGAAATATTATATCTAGCCCCTGCAAAGATTGGCATAAGTTAAATAAATGATTTAATATATTATTTAAATCAAAGCAAATGTCAGAAATTAGAAAACAGAAAAAAAAATAAAAGGGAGAAGCTTACCTGGGCTCCTCCCTGTGCAGCCCAGCCAGCTGGCCGACCCAGCCAGCAGGCGGCCCAGCCCGTCTCCCTCCTCTGTCGTCTTCGTCCCGACAGAGGGAGGGGAGTGTGGCAGGCGCGCGCGCGCGCCACCGCGCCACGCCACCTCTCTCCCTGCCTGCCTGCCCTCCCCTCCTCGCCTCGATGCCCCTGGACGACGCCACGCCTCCCCCCCTGCTCTCTCTCACTCGCCCTCGGCTCTTCCCTCCTCTCCCTCGCTCTCTCTCTCACACAGCCGAACACCACCGTCGCCGCCGTTCGCCATAGCAGCCGTCTCCGGCCACCCCTCGCTCCCCCGACTAGCTCAGAAGCTCCGCCACAACCCCCTCTTCCTCCCCACCTCTTCACGGGCCTCCGGAAGCCCTGTATCGCCGCCACGTCGCCGTTCCCCTCTTCGGGCTCCGACCATCATCGCCGTCGAATTCGCCGTCTCCAGCGCGTCTCCGAGCCCGCTTCGACGCCCACTACAACCGCGGTGAGCCCCCGAGTTGTTTCCCCCTTCTCCCCTGGTCTCTTTCGACCTCTAGGCCTTAGCCCCACCTTGGCCGAGAGCTCCACGCCGCCGGCGATGTCGCCGTCGTGGCCACGGTCACCGTAGCGCCCAACCGAGCACACTATCGTGCTCCACGCCTCACTAGGAGCACGCAGCACGCACCAACGCCTCCCCAAACACCCTGCAACGCCGACCCCGACCGCACCCGAACTCCGGCCGCCGCTCACGAGCTCGCCGTCGACGGTACCGGCCACCCCAGGCTCGGCCACCACCACCGTTCGACGCGCGGGAGCAAGAGCTCTCCAACGAGCCCAAGAACGGCCTCGCCCGTGCCCTGTAAGCGCGATCCCGCATCGCGCCGCCGTCTCGGGCCTCGCCGGCGTCACGTCGCCGGTGGGTTTAACCCACTTTGACCACGGCAGGACCCCCCCTGAGTCCCTGACAGGTGGGCCCAGCCCTGTAGCTAATTAGGATTAGCGCTAACCACTGTTAGTTAACCCCCTGACACTGACCAGTGGGCCCCAGCGCCACTAACCCCTAATTAGGATTAAACTAACCCTGTTTAACCCCCTGTCACTGACGTGTGGGCCCCACACGTCAGGTTTGACTCCAGCCAGTCGCAGTTGACCACTGACATCATGCTGACGTCATGCTGGCGCAATATTTATATTTCTGGATTTAATTTAAATCAGGAAATTCCAGAATATTATTTAAACTTCAAAAATTCATAACTTTTATTCTGTAACTCCAAATTGGACAAATTATATATGAAAAATGATCAGAAAAATCCAATCTATCCATCTGTACTATTTTCATGCATGATCAAACAAGTTAAATTGATGTTTTAAGCAGAACAAGGAAAAGCACTTTAAAAGGCCATGTTTGAGTTTGAAATTTGAATCTTTGATTCAAATTTGCTCAAATCCTTCTGGTTTTAGTTGCATTAGCCCAACACACTCATATTGCCATGTTTCATGCATGCATCATATTGTTGCACATTGTTTGGTGATGTTGTGTATCGATGTCCTTTGCGACAGGTTCTGCCTCCGAGGAGTACCGTGATTACCCTAACGAAGAACCGTATCCGTGCATCGAACCATCAGGCAAGCAACCAACCATTTGATCATATCGATACAATCCCATGTTCTCACTCCTGCTCTCTTTTACTGCATTAAGACAACGCGTTTCAAACTGCTGTGTGCTACGGTAGTTGAACCCATTTCCTCTGCATGACCTGTCATTGCCACAGTAACTAGATGAAACCCACTAGCATGTGTAGGAGTTGATTGAGCCATATGTATGTGTTGTTCCTACCTTGCTATGCCTGCTATGCTTAGAGTCGTGTCAGGTCTGGTTCATCTGGGTGATGGGCTAGAGTGAAATGTTATGTCGGTAATGAGAGTGGTGTGGTGAACACGATTTGGTAAAGGTATCGATGAGAGGCCATGTAGGAGTACATGGTGGGTTGTTTCATTGAAGCCGACCTTAAGCACTGAGATCTGTATGTGTGATTTAAGAATCAGCTACTACCATGCATTGGGCCCGAAACCAATGGACCCTCTCGGCTTCTTATTCACCCTAGTTCTCCGTCCAGGAGTTGCAAGTAGTTTTTGGTGTTTGTAGCCTACTGGAGGCCGTGGACAGCGCTGACTGTAGGGGTGGGCTGTGATGCGGTAGGTACGTGGCCGGGTGTACCGAATACCCGTTAGGTATCTCGGGAACCCTGTTCACATCGTTCGGGGCCGTATGGGAAACCTCGGCCGGACTCCCTGCGGATGGAACCTGAATAGGCGATAAACCTGGACTGGAGGCTTAGGTGATTAGGTAGGTTGTGGCCGACACCCACGTTGGGCTTCCGCTTGAAGGTTGCCGAGTACATGTCGTGTAAATGACGGTAAGTGGTGAGAGCGTGTATGAAGAAGTACACCCCTGCAGGGTTAACATGATCTATTCGAATAGCCGCGTCCGCGGTAAAGGACTACTTGGTTGCCTATACAGTTCATAGACAAGTAAATGGAAACTGCTAAAAGCCTCAAGATAAGTGTGACTGCCGAGGATGGCTCTTCCGTAGGAAGACGGAGGTGGATCCTCGGTAGTGTATTGAAGTGGTGAGTAGTGGACTCGTGTGCGCAAAACCATTTCAAGTTGGAGTATCGTAGGATAGTCTAGCCAAGAGTCAAAGCTGGCTTGCTGCAATAACTCCACCAACCCTTCTTGATACTATGCATGTATGTAGGATCTGATGTAAGTCTTGCTGAGTACCTTTGTACTCATGTTGCTATAATCTACATTTTTACAGAAGACGCTGCAACCCTTTCTGATGGGTTCTATATAGACGTTGACATCAACGAGTAGGCTAAAGACCCAGGTGGTGACCCTGAGCTTGTGAAGGACCACGTAGTATAGCTAGGCTTTCCAAGCCTCTTTTATTTTACTAGTTGTCTGTACTCAGACAAGTTACTTCCGCTGCTGGTTTGTATGACTGTATGACTTGTATGTTGGGTCGTGAGACCCGTACCTTTGTGTATGTTATGTATGGCTCCCTGAGCCTTAAATAAAGTACTTGTGTCGTAGAGTCATGTTGTGATGCTTCGTTGTATTTGCACATATCGAGCATATTGTGTGCATGATTGAAATGCTTGGTATGTGTGGGATCTGACTATCTAGTTGTTTATCTTTAGTAGCCTCTCTTACCGGGAAATGTCTCCTAGTGTTACCGCTGAGCCATGGTAGCTTGCTACTGCTCTGGAACACTTAGGCTGGCCGGCATGTGTCCTTCTTCGTTCCTGTGTCTGTCCCTTCGGGGAAATGTCACGCTTTGAGTACCGGAGTCCTGTTAGCCCGCTACAGCCCGGTTTACCGGAGTCCTGCTAGCCCAGTGCTACAGCCCGGACCCACTTGCTGATGACCGACACGTTCGAAGCTGGGTCATGGATGCCTGTCCCTGTAAGTTTGTGCCACTTAGGGTTTACGACTAGTCATGTCAGCCCGGGCTCTTTATCATATGGATGCTAGCGACACTATCATATACGCGAGCCAAAAGGCACAAACGGTCCCGGGCAAAGGTAAGGCGACACCCGTGGGGATACCGTGCGTGAGGCCGCAAAGTGATATGAGGTGTTACCGGTTAGATCGATGTGACATCGAGTCGGGGTCCTGACAGCGTTGGCATCAGAGCCGGACTGCCTGTAGGTTCTACAAGCCAAACTGGTCGATGTTGAGTCTAGAAATTCTTTAGTTATATGTAGGGGAATTGTTTGTGGGTTGGAACGTAAGGCTCTTTTTACTCCTTTATTTTATGACCTTCTGATCTGAGTCAGTCCATTCTTCCACCGGGGGTTAAGGAATTAGGATCTATACTCTCTATCAGGATCACGTGTTACTAATCACTAGTACCTCATAAGTTTGATGGATACAAGCCTAGTTCAGTTCTACTACCACATTATGTTGTTAGAGTGGATTCAAAACTTGATATGATGATGTTGAGTGAGTATGTAATCCTTTGTCAAATGTCTCAAAATCCTTCTTGAGCATTTACAGCTGTTATGCTGCCGAAATTTTGCTAGAAATTCTAATGCCCTTGCATTATGATTGTGCTTTCAGATGGCCACTCGCGACCTCAATCAAGTGGTTCGCCTGACTCGATGCCTAGATGTACCCGGCCATACTGCTAAGTTGGTCAGGGTAATGACTGAGGCTGGATACCGTTGGTATCCTGAGTACACGGTCGAAGAGCAATTCCGAGACTTTAATCAAAGCCAGTATCTCTGCACTGTCAGGATATTTCCATCTTATCCTGGATCCACCGAGCCTCTTCACTGCTCCTATGGACTCGGGGTTACTATTGAGATGGCTGTGCAGGACGCCGCCTACTCTATGATGACCATTATGCGAGTCAGATCTGGTCTATTTCGGGACTCTGATTTCCGGTATATGCCAGGATCACTTCCGGGAGCACAAGGGTATCTCCAGGCTATTTATGCTGACCCCACTCAGGAGGATTCACGGACTCGCACCACTGCTGAGATGCTCGAGGATAAGGACCGTGAAAATCGGGCCTTGAGGTTAGAGCTCTTCAATACCCGTGCTGACCACTGGGCCACTTTGACTCGGTTCGCACCGGCGGTGCAAGCTGGATTTTTAGATATGCGCGATCTCTATCCTGTGAGATCTGCTCTGCCAGACGTGATGGTTTGGCGTGATGTAGGAGGCATCACCCCACCTCGCGGTCCCCGCAGGCCACCGTCTGTTGGTCCAAGACCTCATCCTAGCCCCTATGGTCCACAAGCTCCGCGAGATCGTCTGTTTCCGGATGATCATGTTGAGCTTCCAGGCTATGGAGGTGACTTCTACGAGGACTACTACGGATCGGTCTGAGTTAGTGGTAGTATCACTAGTTCGCACTAGCTGTGTCTTCTATCATCCCGCGTGACTCGTGGGATATGACCTAGTTTGTACTTTTTCCGGAGATGTAGAAAAATAATGTATAGGAGCTTGGGATGCCTCCGATGAGATGTAATCCTCTTTCACCGTAATAGTACTTTGTTTGGTCTTGTACTAAACCCTGTATGGTGTGTATGATGATGGAATAAAAGAAGCAGTTTCTGTATCTACCATGTCATACGGATGATCATCTTGCATTCCGAGTTATTCCTTACATTCTGTATCCTATGTCGGAATTTCATCATCCTGACCAAATCATTGTCTTGTTTACCTAGGATGGTCAACACGCGCGCTAACCCTGCTTCTCAAGAGCAGGCCGAAGGCAGTGAAGGCAGGAATGAAAATCTGCCTCATCCTCCTTCACTAGCCGAGGTTATGATGGAAGCTGAGAGAAACAAGCGGGAGACCAACCGTTTGTTGGAGCGTATTGAACAGAATACAACACACCATCAGAGGGCTAATGTGGTGTCACTCAGTGATTTTATCAAATTGCATCCACCCACATTCCACCACTCCGTCGAGCCTCTCGACGCTGATGACTGGCTTCGCAGTATCTCTCACAAGCTGCGTTCCGCGCTAGTAGCTGAGGCTGACAAGGTCACCTTTGCTGCATATCATCTTGAAGGCCCCGCCAGTCTATGGTGGGAGAATTATGGAGCTATGCGCCCAGCGGGCCATGTCACTACTTGGGCTGAGTTCAGTGAGGCTTTCCGTGAACATCACATTCCGGAGGGTCTCATGGACCGTAAACGTGAAGAATTTTGCAGTTTCACCCAAGGCCGACTTTCTGTGGATGTTTACAGCAGGGAGTTCGGTAATCTCGCACGATATGCAACCGAGGAAGTTTCTACTGACGCCAAGAAGCAAGCAAGGTTCCGTAAGGGCCTTAGTCCTGAGCTTCGCCGTGACCTCCGTCTGCATGAGTGCACATCTTTTCAGAAACTTGTCAACAAAGCCATCAGTGCTGAAACTGGTCAGACTGACTATGACGCAACACGCAAGCACGGCCGTGATATGGGTTCCTCATCCGGTGCTGGTCCTCAGAAGAGCCGCGTGTGGGTGCCCAACACCGCCCTGCCACCCAGGTTCACACCGAGGCCATCTTTCCAGGCGCCTCGCCCTGTTCAACAGTCTGCACCGGCCAAGCCCTATGGGGGTCCAACTAACAATGCTCCTCCACGTACCAGTTCCGTGACTTGTTTCAAGTGCGGGGAATCTGGTCACTATATGCGTGAGTGTCCCCAGACCAACCCCAACCAGTCTGCTAAAGCTGTTGGCCGTGGCAAGCCGACAGGAAAAATATTCCACGCCAAGCCGGTCACCGCTTCACGTGGCCATGTCAACTGTATCTCTGCCGAAGAAGCTCAAGAGGATCCCAACATCGTTCTCGGTACGCTTCTTGTTAATTGCCACCCGGCATCTGTTCTTTTCGATACAGGAGCCTCTCATTCTTTTATATCTGAAAATTATGCTCGTTTGCATAACGTTGCATTCTGTGACATGCCATCCACTATGGAAATTTCTACCCCTGGTTCTAGATGGCAGACCTCTAGGGTAAGTTATGGAAATGAAATCCAAGTCAACAGACTTGTTTTCCTCGCATCTTTGATAGCCCTTAAATTTTCAGATATTAATATCATTTTGGGTATGGACTGGATGTCAGCTCATCAAGCCAAAATTGATTGCTTCTCTAGGACTGTTCAACTCACCCATCCTTCGGGGAAGATAGTCAATGTCTTGACCCGAATAGCCAAGCGACAATTATATTCTCTTAACGCCAGCCCTTTGCCAGACCTTGAGGACATTCCGGTAGTCCGTGACTTCCCGGATGTTTTTCCAGAGGAATTGCCAGGTGTTCCACCTGACAGGGATGTTGAGTTCGTAATAGACCTCATTCCAGGAACCGTTCCGATTGCTAGAAGACCTTATAAGATGGCACCCCTAGAACTAGACGAGCTTATGAAACAACTCGATGAGTCCTTGAAAAAGGGTTTCATCCGACCTAGCTCATCTCCGTGGGCTTGCCCCGTCCTATTCGTCAAGAAGAAGGATGGTACGGACCGGATGGTTGTAGATTACCGACCTGTCAATTTGGTCACAATCAAGAACAAATATCCACTTCCCAGGATCAACGATCTGTATGATCAGCTCACTGGATCCTCAGTCTTCTCCAAGATGGATTTGAGGTTGGGCTACCATCAAATCAAAATCAGAAACGGGGACATCCCTAAAACGGCCTTTGTTACTCGTTATGGCCAATACGAGTACACCGTCATGTCCTTCGGTTTAACCAACGCTCCAGCCACCTTTTCTCGGTTAATGAACTCAATCTTCATGGAGTATTTGGATAAATTCGTCGTAGTTTATCTCGATGATATACTCATCTACTCCAAGAACGAGGAAGAACATGCCAAACATCTAAGGCTAGTGTTGAAGAAACTTCGAGAGCATCGCCTTTATGCCAAATTTTCTAAATGTGAATTCTGCTTGTCAGAAGTGACCTATCTGGGTCATGTAATATCTGGTAAAGGTATTGCTGTTAACCCTGAGCGAGTTCAAGCCGTCCTTAACTGGACTCCACCTGAATCGGTCAAGCAAGTTCGGAGTTTTCTGGGCTTAGCGAGCTATTGTCGACGCTTTGTCGAGAACTTCTCCAAGGTTGCTAAACCTCTAACCGAACTCCTCAAGAAAGATAAGAAGTTCGAGTGGACTCCACAATGTGAGCACAGCTTTCAGGAACTGAAAAGACGCCTGACCTCTGCTCCCGTACTGGTACCGCCAGACTTCTCCAAGGATTTTGTTATCTACTGCGACGCCTCGCGACAAGGACTAGGTTGCATTCTCATGCAAGATCGACACGTAATTGCCTACGCTTCACGGCAATTGCACCCACATGAGGAGAATTATCCTACTCATGATCTAGAGCTTGCAGCCGTAGTCTATGCACTTAAGACCTGGCGACATTACCTCCTCGGTAACCGTTGCGAAATATTCACTGATCACCAAAGTCTGAAGTACATTTTCACCCAACCGGATTTGAATCTCAGGCAAAGACGTTGGGTTGAATTGATCACAGACTTCGATTTAGGGATAACCTACACCCCAGGGAAAGCCAACGTCATGGCTGATGCGCTAAGTCGTAAATCTTATTGTAACAACCTGATGTTACAACAAAGTCAACCGCTTCTCCATGAGGAATTTCGGAAGCTTAACCTTCACATTGTTCCTCAAGGTTTTCTTTCCACCTTGGTGGCAAAACCTACCCTTACGGATCAGATTATCAAAGCACAGAAGGTAGATCCGGGAATCTCCCGCATCAAGAGAAACGTTCAGAAAGGAATTGTGAATTGTTTCTCCATTAATGATCAAGGGGTCGTATACTTCGGGGATCGACTAGTGGTTCCCAAAGTGCACAACCTGAGGCGATTGATCCTTAAGGAAGCTCATGAATCTCCTCTCACCATTCATCCCGGTAGTACTAAGATGTATCAGGACCTACGCCAGAGGTTCTGGTGGACTAGGATGAAGAGAGAAATTGCTCAGTATATTGCAAATTGCGACGTCTGTCGTCGTGTAAAAGCAGAGCACCAACGGCCTGCTGGCACCCTTCAACCCTTAGCTATTCATGAATGGAAATGGGATAAAATTGGTATGGATTTCATTACCGGTTTTCCCAGGACCAAGAGAGGGAATAATGCTATTTTCGTCGTGGTCGATCGTCTTTCCAAAGTAGCCCATTTCCTACCTGTTCGTGAGAGTATAACCGCTAGTCAGCTGGCAGACTTATACATCTCCCGAATAGTGTCCCTTCATGGTGTTCCTTTGGAAATTAACTCGGATCGAGGAAGTCTTTTCACCTCTCGATTTTGGGAAAGTTTCCAAAATGCTATGGGAACCCGTCTCTCCTTTAGCACCGCCTTCCACCCTCAGTCGAGTGGTCAAGTGGAACGCGTCAACCAAATTCTAGAAGACATGCTTCGAGCCTCTGTTATCTCGTTCGGAATGGACTGGGAGAAGTGCCTTCCATTTGCCGAATTCGCTTACAACAACAGCTACCAATCTAGCTTGGGTAAAGCCCCTTTTGAAGTTCTCTATGGACGACGGTGTCGAACACCCCTTAACTGGTCAGAGACCGGGGAAAGACAATTCTTTGGCCCGGATATGATTCAGGAAGCAGAAGAACAAGTTCGTATCGTTCGTGAAAAGTTGAAAACAGCCCAATCTCGTCAAAAGAGTCAATATGACCGAAAACATAAGGCTATGACTTTCGAGGTTGACGAGAAGGCTTATCTTCGGGTCACCCCTCTGAAGGGAACCCATCGTTTCGGTATCAAAGGCAACTTGGCTCCTCGTTACATTGGACCTTTTCGCATTCTCGCCAAACGAGGAGAAGTTGCCTACCAGTTGGAATTACCTCCGCACCTCTCCAGAGTCCACGATGTCTTCCACATTTCTCAACTCAGGGGTTGCTTCTCGGATCCTATCCGTGAAGTGGGCCACGAAACGCTTGATCTCCAAGATAATCTTACATATCGAGAGTACCCCATTCGTATCCTCGATCAGGCTGAACGTACCACCCGACGTCATAATATCAAGTTTCTCAAAGTTCAATGGTCGCACCATTCGGAGGATGAAGCAACCTGGGAAAGGGAGGATCGTCTTCGACTTGAGTACCCCGCCTTCTTCCCGGAGGAACCCAAATCTCGGGACGAGATTCTTTTGAGTGGGGGTGAGTTGTCACACCCTAGCTAGTCATGCATTAGAGTGTTGCATCATGTTTACTCTTTCATCAGAAACTTGAAATGGGGATCTGTGAAACCCTCAGAATCATTTTGAAAATGACCCAAATAAAAATTTCTCCAAAAGGGTCCAAGAAAATGCTCATGTTGCTCTCTGAAAATATTGGACAGAGATAAAAGTCAAACCAATATTTTTAAGAGCTCATAGGTATTTATTTTGGGCATTTGGAATTAATGCATAAATATTTGCTTTGGAAATATATTAATTATATATATTAATATATGTCCAAATACTATGCCATTTATAAAGGAGCTCTGAAATATTATATCTAGCCCCTGCAAAAATTGGCATAAGTTAAATAAATGATTTAATATATTATTTAAATCAAAACAAATGTCAGAAATTACAAAACAGAAAAAAAAATAAAAAGGGAGAAGCTTACCTGGGCTCCTCCCTGTGCAGCCCAGCCAGCTGGCCGGCCCAGCCAGCAGGCGGCCCAGCCCGTCTCCCTCCTCTGTCGTCTTCGTCCCGACAGAGGGAGGGGAGTGTGGCCGGCGCGCGCGCGCGCCACTGCGCCACGCCACCTCTCTCCCTGCCTGCCTGCCCTCCCCTCCTCGCCTCGATGCCCCTGGACGACGCCACGCCTCCCCCCCTGCTCTCTCTCACTCGCCCTCGGCTCTTCCCTCCTCTCCCTCGCTCTCTCTCTCACACAGCCGAACACCACCGTCGCCGCCGTTCGCCATAGCAGCCGTCTCCGGCCACCCCTCGCTCCCCCGACTAGCTCAGAAGCTCCGCCACAACGCCCTCTTCCTCCCCACCGCTTCACGGGCCTCCGGAAGCCCTGTATCGCCGCCACGTCGCCGTTCCCCTCTTCGGGCTCCGACCATCATCGCCGTCGAATTTGCCGTCTCCAGCGCGTCTCCGAGCCCGCTTCGACGCCCACTGCAACCGCGGTGAGCCCCCGAGTCGTTTCCCCCTTCTCCCCTGGTCTCTTTCGACCTCTAGGCCTTAGCCCCACCTTGGCCGAGAGCTCCACGCCGCCGGCGATGTCGCCGTCGTGGCCACGGTCACCGTAGCGCCCAACCGAGCACACTATCGTGCTCCACACCTCACTAGGAGCACGCAGCACGCACCAACGCCTCCCCAAACACCCTGCAACGCCGACCCCGACCGCACCCGAACTCCGGCCGCCGCTCACGAGCTCGCCGTCGACGGTACCGGCCACCCCAGGCTCGGCCACCACCACCGTTCGACGCGCGGGAGCAAGAGCTCTCCAACAAGCCCAAGAACGGCCTCGCCCGTGCCCTGTAAGCGCGATCCCGCATCGCGCCGCCGTCTCGGGCCTCGCCGGCGTCACGTCGCCGGTGGGTTTGACCCACTTTGACCACGGCAGGACCCCCCCTGAGTCCCTGATAGGTGGGCCCAGCCCTGTAGCTAATTAGGATTAGCGCTAACCACTGTTAGTTAACCCCCTGACACTGACCAGTGGGCCCCAGCGCCACTAACCCCTAATTAGGATTAAACTAACCCTGTTTAACCCCCCTGTCACTGACGTGTGGGCCCCACACGTCAGGTTTGACTCCAGCCAGTCGCAGTTGACCACTGACGTCATGCTGACGTCATGCTGGCGCAATATTTATATTTCTGGATTTAATTTAAATCAGGAAATTCCAGAATATTATTTAAACTTCAAAAATTCATAACTTTTATTCTGTAACTCCAAATTGGACAAATTATATATGAAAAATGATCAGAAAAATCCAATCTATCCATCTGTACTATTTTCATGCATGATCAAACAAGTTAAATTGATGTTTTAAGCAGAACAAGGAAAAGCACTTTAAAAGGCCATGTTTGAGTTTGAAATTTGAATCTTTGATTCAAATTTGCTCAAATCCTTCTGGTTTTAGTTGCATTAGCCCAACACACTCATATTGCCATGTTTCATGCATGCATCATATTGTTGCACATTGTTTGGTGATGTTGTGTATCGATGTCCTTTGCGACAGGTTCTGCCTCCGAGGAGTACCGTGATTACCCTAACGAAGAACCGTATCCGTGCATCGAACCATCAGGCAAGCAACCAACCATTTGATCATATCGATACAATCCCATGTTCTCGCTCCTACTCTCTTTTACTGCATTAAGACAACGCGTTTCAAACTGCTGTGTGCTACGGTAGTTGAACCCATTTCCTCTGCATGACCTGTCATTGCCACAGTAACTAGATGAAACCCACTAGCATGTGTAGGAGTTGATTGAGCCATATGTATGTGTTGTTCCTACCTTGCTATGCCTGCTATGCTTAGAGTCGTGTCAGGTCTGGTTCATCTGGGTGATGGGCTAGAGTGAAATGTTATGTCAGTAATGAGAGTGGTGTGGTGAAC
Source organism: Triticum dicoccoides (assembly GCF_002162155.2). Classification (NCBI taxonomy): domain Eukaryota; kingdom Viridiplantae; phylum Streptophyta; class Magnoliopsida; order Poales; family Poaceae; genus Triticum; species Triticum dicoccoides. Next base: position 441,197,798 of record NC_041391.1, on the reverse strand, counting down.
ACGATTTGGTAAAGGTATCGATGAGAGGCCATGTAGGAGTACATGGTGGGTTGTTTCATTGAAGCCGACCTTAAGCACTGAGATCTGCATGTGTGATTTAAGAATCAGCTACTACCATGCATTGGGCCCGAAACCAATGGACCCTCTCGGCTTCTTATTCACCCTAGTTCTCCGTCCAGGAGTTGCAAGTAGTTTCTGGTGTTTGTAGCCTACTGGAGCCCGTGGACAGCGCTGACCGTAGGGGTGGGCTGTGATGCGGTAGGTACGTGGCCGGGTGTACCGAATACCCGTTAGGTATCTCGGGAACCCTGTTCACATCGTTCGGGGCCGTATGGGAAACCTCGGCCGGACTCCCTGCGGATGGAACCTGAATAGGCGATAAACCTGGACTGGAGGCTTAGGTGATTAGGTAGGTCGTGGCCGACACCCACGTTGGGCTTCCGCTTGAAGGTTGTCGAGTACATGTCGTGTAAACGACGGTAAGTGGTGAGAGCGTGTATGAAGAAGTACACCCCTGCAGGGTTAACATGATCTATTCGAATAGCTGCGTCCGCGGTAAAGGATTACTTGGTTGCCTATAAAGTTCATAGACAAGTAAATGGAAACTGCTAAAAGCCTCAAGATAAGTGTGAGTGCCGAGGATGGCTCTTCCGTAGGAAGACGGAGGTGGATCCTCGGTAGTGTATTGAAGTGGTGAGTAGTGGACTCGTGTGCGCAAAACCATTTCAAGTTGGAGTATCGTAGGATAGTCTAGCCAAGAGTCAAAGCTGGCTTGCTGCAATAACTCCACCAACCCTTCTTGATACTATGCATGTATGTAGGATCTGATGTAAGTCTTGCTGAGTACCTTTGTACTCATGTTGCTATAATCTACATTTTTACAGAAGACGCTGCAACCCTTTCTGATGGGTTCTATATAGACGTTGACATCAACGAGTAGGCTAAAGACCCAGGTGGTGACCCTGAGCTTGTGAAGGACCACGTAGTATAGCTAGGCTTTCCAAGCCTCTTTTATTTTACTAGTTGTCTATACTCAGACAAGTTACTTCCGCTGCTGGTTTGTATGACTGTATGACTTGTATGTTGGGTCGTGAGACCCGTACCTTTGTGTATGTTATGTATGGCTCCCTGAGCCTTAAATAAAGTACTTGTGTCGTAGAGTCATGTTGTGATGCTTCGTTGTATTTGCACATATCGAGCATATTGTGTGCATGATTGAAATGCTTGGTATGTGTGGGATCTGACTATCTAGTTGTTTATCTTTAGTAGCCTCTCTTACCGGGAAATGTCTCCTAGTGTTACCGCTGAGCCATGGTAGCTTGCTACTGCTCTGGAACACTTAGGCTGGCCGGCATGTGTCCTTCTTCGTTCATGTGTCTGTCCCTTCGGGGAAATGTCACGCTTTGAGTACCGGAGTCCTGTTAGCCCGCTACAGCCCGGTTTACCGGAGTCCTGCTAGCCCAGTGCTACAGCCCGGACCCACTTGCTGATGACCGACACGTTCGAAGCTGGGTCATGGATGCCTTTCCCTGTAAGTCTGTGCCACTTTGGGTTTACGACTAGTCATGTCAGCCCGGGCTCTTTATCATATGGATGCTAGCGACACTATCATATACGCGAGCCAAAAGGCGCAAACGGTCCCGGGCAAAGGTAAGGCGACACCCGTGGGGATACCGTGCGTGAGGCCGCAAAGTGATATGAGGTGTTACCGGCTAGATCGATGTGACATCGAGTCGGGGTCCTGACACGATGAGACTAATTGCTCGCAAAGAGATCACCTACCTCCTGTGCTAGATGAAATGTCACCTGAGGAATCCATCAAGTTCAAGGCTACCGAGGATGTCATCCCTACCGAAGAATCTGCTGAAGAAGTCATTCCAGATCGTGAAGAAAATCAAGCTGGTGCTACTGAAGAAAATGGCCCTAAAGAAAATGTTGTGCCAAATCAAAGTCGTCAACCTGCTCATCCTTGCGTTGCAAATGAAGTGCAGATTGAGAGAATCATCGACGACATCAACGCACCAGGTCCTCTCACGCGCTCAAAAGCTTCACATTTGTCTAACTTTTGTGGGCATATTGCATTTGTATCTATCACAGAGCCCACCAAAGTTGATGAAGCATTCATGGAGCCTGAGTGGATTCAAGCTATGCAAGATGAATTGCATCAATTCGAGCTCAAAAATGTGTGGGAGCTTGTCAAGCGACCAAACCCACGCAAGCACAATATCATTGGCACCAAATGGATATACCGCAAGCAGCAAGATGAAAATGGCCTTATGGTGAGGAATAAGGCTCGTCTTGTAGCTCAAGGCTACACATAGGTTGAAGGAATTGATTTCGATTAATCTTTTGCACCTGTTGCTATACTTGAGGCTATTCGCATATTACTTGATTATGCTAACCATCATAATATCATACGTCAAATGGATGTGAAAAGTGCATTCCTCGATGGTAAGCTTGAGGAAGAAGTATATGTTGCTCAACCACTAGGTTTCCAGGATCCAAAACTTCTAGATCACGTCTACAGACTCAACAAGGCCCTCTATGGCCTCAAGCAAGCACCTCGAGCGTGGTATGATACAATGAAGGAATTCCTCATGAAGAAAGGCTTCAAACCCGGTTCACTTGACCTAACTCTTTTCACTAAAGCATATGATGATGAATTATTCGTGTGCCAAATATATGTTGATGATATTATCTTTGGTTGTACTAACCAACGTTAGAGTGAAGAATTTGCTTATATGATGAGTAAGGAATATCAAATGTCTATGATGGGAGAGTTGAAAATCTTCTTAGGTCTTCAAATTCATCAACAATGCAAAGGCATATTCATATCCCAGGAGAAATACCTCAAGGATGTGTTGAGGAAATTCGGCATGCAAGATTGCAAAGGTGTCAAAATCCCTATGCCCACAAATGGCCATATATGCACCGATGAAAATGGTAAAGACTTTGATCAAAAGGTATACTGCTCCATGATTGGCTCTTTATTGTATCTACGTGCATCTAGTCCAGATAGTATGCTTAGTGTTTGCATGTGTGCCCAATTTCAAGCTACACCAAAGGAATCACACCATAAGGTTGTGAAGCATATTCTTCGATATCTAGCTCACACTCCAACACTTGGATTATGGTATCCCAAGGGTTCAACTTTTGATCTCATTGGATATTCTAGCTCTGACTATGCTAGTGATCGGGTGGATCGCAACTCAACATCAGGCACATGTAATTTCCTCGGATGATCCTTGGTATGTTGGTCCTCGAAGAAGCAGAACTGCGTATCACTCTCTACTGCTCAAGCTGAGTACATTGCTGCTGGATCTTGCTGTTCTCAATTGCTATGGATGAAGCAAACCCTCAAGGACTATGGCATCAATGTGAAGAATATGCCACTCTACTGAGACAATGAGAGTGCTATCAAGATTGCTCACAACCCAGTTCAGCACTCGAAGACTAAGCACATCTAGATTCGTCATCATTTTCTTCATGACCATGTGTTGAAGGGCGACATCTCCATCGACCACGCGAATACTGAAGATTAGCTGACGGATATCTTCAGAAAGCCCTTGGATGAGAAGAGATTTAGCAAGTTGCGGTGTGAACTAAATATCTTAGAATCTTAGAATGTTCTTTGAAAAGGACACACATCCTAAAACTTATGCAAAATTGATGACTTAGATCTGCAACACACGAAGTAACATTTTTCTTCAATCAATGAAGACTAACCCTCTAAGTGTGAAGAAATTAATGAAGAATCTGATTCTCAGAACCCTACGACAATTGTACGCGGTGTCTGAAATCATCATTCTCATACGGTGGGATACGCCACCAACCAAAATTGAAATTCTTCAATTTGAGTTTTTTGTAATTTCTTAAATTTTTTAAATTCTTCAACTTTGCAATTTCCTCAGTCTTTCTGACTCTGTTCTTCATTGCAATATATATATATATATATGTATGTATATATATGAGTTTTTCATGTCCTCTATAGCATTCACTTATAGCTATTTCTTCAAGTTGCTTTTTCATCTAAGTGAATGTGATCGGACCATTTCCCCCTCTATGCTAAACTCAACCCAGATTGTTCACAAATTCTTCATGTGTGTTCTATTAGAAACCCGTTCAAAATCTTCACTGTGTCCTTGAGAGATGAAGAATTTGCGAACGAAACATTAACATTTTCATATCTAATTTTTCGGCTTTTGCCGCTCAAATTCTTCCGCATCCCACGACAGGATTAAACTACTCACCCACGATCTCACACGGTCTCCACCTCTCAGTATGTGGGTGACACATGTCGCTAGAATAGCATGGGTCAGGGGCACGTTCGTCAATACCCCTCCCCTTCACCTGAGCTCATTTACTCCGCTCGATCTCTCTCTCTCTCTCTCACTTGAGCTCTCTGACCTAGCGCCGCCGCTACATTCCATCATCACCGGTGGGCAAGAGCTTCGCTGCCGTGATCATCGTACTCGCGCCGGCCGCGAAAATCTTCATCTCCGCCGCCGCCGTAGCAGTCTTCCGCCGCCAAGTTACGGCGTGGAAGATCTGAACGGACGAACTTCCACAGTTCATCTCACAGCTCACCGTGTTCTTCGTCAAGGGTAAATAAAACTCGCTTTTACTGCCCTTTTTTATTTTGATGATTTACACAAAATCTTCAAAAGATGTTTATTCTTCAACCTTCATATGCTTAAACACCACAGTTGCTTTTGTTCTTGATTTATTTCTCTAAGATGTGTTTTTCTTCAAGATTCCTGAACTGTGTGGATTTCCAATCTATACAACTCTGGAACCTAAGACAAGAACTCTTAGTGAAATTCTTCAAGACTCCCCTAGTCAAATTCCTCAAACGTGATTCCTTTTGCAAACAAATTCTAAGAACGCATATGACCTCTCCCAATTCTTTGCACCTATAATCTGTTCACAGGTACACATGTCTGCTGCTGAATCACTAGGTTCTCATCAACTTGACCCGTTTGCAGCGTTCCTCGAAGAAAGACCGCATACTTCTTCAGAGACATCTATTGTTCAGAATCCTCAATTGAAGAATATGGCTGAATAAAAGCGTCCTGAGAAGGGAGGAAAAAGGTCTGAAACTAACACTAACTTCGAAATCCCTGAAGAAATCTATGAAGAATATTGTACTCCTGATGAGGCCACTCATGGCAAAGAGAACAAAAATCAGTGCATGGTGCGCATTCAGAGGATCAAACGCAGATGGGCACGGGAATGGAGAGAATACCGCTATGTCACTCCAAAATACATGAAGAAATTTGCTGTCAATCCTCCTTGCCCAAGACCTCCTTTGGCTCCAGGCCAAGAAGATGATCCCTCTAGCATCAGAATAGGTGAGGAATTTGCCAAGGAATTGTCGAAGCACCAAAGCAAATTGGCTAAGGTAGCAAAATAAGCAGTCAAGAAATTCTATGAAGATTCTCCTGTTGCTGCTGCTGAATCCTCTGCTAGTCACCCCAAGAAGGCTATGAAGAAGAAATCAGCTGTGAAGCCATCTTCTTCTGCAATGCCTCCACGGCCCAGCTATTCAAAGCCCCCATGGCCACCTGCTCAAGCAAAGCGCTCAGCTGCACCTACAAAGTCCTCAGCACCTGTGTACCTTGCCGTGTGCCAAAGGACAACAGGATTATCAATTCCTTCAGGTGCTTCAGCTAGTTCCTCAGCTCAGCCTCAACTGCTGAAGAAAAAGGCCACTGTTGGACGCGGCGCAAGGCCAAGTCCTCACAAGAAGCAGGTCACCTTTGAAGTTCCATCGTCTGACGAGGAAGCTGATGATGAACTTGCAGAAATCATCAGAGGCCGACAACACCGGGCCGCTAGTGCCAAAGGTAGTGTTGTGCCACTTTTGCTGGATCCGAAGAAGATCCTTGATTTCATCAATCTTTGGCATAAAGATCCCAACACACCTCTGCCTGATCTGAACCTCTCACCAGGAGAAAGTCACATGTTCACTGCCTCTATCGCTGAAGAAAAATGGAAATTTGATAAGGCAAGATTAGTGAAGAAAGCTTAATACATGAAGGAGCATTATTGAAGAAAAATGTCTTGACAATGTCCACTGAAGAACTTGTGACTGTTCAGTCTGAAATTAAAGCTCTCAGTGATGAATTTGACTCATATCGTGATGATTGGATAGGTGCCAAAGTCAGATTCGTCAAGCTGGCGAAAGGCCTCAAGACCAATGTTGTTGCTGCTGCACAACAAGAAATTCCTCAGGGTGAAGCATCTGCTCAGCCCACTGAAGAACATGCCATCATAGCTGATGAAAATCAGGCTGCTGATGTCACTAAGAGTGCCAGGGCTGATGATGAAATTCCAGCTCCTTGTGAAATTGCGAGAGCAACTACCAATGTTGCGCCTGAAGATCAACCCAGGCTAGCTGAAGAATCTGCTGTTGCGCCTAACGAAACTAAACCTCCCAGGGCAACTACCACATTTGTGCCTGAAGAATCTTTGCCTCTTTCATCTGCTCCTCCTGCAAAGTCATCACAGATGAAAAACACTCACCTTCCTTCTGCATCATAAGCGAAGAAGACAAAAGCTGCAAAAAAGGCAGTTGTGAAGAAAAGGAAAGCATCAGACGCCTCAGAGTCTTTAGCTTCGAAGAAAGTGAAGACTTTGGCAAGCTCATTCCAGAATCCAATTGATGTTGTTCCTTTGACTATCATGCCGTCAAAGGAGATTGTTCCTTTTGGTGAAGAATATGTCATCGTTGATGACATTGATGAAGAAAATCTCTCTGCTACTACGTCAGAGCAGTTGGATGATGAAATTGAAGTGGATGCAATCCCTTCACCACTACAGGTATCACAACCCGTGCCTCTGTTCACTGCTGAAGAGGCTGGCGTTGAAGAAATTGATGAAGAAGAGGATGTGGACAGCGGGTCTATGACTCAAGTGCTGAATGATGATTATTGGGTAAATCATCATCCCAATTCTCCTCTGACCACTCCTCTGCAGCAAATTCCTCAGTCCCCCGTGCAAACTGAATAAATTCATACGGCTTCTGATGGAGGTCAAGCTTCACTTCATTCTAACCATTAAGAAGTTCCAACCACTAGTGTTGATGAAATGGAGAAGAAGACCAAAGAAGGAACTGCTCCAGAAATTCCTCAGCCTGAGGTTCCAGAGGCTGTGCATCAAAAGGCTGTGAAGACTTCCACTGCAAATCTTCAGCCCAAGCCACAAAATCCTCACACCAAGAAGCAGAAGTTCAAGGCTGATGACTTCTTTGTTGAGCATCATTTCTTCTCTAATTGCAATCCATACGACTCTGCTCGACTATGCCACAAGTGTTTTTGGACTGCCTCTCAGATGAACTTTTATTCCTCATTGCTGTTTGACAAGGATAAAGTGTTTGACCATGAGCATCTTCCTCATGTGGATATGGAGTCCCTTCCGTGTTTCACCCCAATACTCAGTGTTGTTCATGACGCTGGTCTGCTCAATTTGTGCATTGTCATCTATAACCGGAATGAAGAGCTTATTCTTCAGTTCTATGCCACTCTGCATCTCACAAGCAATGTTGATGACGTGAATTCATGTGTTCTGGACTTGATGACTGAAAATACTCATCACAAAGCTCCGTCCTTTGAATTGCTTCATGTCGTCCCAGTCAGTCCTCCCATTGAAGGCGCTCTGAAACTCTATGAGGAACCTGAATTGCAAAATCGTCTGATGCAAGTGCTGATGAAGCCTTTGAAGGCTGCCAAGCTCCAAGGACCAATTTCCTCGTTAAGGATTTGATATATGTGCCAAGAATCGTCTATCGCATTCTGGCCAAAACCCTTAGTCCAATTAAGGGCCACAGCTCTAAAGAAGAACAAGAAGTTGTTGGCATCATGAAGAATCTTCTTTTCAACATCATGCATGGTATTCCAATCAACTACCATGATTTCTTCATGAGGACTTTGGACAATGTTGCTTTGTCACCATTTGAGTTGAAGCCTTACGCTCCCTAGATCATGAAATTCATCGGATCAAGGACTTCAATTACAAGGGTGACTTTCATAATCATGTCAGTTATTTGCCCCCCATTGAAGTCCTCAAGCGAACTATTTCCTCAGCAGATGAGAAGGGCAAGGCTGAAATCATTGATGAAGGCACTCGTCCTTTGGATGGTCAATTTCGCAAGGCAGCATCCCACTCAACAAATGATGACTCTGCCACCCATGACACTGCTGCAAATGCTTCAAAGCAAAATCCTCAGGCCACTGCTCCACGTGTGATGACTGATCATGAACTGCTGCTAAGTCTTCATCAGAAGGTGGATAGAAATCACAAGTGGGTCAAGCGTCGGTTTGGTGCAATTCTTTGGAACATGACTATCACTCAAAACACTATGAAGAAGAATCACCATTATCTGCATCATGTCTTCGATCGTACCTGGGCTATTCTTTCGCATATCTACACTGATGATGAACTCAAGAAGATGGACTTCCAACAGGACTTTGACTAGTCTCGTCCACCTTCGAAGAAATTCAAGAAGGTCAAAGTTCCTCAGCTGGTCGTCAGCTCATACTCTTCATCACGCGAGACAGACGAAGCTGAATATTTGGACGACACTGCGGCAGGCCCTACAACAACACATGACCCCAACAACGCTGGCGATCCTCCATCGACATCATGATGATATTCTTCAGGGGCATTAGTCCTCACTTTTCATCCCTTTTGGTCATTTGATGATAAAGGGGGAGAAATTTGAGTTAGTCTCCAAGCGGGTCTCTTATATGGGCATTTTTGCTAAGTTACAACTCTCGTTCTTCTGATGTGTTTGATTCGCCGAGTTGTAAACTTAAGTAATATGGTGGTCTGATACTTTTGGCTACTTTCTGCATGCTTAATTCCTGAAGTACTTAATGCAAGCATGCTGAATTTCGTCAGACACCATATTTCATCATCCATTTCAAATTCTTCATACGACATGTTAAATGCGTGTATGAATTACAAATATAGGGGAAGATCTCCATGATATTACTCTACAATGTGCATTTGCTATCTGAAGCAACTTCCTCAACCATGAACATATTCAGGGGGAGTTCTTCTATATCTTGCAATCAAATTCCTCAATACTTAGCACTTTCAATTGATATGTTTATCCCTGTTGAAAACTTAACCTATTTGTCATCAATCACCAAAAAGGGGGAGATTGTAAGTGCATCTAGTGCCCCTTAGTGATTTTTGTGTATTGAAGACTTATCGGTTAAGGGACTAATATGTTTGTGAGTGTACATAGGCTCTATATGTCGATGAGGAGTTTGATATTTATGATGAAAGTCGACCCCCAAAAATGTATGTCTTCAGCTGAAGACTATGGTTCTCCTGAAGATTTTGGAAGTGAAGAAATCAGTATGACCTTGAAGACTTGGATATTCATGCGTGGATTATGAAGCGTGAAGACTTTTGTTTTCGTAGTTTCATTTTCTCTTTCTTCAGTCATAGGAAACACCGTACTGTTAAAGGGGGTCGAGGTAATACTAAGGAAAGTGATTTCCAAGTGATGATCATCTCAAAATCCTACACCTACCCAATCCTTTCAAGTTAAGCCATTAGAAATCTCATATCAGTTCAATCAATTTCTTCAGAGAAAGAGATGAAGATCTTCTGGTCTCTGAGGAATTTGTTCTGACTGAGGAGTTAGGAATTCACCTGTGCGGATTGCCTACATAGTGAGGAACATGATAGCCCCGAGGAATTTGAACCTCAAATACCGATCGTTATTGTGCTATGCGCCAGCTATCTCGAAATATCTACCCACCTAACGGTCATACCATTGAAGGGCATTTATGTCTTATCATGTCGGGCTGCTCCCTAGGCTATAAATAGCTGCCCCCTACTACCATTAGCTGGTTGGATGCTTTGAGAGAAACTAACACTTGTTATTGAGAGCATCCCATCCTCCGACGACTTTCAACGAAAATCATAAAGTGAGGAAAAATCCAAAACCAAACACCTACACACCTAAAGTGATTGACCATCATTGAAGAGATTGTTACTGTGTGGAACCCATGCTTGTTACCTTTGAGGACTGTGTATCCTCCAGACGGTTAGGCGTCACGGTCTGAGCATCCAAGAGGAATTGTGGATCGCTGAGTGACCAAGTGTGTGAAGGTTTGGAAGTCACCTGAAGACTTACCACGAGTGTTTGGGCGAGGTCTGTGTGACTTTAGCTCATGGAGAATATAGTGAGGATAGACCTCGCCCAAACACTCGTGGTAAGTCTTCAGCTGACTTCCAAACCTTCACAGACTTGGTCACTCAGCGATCCACAATTCCTCTTGGATGCTCAGACCATGACGCCTAACCGTCTGGAGGATACACAGTCCTCAAAGGTAACAAGCATTGGTTACACACAGGAAAAATCTCTTCAATGATGCTCAATCACTTCGGGTATGTAGGTGTTTGGTTTTGGGTTTTTCCTCACTTTATGATTTTCGCTCAAAGTCCTCGGAGGATGGGATGCTCTCAATGAGAAGTGTCAGCGTCTCATAGTCTTCAGCCTGCTTATCCCATTTTCACTCTTTCTGTACTTTGTGTTTGTTTTCATTTCATCATGATGACTATGCTGTTGCTCTATTATGCTTATACCTAAGTACTAATTCCATTGCTAGTGTGTCATCGCTTAGGAATTTCTTCACCTAGAAATTCCTTCGTGATGAATTTGTAAAAATCATCTATTCACCCCCCTCTAGTCGATATAACACACTTTCACAATTAAATACAATCAATAAATGAACAATTATCATAATTGGAGTCTTTGTAATCCAAAAGAGTGGGCACACCACTAGTTAAAGTTTTGACCTCTCTAAACCCACTTTTATCAATTTTCTCATAAAGATTTTCACCCTCTGAATTATCGGGGTGCCTTATACGACAAAAAGTACACTTCCGTGATGATACGTGTTTGTCACAGTAGGTCATGTTTTCTGTCATGCATGTACATCCATGAGGATTTTATGACAGAATCAAGATAGTCATACCTGTGCTGTCATAGAAGTGTTCCATGACATTACCAAAAATTATCATCACGGAAGTGTCCACTTCCATGACGATAAATCGCGCGCCATAGAAGTGCTTTCGTCAAGGGTAACCAGCACGTGGCATCCACCTTAATGGGTCCTCGTTAAGATATCGGGTTCCGGTTTGGATCCGATAACCCGTTAACAGCCCGGACCAATGGTCATTTTCCACGTGTAAAATTCTCAATGGCCAGAGAAATCACGTGTTGGCTCACCGTTGGGACAGATGTCATCCACTCATAGGACCGAAAACGCATATGATACGTCGACACGTGGCACGGTGATAATCCTCAAGTGCAACAAATCATCTAGCACTTTCCAAAGGTGGAAGTTATAAGTATGGAGTGTAAATCCCACAAGGAGCTAAAGGCAAGATCAATATTCTCTCAAGTCCTATTTGCCACTAATACGACTCTACGTACACCGAACGTTTGCTTCCAACTAGAAACGAGAAATAAAACTATGTTGCGGGTATGAAGAAGATAACTTTGCATGGTATCGGGGAAATAAAATATAAAAGTAGGTGTTGTTATCATAAAGTTAGAATATATTACTATATATTATAAATAGCGAGTTTGTAATAATGATGGGTCGGTCATCATTATTGTAATTTCATATGAGGGAGTGGCATAAGCTAACATACTTTCTCTTCTTGGATCATATGCACTTATTATTGGAACCCTAGCAAGCATCCGCAGCTACTAAAGATCATTAAGGTAAAACCCAACCATAGCATTGCAGTATCAAGTCCCCTTTATCCCATACGCAACAACACCCTCACTCGGGTTTAAACTTCTGTCACTCTAACAACCCCCTATAAGAGAATCATGAACATATCGCAACACCCTACAGCAGGAATCCCTCACGTGTGCGCGGCATAGAAGGCACCATAGGACAGCACCAAAATAAAGCATACAACTCAAACCAATCTATATCAGAAATCAACCCAAAGGACAAAAGAAATCTACTCAAAACATCATAGGATGGCAGCATCATAATATGTGGCATAAAGCACCATGTTCAAGTAGGGGATTATAGCAGGGTGCGAGAGAGTGGACCGCGTAAAAGAGATGAGGATGGTGGTAACAATGGTGATGTTGATGAAGACGATCACCACGGCGATGGTTCCCCCGATGGCACTCCGGCGCCACCAAGAGAGTGGGGGAGCGGTTCTCCCCTTTGTGCTTCCTCCTCCATGGCCTCCGCCTTAGATGGGGAAAGGTTCTTCCTATGGTCCTTGGCCTCCTTGACGATGGTGACCCCTCCGGCTTCCTCCTCCATGGCCTTTGCTGATATTGGCCCCTCTGCCAAGGTGCCAGAGAGAGCCTAGATTGGTTTTTCGTGGGTACAAAGGCTTACAACGGCGGAACTCCCGATCTCTCTTATGTTTTGTTTTTTTTGGATTTATAGGAAGGGTTGGCGTCGGTTTCACATCAGGGGGGCCCCACGAGGTGATCACAAGGTCAAGGGGCGCACCCTAAGGGGGATGCCCCCCACCCTTGTGGTGGCCCCGGGACTCCTCTTCTGTATATTTTCTTCCAGTATTTTTTATATTTTCCAGAAAAATTCTCCATTCATTTTCAGCTTGTTATGAGACTTTTATTTCTGCACAAAAACAACACCATAGTAGCTCTGCTGGAAATAGCATCAGTCCGGGTTAGTTATAATCGAATCATACCAAAATCATATGGATTCCTTGAAAACATGGCATCAATGGTTCATAAATTATAGATACGTCGGAGATGTATCAGCATCCCCAAGCTTATTTCCAGCTCGTCCTCGAGTATGTAAATAATAAAAGAAATAATTTATGAAGTGTGAATGCCATCAAGTGCACGAGTTTGATCAATGAAAGTTCCAAGCACTTTTTCCAGCATTTTTCTTTATCATAAATAATAGCTCATCTTCATAAAACTTCTCATGATCAAGTAAGGAGATATTCCCATTGTCGGCGTTCTGGGAACGGGGGTCCCCAGACTTGCCTGCCTACGGCCTGTGGCGTGAGTCGAGTGGTAGCCCAGTACGGCCCATCTTCATCAACGTGAGACTCAAGACCCTCGCGAGGGGCCAAGCCTCGCGGGGCGGACGATGCAAGGCTTCCTCAGGGGAGGCCTCGCCCAACAGGCTCACGAGGAGGAAGAGAGATCAAGGGAAGGGTACATTGCAAGGTGCTCGTGACGCAAGCCGTGACGATCGAGACCAGGCGGGCGCCAGACGGGCGCCGGCCTGCGCAGTGTCCGTGTTTCCTCTTTCGTCCAAAGGGGGCAGGCACAGGCGTGGAGTACCGAGGCATCAGGTAACGGTTACCATTTCAGTGCAATGAGACCAAGACGAGCTGAGCGGCAGCATGGAGGTCACCGTGGAGCCCAAGACGGCGTCATCGCCAGTGCCTTTGGTAGCCGAAGACCAACTTTAGTCAGGATAACTTGTACCAGATGTTCCCCTTCACAATGGCAGTTGTTGGCGCCCTTCCCGCTCAATATTTGTGAAGAGGACCAGGGCCTCTATAAATAGAGATAGCCACCACAGTAGGAGGGGATCGATCGAATCCTTCTCAAGGAAACCACCACCACAAGAACACCTCTCGCGAGGCTATTCTTCCCGATACTGTTCATCATATGCCCGTGAGGCAATCCACCACACCACACACTTGAGTAGGGTATTACACCACAACGGTGGCCCGAACCAGTATAAATCTTGTGTCCCTCGTGTTGTTCATCACTTTTAGCTTAGATTCTCGCGAGGCGATCAAACGCGGATAGGTAGGGGGAAGATCTTCGCGTGCACTGTCGGCATTCTAGGAACGGGCGTCCCCAGACTTGCCTGCCTGCGGCCCATGGCGTGGCTCAAAAGGGGGCCCAGCATGGCCCATCTTCATCAACACAAGCCTAAGACCCACGCGAGGGGCCAAGCCTCGCGGGGCGGATGACAAAGAGCTTCCCCAGGCACGGCCTCATCAGGCTGGCTCACGAGGAGGCGGAGAGTTCAAGGCGGGGTACCTCGCGAGGTGCCCATGACGCAAGCCATGACAACCAGGGGCGCCAGTCGGGCGCCAGCCCGCGCAGTGTCCTCCTTTCCTCTTTGGTGCAAAGGGAGCAAGCGCAGGCAAGAGCATAAAGCAAAGGCGTCCATTTCGGTTCAACAAGACCAAGACCAGCCCAATGGCGGGAAGCAAGTCATTGTGGAGCCCAAGCAGGCATCACCACCAGAGCCTTTGATAGGCGAGGACCAACTTTAGTCAGGATAAGTGTACTAGATGTTCCCCTTCAAAATGGCCAATTGTTGGCGCCGTTCCCGCTCAATATTTGGGAAGAGGCCCAGGGCCTTTGCCTATAAATAGGACTAGCCACCCCCAGGGTAGAGGCAGCTGGACCTGATCTAGAATCTGGATCCTCACCAAGAAACCAGTAGATAGAACGACTGAACTCCTCCTAGCAGTTCATCGCCCCAGCCAAGAACAGACCCTCGCGAGGCTGTTCTTCCTTGTATTGTTCATCATCAGCCCAAGAGGCAATCCACCACACCACACACTGGAGTAGGGTATTACACCACAATGGTGGCCTGAACCAGTATGAACTCTGTGTCTCTTGTGTTGTTCCTTTGGTAGTTTAGATCTCAGCGAGGCGGCGAGGAACAGGTAGGCAGAGGGTGAAATCTCCGCGCACACCCCAGTGTTCGAACCTCAAGGGTCGGCCGGAACCCTAAATCCGACATTTGGCGTGCCAGGTAGGGGTGTGCCGAAATTCGTCTTCCGTCACCCTGTTCTTCTCCGACCATCGCATCCATGTCTGACGCTCGTCTGGCCCGCGCCGAGCGCCGAGCCGCCCTTGCTTCCTGTGTCGCCCAGACGGCACCCGTCGGTGGGCGTCCGTGTCGTTCCCCGTCACCTGCCGTCAACGCTGCCACCGGCCCGGCAGGGAACGAGCAGCAAGCGTCGTCCCAGCATCCATCCATGAGGCGGGACGGCCGCACTGCTACACCCTCGCTCACCCCAGCTGGTCCTTCGTCCCGCGCGCCCCGCGCGGCCATGGAGGCTCGAGCTGCGCTCATCGCGGCAAACGAGCTCCTGCGCTACCGTCCCGTCGACGACGTCTACGAAGAATGGCTCGACCGAGTCGCCGAGCTCGTCCGTGCCGTGGGGGGCTCCCCCGCGTCGTCCTTCTCGCTGCACCGCGCCCCGCAATGCGCGGGCGACGAAGCTCTGGGGGCGCTTCAGCCGCCTCCCCCTCAAGAAGGCGCCCTAGCCCCAAGGCGCGTGGCCCCTGGGCGGAACCCGCTCCGTCAGGCGCCAGCGCGGCAAGAGCAAAGCTGCCAAGAAGTCCCTCGCCCGCGAGAAGCTGCCCGAGCGCTCCCCGCTCTGGCTCGTCGCGACCATGCCCCTGCTCCAGCACGTCAAGACCCCGCGCTGCCCCCAGCTGCAGCGCATGGGGACCCGCAGGACTAAGCTTTTCGTCACCCGAGGCCTCCCGTGGCCACGGCGGGCTGCCGCGCCTTCACCACCGAGCTGCGCAGCGTCGCGTGGCCCGGCAACTTCAAGCCAGACCTGCCTCCTCGCTACGACGGTACGGCTGACCCCGCAGAGTTCCTCCAGCTCTACGAGCTAGGCATCGAGGCCGCCAACGGAGACGAGAAGGTCATGGCGAACTGGTTTCCCATAGCACTCAAGGACGTGGCCCGCACCTGGCTCCTGAACCTGTCCCCAGGCACGATCTCTTCCTGGGAAGAGATGCGCACCCGCTTCATCGCCAACTTCCAGGGTACACGCGACCGGCCACCCGCGGTGAGCGACATGCGCCGTATCAAGCAGCAACCAGGGGAAACCCTACAGAAGTACATCCAGCGCTTCAACAATGCGCGCCTCAAGATTCCCAAGGTGACCGAGGAGGCCATCATCTCAGCCTTCTGCGACGGCGTGCGCGATGTCAAGATGAAGGAGGAGCTGGTGATGCATGAAGATCTGTGCACTTCCTTGGAGCTGTTCAACTTGGCAACCAAGTGCGCCAGGGCTGAGGAAGGGCGTCTCTCCCTCCTCGAGCTGCCTGTCGCAGACTCAGAAGAGAAGAAACCAACGGCCAAGGATGTGAAGCGCAAGGGGGCTGCCATGCTCGCGGCAGAACCAGACACCAAGCGGGGCAGAGACCAGCCCGAATCTTCCAAGGGCAGTCGGTACTACGTGTACCACGACCTCCACACCCACAACACTAACAAATGCCAAGAGCTCCGAGCCGTGCGAGAAGGAAGGACCGGCCGGCGCCCCGACCGTAGCGACTGGGGCTACGGCCGAGGAGGAGGAAGGAACACAGGACGCTGGGAAGACCGCGACCCTCGCCAAGGGTGGCACGACCAACCTCGCAAGGATCGCTGGCAGGACCCTCCTCGTGAGGGAGGCTGGAGGGATCAGCCTCGCGAGGATCGCCTGCAAGGCAACGCAGGCCTCCCTCCACTGCCGCCACAGCCAAGGAGAAATGAGGACCGTCATCAGGACGAGGGGGCTGGGGGCTTCCAGGAGCCACGTGCGATCACCTGCATCCTGGGCGGAGCTCAAGCCCCAGCCTCTCAACGCATCTTCAAGCGGTTCGCCCACGAAGCAAATGCAGTCCTCCCCAAGCTCGAGGCCGCGCGCCCTCTCAGGTGGTCAGCGTGCACCATCACGTTCAGCTCAGCAGACTAGCTCAAGTGCGCGGCCACCGCCGGAGTCCTCCCAATGCTCTGTTCCCCAATCATCAGCAACGTGCTAGGCACCAGGACCCTCATCGATGATGGGGCAGGGCTCAACATCCTATCCGTGGAAACATTCAACAATCTCCAGGTGCCCTACAATCAGCTTCAGCCAACCAAACCTTTCTCCGGAGTCACCAACGGCTCCACGGTCCCGATTGGGCACGTCCGCCTCCCTGTCACCTTCAGGGCGTGTGACAACTACCGCACCAAGCTCATCGACTTTGACGTCACCCACATTCGCCTGCCGTACAACGCCATCCTCGGGTACCCAGCGCTGGCCAAGTTCATGGCCGTAACCCACCACAGCTACAACATCCTCAAGATGCCAGGGAGTGGCGGAGTCATCATGGTGCCCTGCGAAGAGAAAGACGCGGTATGCTCCCTGGAATGAGCATTTCAAGCCACATCACTGGAAGACCCAGATCGCGGAAGCAGGAGGCTTTTCAAGACCGCCCCCAAGAAGAAGAAGACGTCGTCTGGCCCGGCCCCTCAGGAGGCAGCCCCCTCAGGGCCCGTGCCTGCCCAGGGGGAACCTCCTTCCGTCGCATAGGAAAGCGCGCATGGCGCCCTCCTCTTGCAGGGCTTGGGGGCTCTCCCCTGGAGGGCCGCCGACCTCGCCAAGGTCACGAGAGAGGCGCTTGGGCACCACTTGGAGGCATGTTTCGAAGCACGTTTCCCTCAGGAAGGAGCAAGGCAAGGAGGGCTAAACCCTCAGGAGTTCGTTAGCAAGGCTATTCAGGAGCTACAGGAGTCAAGAGTCATGAGAGGCAGCCGCCGCTTACCCACTGTGGCCCCCCATCCAGGCAAGGATGGTGGGCTGCGCGTCTGCATCAACATACCAGGGCTCAACCGAGGCGCATCTCAGGAGCGCCTCTGGCCCTGGCGAGTGGGGCGCTGCGAAGGTCCACCACACAGCTACGTTCGCATGCCTTATGGCTTGCCGAACGCAGCTGCTACGTACCAGCGCCTCATCAGGGGAATCCTGGAGGCTCAAGAGGTCAGGTGTTCCGCAGCCCTGGCGGAGATGGAGATGGTCCGTGAGGAGCCACCTGCGCCTCCAGAGCCTCTCGAGGCCCCAGGGCCTGGGAGTCGTGAGGATCGGCTACCACCACCCACCAAGCCTGCTACGCCAACACCCCTCCGTCGTCAATGCTATCAGGTGACATCTTTCAAGTTTCATTTCCAGCTGGGAGCGCCCTCAGGGCTACATCATTCCTAGGCCGCGTGGGTCCGTCCCTGCGGCGTGTATCCCTTTTGCTCGTGTTTTTAGCATACTTTGTTGGGGGCGCCCCTCGGGCTGCATTATCCCCAAGTCGCTCGGGTCAGACCCAGCGGCATGTACCCTTCTTGCGTTTATCTTAGGGCTATGCTTTCTGCCCATCATACTTGTTATTTAGTGCCTGTCCGTGGCACCTTTTCTCCCTGGGTGTCGGCAGCTTGCGCGTTAAAGGGGGGGTGCCTGAGCATCGCGACTCAGGGCTCCTACCGGCTCTCCAGCCCTCACCCTCTGGCCTTGTCCATGGCATCGCGCCTGGCATACCAGCGACGGCTGAGACCAGCTCGAGGGCCAGGACCCGCTGACGTAGAGCTTCGGCATCTGGCCAAATTTGCAGGAACACACCCCAAGATAAGGCTCAGCGCTAGGCGGAACCCGCCTTGAGGTAGGGCCCCGTGAGTCTCGCGCTGGCTCACGGGTGCCCCAATACACCTCGCCAGGCATTTCATGCCTCGTCGCCTCTCCAAAGCAACTAACTGCTGACTGTCGATTGTCACGATGAATTCTCGTTCTTTCTATGATGAACCTGCAGGATCTCTCCAAGGAACAGCGTCAGGCGAGGCCTTCACGGTGTCTACTTCACTCTCGTCCGCGCAAACCGCTTGCACGTTAAAGGGGGGGGGTACCTAAGCATCACGACTCAGGGCTCCTACTGGCTCTCCAGCCCTCACCCTCTGGCCTTGTCCATGGCATCGCGACCTGGCATACCAGCGACGGCTGAGACTCGCTCGAGGGCCGGGACCCAAGGATGTAGAGCAGAAAGGGGAGCGAAGGCAAGAGGGAAGAGGCACGTGAGGACCTCGACAGGCAACCCCTTTCTGGCCAAGGCACGAACCCGGCACCGCACCAGGAAGCGTTTCCTGACCCTCGAGATAAGTCACTCTCCGGAAACACTAGCTATTGCAGCACCATCACCGCCTCCAATGCAATCCCATGTTAGCAACGCCACCTTCCTTTCTCACCAAACGATGGCTGCTTGATCGCTAAATGGGACCTCCTGAGCATCGCGACTCAGGGGCTCTTACTGGACCTCAGGCCGCTCACCTCCTAGCCTTGACCACGGCATCGCGACCAGGCATACCAGCGACGGCTCAAGCCGCCTTGGGACTGGGACCTGTCGGCGCAGAGCATCAAGCCCCCGCGAGGTTCGAAAGGAAGAAACTAAGCTAAAACGGAATAGGCATTTCGCACTGCTTCACGATAAGGATCATGTTGACAAACGGAGCTACAGACACCTTACAAGCCCCCACGGGGTACATTCTTGGCTCCTCGCAGGAACAAAAGACGCATATCCTAAGGAGTCCTAATTACAGGAACCGCCGCGGTAGACGCCATCATCAATAGTGGGCCGCCTGCCACCGGTGCCAGTCCCATCCAGACCAGGGGCGGCGGCAGCCTGACGAGCCCGCCCTGCTCCGGGAGCGGTGCAGTCTCGGGGGCTCGTAGCTGTCGTCGCTCGTCTCTGGAGTCACGAAGAGCTTGGCGGAGTCGCTGGATCCTCTGGCGCCCTTATCGCCTGGGGACCGGCCAAGGGAGCGGTTAGCCGGCCTCGGCCTCGTCGTAGCGGGGTCCCGACTGCCTCTCCAGGGGCAGCACTCCAGCCGGCGACCATCTGCATCGAATAATATCACCGAAGCACCGTCGTACTCCAGGTGGATCGCGAGGGCGCCCCTTGTCCTGCAGACCCGGGAGATCTCGCCCCAGCCTTGAGTCATGAAGACCTTGCCCGGGGCAACGAACGTGACCTCTGCCCCGGTCGCGGGGGTGCTGCAGCTGGCGTGCTGCAGCTAGAGCCCCAGGAGTTCCCCCTGTGGGATGACGGAGGTGAAAAAGGAGGGTGGCGAATCCAAGATTGAGGAGGCATGGCGGCGTAGAGCATGAACTCTTGGGAGGAGCCTTCGGCATGGACTCCAGGGGGAAAGACGCACACCTTCGTGACCCGCCGGCGCCGACGGTGGCGTCGCCCGTGGCGATCAGCGTCGACTCCTTTAGGGCCCTCGATATGGGCATACAAGGGAAGTGGGAACCCTGGTGGTGGCCGTTCACACCAGGGCCTCGGCACTTCCTGGCGGGCGCCCTCATCCCGATGGCAGGGGGCTAGCCGTTTATTCGGCAGAAGCGGGTCAGGATCCTCTCGGGGAGCCTTTTCCTTCTCTGCCGCGGAGAATCGGTGGATCGGAGCCATTGCAGCAAGATGGAGCAAGGACCAGGAAGAAGGAGAAGCAAGAAGAGATAGACTGGAAGGGCACGCGCCATTCCTTACTTATAGCCGGCGAAGGCCAACTGTGGGGACCCCGACTCATAAGTCGTGATCACCGAATGCACGTGTACAGTGATCCCAGAGATCAATGCTCACTGAACACACAGAAGCTGAATAACAAGAGTCTTACATCCATACATACCGTATTACACAAGTAGGACCATTATGGTCGAGTCTTGAGTATAACATCGCAGCGGAAATCTTCGTTGATAACTTGGACCCATGCCATCTGCCTTAACCCTACAGGCATTCTGACTGGGAAACGTCCTAGCTCGCATGTTTGTCACCGAAGTATTCTTCATCATATCCCGTTCTTTCATGCCTGGCCAATAAAATAACCAGTGGCAAGCCAATGAGTACTTTGAATGTACTCGCAAGCAACCCAAGAGTGATAACAAAATAATTATGCAAAGCTCTACAGCTTAATTGGCATTGTTGCGGAAAGCTAGTTTTTCTCATGCAAGTATGATCAACATTTATCAAGGACAGGAATGCGTCTGCAACAAGCATCAAGAGGTTACAGACATCAACATCGAGAAAGAGTTATGAACAACTCATGCTCAAGCTCATCGTGACTTCCTCACGAGTCACATCATCAATATCACCAGACGGTGTTGTTTGTCAGAAACATATGGACATAGTCTAAGCAGCACCGCCCAACCGTCCTTGACCGTGGACACGGCTATTCGAATAGTTTTACACTCTGCAGAGGTTGCACACTGTACCCACAAGATCCGGGGAACTTCCGTGTCAGCCACGACCCGCGGTACCTCAAGTACCCGGGGTAAGCACCCGATCACTACCTTTCCCTAGACGACACTAACATGGAGTCCACTCGATTGGTAGTAACCTCCATGCCTAACATTTCACATCATAAAGTTGTGGAGCCTCTCTCCCATATTCATCACATACCACAAGCACGGGGTACCAACGGTGTGTCCGGTGCCCTGTGAAAACAGTCATGGCCACCCTACCTGGCACGACCCCATCCCGAGAGAGAGCACCAACTCTCCCCCGTCACTGGTAATGCAGGCTTCAAGCTAGTACCGGCCTAGGTAATCAATAATGCCCTTTCCCATATAAGGGTAGAGTGGTTGCGCATGTAAGGTTGGGACAGTCGACAAATCTTAAATCTAATCCGTCTCTGTAAACAACACTTTCATCAAGCCTCGGTACACTACCTCTCCCCCAAGTAGTGACCTAGTTCATCATCATCTCCCAGGGGCATTAGTGGCACCCACTGGGCTATTTGCAAGTATGTCAAACCACACTTGGTTTCTTTCCATGCATAACCCCGACCCATTTTGCTCAGCCAACAACTATAGCATACTCCTACAACCCACCAACACAACTCTAAACAAGGATAGATTCATGATCAATGCAAGTATCAATGGGGTATGCAACGAAGGCAAACCTAGCAAGGTTGCCATTCAAGATATCATGCATTCAACAATCACGGAAAGAAATGTTACTATGATAAAAAGGGTTCATCATGGTCAAAGGGCTGCTTGCCTGTTTTAACAAAGTCTTCGAGGTCTTCAAATATCTCTGGTCCAACTCCAAGCATTTCGTCTACTTCGTCAACTATCGTCGAAAGCAACCATAATAAGCAACACAACAAGGCAGGAAATAAAAGTGCTCTAAAAATGTGAGTTGGACTTTTCTAGGATACCTCTGGTCATATGAGGAGTGACCAAAGTGGTTTCATTCGGATTTGATGAATGGATATCTCTGAACATTTCAATATGATGGAATCAAGGGATTTGTGGATTTGCAAGAAGTGTACAGAAATATATTTTTGAAAAATGAGCAAATATACCCATTTAACAAAGGATGATTTTATAAGCATCTAGGAGTTGGTTTCACTGGATTTGGAGTTCAAATGAATTTCCTATGAATTTGCAGAGTTGACAAATATGAAGAAATGGCTCATAATATTCTAAAGTTCATCACAGAAATGGAAAAATGGGATTTTATTTAATTTGTGTGAAGGAAGGTTTTCTGGAAAAATGTGCATGTTGCACCAGCAGGTAGAGCATGATTTATAGAGTCACTAGAAATTTGAATCATCAAATTTGGAGTTAATTTGAATAGTTTATGGATTTTTGAAGCTCGCTGGAAAAGAAAAAGAAATGGATTTGTGTTATACCTAAACTGTGCGCAGGGCGCAGTTTAGCACCGCAGCGCACTGGGCCGGCCCAGCTGCATGGCCACGCGGCTAAGAAGGGCCACGCCTAAGGCGCACTGCGGGAAGGCGCCACCCAGCGGTGCAAGCGGCTCCCCTGGTCCCGCCTCCAGTTAACCTGACCTACGGGGCCGGCTCGGTTGCCGCTGTCGCCGACAGGCGGGCCCCCATGCTAGCTGGCGAGGCGGTCGTCCTCTACCTCCCACTCGAGACAGAGCAGGGGAGGCAGAGCGCACGCCGGTGCTTGTCCGGCGATAGATGGCGCCTCCGGCCGTCTCCCGCGGCACTCCGCCTATGGGAGAGCTCAGCGCGGAGCAGCGGATCCGTTGGGGTCGGTCTGTGCCACCGGAGGGGACCGAGGTGACGGTAGTCTTGACGCCGGCGAACGGGGTTCCGGGCGATGTTTGGGCACGGCAAGGCGAGCACGGGAAGGAGAAAATGGTGCGCGGGGAGAGTTTGTGGTGGTGTTGGTGCTGCTCCGGAACAAAGAGGTGGGAAGGAGGGGCTCTCACTGGCGCAAATTTAGGCGGAGGCTGGCGGCATTGCCCCGGCCATGGAGATGCAAGGAGGGCACGAGAAGGGGAATGGCTTGGTCCAGAGGATGCTCGGGAGGGAGACGGAGCAAATGGAGCAGCGAGGAGGGTCTGGAACGGTCTTATATGGTGAGGCCACAGCTCACCGTAGACGCGGCGCACAGGTGACCGCTGCAACGGCTCGGGAGGCCAGGGGAGAGGGCAAGGACTTGTCTGCGGCGTTAGTGGGGCTGGAGTAGGGCGCCAGGAAGAGAGAGAAGGAGCGGGGACGGGTCAGAGGCATCACGCGTGTGAGGCCGCCCATTGGAGCCCTCGGGCGGCCGATGCGCGTGCGAGAGGAGGCAGCAGGAGGAAGAGAGAGAAGGGGGCCAGCTCAGTGGCCTGTTGCGAACGTCGAGGCACCTCGACTAGCGCGAGCGGGAGGCTCGAGGTGGACGGGAGTGCGTCGGCAGGGCTCGGCCGCCACTTTAGCGTGCTCCAGAGCAGGCTTTTGGCCGGCATGAGCGCGCTCTGCCGTGTCCACTTGTGTCTGGAGTGTGCTGGGTGATGAGCTAAAGCCTAGGGTGACGTTGGAGAGCTATCAAAGTCAAAGAAAGAGAGAGAGAGCAGAAAGAGAGGGAAAGTTGCTGGACAAAGATGAAAAATGAGGTTCTCACCCCCAATTAATTGAGCTGAAGCCATCCAACTTTTGCCAGTGGTAGAGGGGTTCTAGGACATGATGTGGTAGGAATTATGGCTCAAGGAGAATCCATCTGGTGCCCCAAATGTTGATCACAAAATTATGGCAGAAGGTGTTTGAGGGTAGTTTGGTCAAGCAAATGGATCCCACTTGACATGAGAATCCACAGGATCAAATGGCATATATACTTGGGGATGATCACCAAGTTTGATCTCATTTTAAGAAAGTTGCCAATGTAACTTTGGCAAACCCTAGAAATTAGCAGAAATGAACTTGTGTAGATCTAGTTGAGCAAATCACTTATCCTTGATGCACCACTCGGTGTAGTGTCATCATTTGAGGTTCTGAACATGCCCACAAAAGTTGAGATCAAAAGGAGAAAGTTTCCCATGTAGAGTTGTTCAAATTTAGTTCTGGACAGGAAGGCTTTTGGGGAACTTTGATCAAGTTAACTTGTTCTCCAGCTTGTGCCACTTGGTCCAGATGAATAATTAGAACATTTGAGCATGTTCACAAGGTTTGAGAACATTTGGAAATGTTTGGCAATGTAAAGTTGCTCAAACTTCAAAATGGACAGAAATGGTTTTGAGGGGATTCCATGGGGTTATACTATTCTCCATGACATGATACTTGTCAAGATCATCCAACATGTCATATGTGACATTCTAGAATTTTCTTGGCATTTTTGGAGAATATTTCCTTTGTAAATATTTCAAAAGCTTGAAATATCCAGAAAGGGTTTTTGAGGGGTTTGACCAATATTTTGAACATGACCAGGTGTTTAAACTCTTATATATGGACAATATATGTCCACTGAGTTTCCCTAGATTTTTCCCAAATATTTTTAAAGCATTAAAATAATTTTAACCTATAAAAGACCATTTCTGGCCTGAAGAAAAAGCCTTTAAATAAAATAGGAAAATAACTTTTAAAATTATATTTTTGTGGTTTCTGGGTATCCTATATCTAATAGGGGTCAAATATATTTTGAGAAAGATTTTTACTGCCCTTAATTAAGTACTTGCAGTGCAAACCTCAATTTAGGGGATTTTGGAAAACTAATTTTTGGAAATACTATTTGGCCAAATTAATTTTACAAGAAATTATTTTTATGTCCTATACACATGGCATGATAATTGGGAAAGGTTTTTGGAGCAAGCAGATGAAGTATAGAAGTTGGAGGATTTATTTGATTTTTAGAGCACTTGCAAACAGCAAACAAAAATCCAATCAAGCAAAGTCCAAAACACTAAAATGTTTTTGTCAAAACACATTTTATCATGATTTATTAGCTTAAGTGTTGTGGCATGAAAATCAGGGTGTGACACCAATCGTCGACCTCCACGATCGCAGGTAATCGTGACCCGCTTTGCATGCAGGGACTTGTCAATTCGTGCAGTTGCCGAGGCGTCACGGGGAAGTGGAGACGCCCACGTCCAATCAACCGCCACGCGGCGCCCAAGGCCGCAGGCTGTTAGGGCCCGCGGCGCTTCGCACTTGCCCTTTCGCCTCTCTGCTCGGCCAAGTCCGGGCGCGCCTTGGGCCCGGGGGCTATTGTCGGCGTTCTGGGAATGGGGGTCCCCAGACTTGCTTGCCTGCAGCCCGCGGCGTGGCTCAAAAGGGGCCCCAGCACGGCCCATCTTCATCAACACAAGCCCAAGACCCTCGCGAGGGGCCAAGCCTCACGGGGCGGATGACAAAGAGCTTCCCCAGGCACGGCCTCATCAGGCTGGCTCACGAGGAGGCGAAGAGTTCAAGGCGGGGTACCTCGCGAGGTGCCCATGACGCAAGCCATGACGACCAGGGGTGCCAGTCGGGCGCCAGCCTGCGCAGTGTCCTCCTTTCCTCTTTGGTGCAAAGGGAGCAAGCGCAGGCGAGAGCATCAAGCAAAGGCGTCCATTTCGGTGCAACAAGACCAAGACCAGCCCAACGGCAGGAAGGAAGTCATTGTGGAGCCCAAGCAGGCGTCACCACTAGAGACTTTGACAGGCGAGGACCAACTTTAGTCAGGATAAGTGTACTAGATGTTCCCCTTCAAAATGGCCAATTGTTGGCGCCCTTCCCGCTCAATATTAGGGAAGAGGCCCAGGGCCTTTGCCTATAAATAGGACTAGCCACCCCCAGGGTAGAGGCAGCTGGACCTGATCTAGAATCTGGATCCTCACCAAGAAACCAGTAGATAGAGCGACTGAACTCCTCCTAGCAGTTCATCGCCCCAGCCAAGAACAGACCCTCGCGAGGCTGTTCTTCCTTATATTGTTCATCATCAGCCCAAGAGGCAATCCACCACACCACACACTGGAGTAGGGTATTACACCACAATGGTGGCCTGAACCAGTACAAACTCTGTGTCTCTTGTGTTGTCCCTTTGGTAGTTTAGATCTTAGCGAGGCGGCGAGGAACAGGTAGGCAGAGGGTGAAATCTCCGCGCGCACCCCAGTGTTCGAACCTCAAAGGTCTGCCGGAACCCTAAATCCGACATGCACCCTAGAGTTCAAACCTTAAGGGTCTGCCGGAACCCAACATCCGACATTTGGCGCGCCAGGTAGGGGTGCGCCGGAATCTTTCTTCTGTTGTTCCGTGTTCATCACCCGTCATGTCCATGGCTGACACTTGTCGGGCTCGCGCTGAGCATTGGGCTGCTCTCGCAGCCCGCGTCGCCCAGACCGCTCCCGTCGGCGGGTGTCCCCGTCGTTCCCCGTCGCCTGCCGCCAACGCCGCCACCGGCCCGGCGGGGAATGAGAAGCAGGCCTCGTCGCTGCATCCTTCGGTGCGGCGGGAAGGCTGTACCACCACCCCATCGCTGACTCCAGCTGGTTCGTCGTCCCATGCCCATCGCGCCCCCATGGATGCGCACGCCGCATTCATCCTGGCACGTGAGCTTCTGCACTACCGTCCCGTTGATGACCTCTACAAGGAGTGGCTCGCTCGCATCATCGAGCTCGTCAGCGCCGCAGGGGGCTCCCCTGCGCCATCCCTCTCGCTGCCTCGCCCTCCCTCCTGCGCAGGTGGCGCAGATTAGGAGGCGCCTCCGCCACCTCCTCCCCAAAAGGGCGCCCTAGTGTTGGGTTTCGTAGTAATTTCAAAATTTTCCTACGCGCACACAGGATCATGTGATGCATAGCAACGAGAGGAGAGTGTTGTCTACATACCCAACGCAGACCGACTGCGGAAGCAATGACACGACGTAGAGGAAGTAGTCGTACGTCTTCACGATCCAACCGATCAAGCACCGAAACTACGGCACCTCCGAGTTCGAGCACACGTTCAGCTCGATGACGATCCCCGGACTCCGATCCAGCAAAGTGTCGGGGAAGAGTTTCGTCAGCACGACGGCGTGGTGACGATCTTGATGAACTACAGCAGCAGGGCTTCGCCTAAACTCCGCTACAGTATTATCGAGGAATATGGTGGCAGGGGGCACCGCACACGGCTAAGGAATCGATCACGTGGATCAACTTGTGTCAACTTGTGTGTTTAGAGGTGCCCCTGCCTCCGTATATAAAGGAGGAGAGGAGGGGAGGCGTGCCGGCCAAAGAGGGAGGCGCAGGAGAGTCCTACTCCCTCTGGGAGTAGGATTCCTCCCCCCAATCCTAGTCCAACTAGGATTCCTCGGAGGGGAAGGGAGAGAGGGGGGCCGGCCACCTTCTCCTAGTCCTAATAGGACTAGGGGAGGGGAAAGAGGCGCAGCCACCTTGGGCTGCCCCTTTCTCCTTTCCACTAAGGCCCATGATGGCCCATATGGCTCCCGGGGGGTTCCGGTAACCTCCCGGTAACCCGGTAAAATCCCGATTTCACCCGGAACACTTCTGATGTCCAAACATAGGCTTCCAATATATCAATCTTTACGTCTCGACCATTTCGAGACTCCTCGTCATGTCCGTGATCACATCCGGGACTCCGAACAACCTTCGGTACATCAAAATGCATAAACTCATAATATAACTGTCATCGTAACCTTAAGCGTGCGGACCCTACGGGTTCGAGAACAATGTAGACATGACCGAGACATGTCTCTGGTCAATAACCAATAGCGGGACCTGGATGCCCATATTGTCTCCTACATATTCTACGAAGATCTTTATCGGTCAGACCGCATAACAACATACGTTGTTCCCTTTGTCATCGGTATGTTACTTGCCCGAGATTCGATCGTCGGTATCCAATACCTAGTTCAATCTCGTTAACGGCAAGTCTCTTTACTCGTTCCGTAATACATCATCTCACAACTAACATATTAGTTGTAATGCTTGCAAGGCTTATGTGATGTATATTACCGAGAGGGCCCAGAGATACCTCTTCGACAATCGGAGTGACAAATCCTAATCTCGAAATACGCCAACCCAACATCGACCATTGGAGACACCTGTAGTACTCCTTTATAATCACCCATTTACGTTGTGACGTTTGGTAGTACCCAAAGTGTTCCTCCGGTAAACGGGAGTTTCATAATCTCATAGTCGTAGGAACATGTATAAGTCATGAAGAAAGCAATAGCAACATACTAAACGATCAGGTGCTAAGCTAATGGAATGGGTCATGTCAATCAGATCATTCTACTAATGATGTGACCTCGTTAATCAAATAACAACTCATTGTTCATGGTTAGGAAACATAACCATCTTTGATTAACGAGCTAGTCAAGTAGAGGCATACTAGTGACACTCTGTTTGTCTTTGTATTCACACATGTATTATGTTTCCGGAAAATACAATTCTAGCATGAATAATAAACATTTATCATGATTATAAGGAAATAAATAATAACTTTATTATTGCCTCTAGGGCATATTTCCTTCAGTCTCCCACTTGCACTAGAGTCAATAATCTAGATTACACTGTAATGAATCTAACACCCATGGAGCTTTGGTGCTGATCATGTTTTGCTCGTGGAAGAGGCTTAGTCAACGGGTCTGCAATATTCAGATCCGTATGTATCTTGCAAATCTCTATGTCTCCCACCTGGACTAGATCCCGGATGGAGTTGAAGCGTCTCTTGATGTGTTTGGTCCTTTTGTGAAATCTGGATTCCTTTGCCAAGGCAATTGCACCAGTATTGTCACAAAAGATTTTCATTGGACCCGATGCACTAGGTATGACACCTAGATCGGATATGAACTCCTTCATCCAGACTCCTTCATTTGCTGCTTCCGAAGTAGCTATGTATTCCGCTTCACATGTAGATCCCGCTACGACGCTTTGTTTAGAACTGCACCAACTGACAGCTCCACCGTTTAATGTAAACACGTATCCGGTTTGCGATTTAGAATCGTCCGGATCAGTGTCAAAGCTTGCATCAACGTAACCTTTTACGATGAGCTCTTTGTCACTTCCATATACGAGAAACATATCCTTAGTCCTTTTCAGGTATTTCAGGATGTTCTTGACCGCTGTCCAGTGATCCATTCCTGGATTACTTTGGTACCTCCCTGCTAAACTTATAGCAAGGCACACATCAGGTCTGGTACACAGCATTGCATACATGATAGAGCCTATGGCTGATGCATAGGGAACATCTTTCATATTCTCTCTATCTTCTGCAGTGGTCGGGCATTGAGTCTTACTCAATTTCACACCTTGTAACACAGGCAAGAACCCTTTCTTTGCTTGATCCATTTTGAATTTCTTCAAAATTTTGTCAAGGTATGTGCTTTGTGAAAGTCCAATTAAGCGTCTTGATCTGTCTTTATAGATCTTAATGCCTAATATGTAAGCAGCTTCACCGAGGTCTTTCATTGAAAAACTTTTATTCAAGTATCCCTTTATGCTATCCAGAAATTCTATATCATTTCCAATCAGTAATATGTCATCCACATATAATATCAGAAATGCTACAGAGCTCCCACTCACTTTCTTGTAAATACAGGCTTCTCCAAAAGTCTGTATAAAACCAAATGCTTTGATCACACTATCAAAACGTTTATTCCAACTCCGAGAGGCTTGCACCAGTCCATAAATGGATCGCTGGAGCTTGCACACTTTGTTAGCTCCCTTTGGATTGACAAAACCTTCTGGTTGCATCATATACAACTCTTCTTCCAGGAATCCATTCAGGAATGCAGTTTTGACATCCATTTGCCAAATTTCATAATCATAAAATGCGGCAATTGCTAACATGATTCGGACGGACTTAAGCATCGCTACGGGTGAGAAGGTCTCATCGTAGTCAATTCCTTGAACTTGCCGAAAACCTTTTGCGACAAGTCGAGCTTTGTAGACAGTAACATTACCATCAGCGTCAGTCTTCTTCTTAAAGATCCATTTATTCTCAATCGCTTGCCGATCATCGGGCAACTCAACCAAAGTCCATACTTTGTTCTCATACATGGATCCCATCTCAGATTTCATGGCTTCTAGCCACTTTGCGGAATCTGGGCTCACCATCGCTTCTTCATAGTTCGTAGGTTCATCATGATCTAGTAGCATGACCTCCAGAACAGGATTACCGTACCACTCTGGTGCGGATCTTACTCTGGTTGATCTACGAAGTTCAGTAGTATCTTGATCTGAAGTTTCATGATCATTATCATTGGCTTCCTCACTAACTGGTGTAGGTGTCACTGAAACAGTTTTCTGTGATGAACTACTTTCCAGTAAGGGAGCAGGTACAGTTACCTCGTCAAGTTCTACTTTCCTCCCACTCACTTCTTTCGAGAGAAACTCCTTCTCTAGAAATGATCCATTCTTAGCAACAAATGTTTTGCCTTCGAATCTGTGATAGAAGGTGTACCCAACAGTTTCCTTTGGGTATCCTATGAATACACATTTCTCCGATTTGGGTTCGAGCTTATCAGGTTGAAGCTTTTTCACATAAGCATCGCAGCCCCAAACTTTAAGAAACGACAACTTTGGTTTCTTGCCAAACCATAGTTCATAAGGCGTCGTCTCAACGGATTTTGATGGTGCCCTATTTAACGTGAATGCGGCCGTCTCTAAAGCATATCCCCAAAATGATAGCGGTAAATCTGTAAGAGACATCATAGATCGCACCATATCTAGTAAAGTACGATTACGACGTTCGGACACACCATTACGCTGTGGTGTTCCGGGGGGCGTGAGTTGCGAAACTATTCCACAGTTTTTCAAATGTACACCAAACTCGTAACTCAAATATTCTCCTCTACGATCAGATCGTAGAAACTTTATTTTCTTGTTACGATGATTTTCAACTTCACTCTGAAATTCTTTGAATTTTTTCAAATGTTTCAGACTTATGCTTCATTAAGTAGATATATCCATATCTTCTCAAATCATCTGTGAAGGTGAGAAAATAACGATATCCGCCACGAGCCTCAATATTCATCGGACCACATACATCGGTATGTATGATTTCCAACAAATCTGTTGCTCTCTCCATAGTACCGGAGAACGGTGTTTTAGTCATCTTGCCCATGAGGCACGGTTCGCAAGTACCAAGTGATTCATAATCAAGTGGTTCCAAAAGTCCATTAGTATGGAGTTTCTTCATGCGTTTTACACCGATATGACCTAAACGACAGTGCCACAAATAAGTTGCACTTTCATTATCAACTCTGTATCTTTTGGTTTCAACATTATGAATATGTGTATTACTACTATCGAGATTTAGTAAGAATAGACCACTCTTCAAGGGTGCATGACCATAAAAGATATTACTCATATAAATAGAACAACCATTATTCTCTGATTTAAATGAATAACCGTCTCGCATTAAACAAGATCCAGATATAATGTTCATGCTTAACGCTGGCACCAAATAACAATTATTTAGGTCTAATATTAATCCCGAAGGTAGATGTAGAGGTAGCGTGCCGACCGCGATCACATCGACTTTGGAACCGTTTCCCACGCGCATCGTCACCTCATCCTTTGCCAGTGCCCGCTTATTCTGTAGTCCCTGTTTCGAGTTGCAAATATTAGCAACAGAACCAGTATCAAATACCCAGGTGCTACTGCGAGCATTGGTAAGGTACACATCAATAACATGTATATCACATATACCTTTGTTCACCTTGCCATCCTTCTTATCCGCCAAATACTTGGGGCAGTTCCGCTTCCAGTGACCAGTCTGCTTGCAGTAGAAGCACTCAGTTTCAGACTTAGGTCTAGACTTGGGTTTCTTCTCTTGAGCAGCAACTTGCTTGCCGTTCTTTTTGAAGTTCCCCTTTTTCTTCCCTTTGCCCTTTTTTCTTGAAACTAGTGGTCTTGTTAACCATCAACACTTGATGCTCCTTCTTGATTTCTACCTCCGCAGCTTTTAGCATTGCGAAGAGCTCGGGAATAGTCTTGTTCATCCCTTGCATATTATAGTTCATCACGAAGCTCTTGTAGCTTGGTGGCAGTGATTGGAGAATTCTGTCAATGACGCAATCATCTGGAAGATTAACTCCCAATTGAATCAAGTGATTATTATACCCAGACATTTTGAGTATATGCTCACTGACAGAACTGTTCTCTTCCATCTTGCAGCTATAGAACTTATTGGAGACTTCATATCTCTCAATCCGGGCATTTGCTTGAAATATTAACTTCAACTCCTGGAACATCTCATATGCTCCATGACGTTCAAAACGTCGTTGAAGTCCCGATTCTAAGCCGTAAAGCATGGCACACTGAACTATCGAGTAGTCATCAGCTTTGCTCTACCAGACGTTCATAACATCTGGCGTTGCTCCAGCAGCAGGCCTGGCACCCAGCGGTGCTTCCAGGACGTAATTCTTCTGTGCAGCAATGAGGATAATCCTCAAGTTACGGACCCAGTCCGTGTAATTGCTACCATCATCTTTCAACTTAGCTTTCTCAAGGAACGCATTAAAATTTAACGGAACAACAGCACGAGCCATCTATCTACAATCAACATAAACAAGCAAGATACTATCAGGGACTAAGTTCATGATAAATTTTAAGTTCAATTAATCATATTATTAAAGAACTCCCACTTAGATAGACATCCCTCTAATCCTCTAAGTGATCACGTGATCCAAATCAACTAAACCATGTCCGATCATCACGTGAGATGGAGTAGTTTCATCGGTGAACATCATTATGTTGATCATATCTACTATATGATTCACGCTCGACCTTTCGGTCTCCGTGTTCCGAGGCCATATCTGCATATGCTAGGCTCGTCAAGTTTAACCTGAGTATTCTGCGTGTGCAACTGTTTTGCACCCGTTGTATTTGAACGTAGAGCCTATCACACCCGATCATCACGTGGTGTCTCAGCACGAAGAACTTTCGCAACGGTGCATACTCAGGGAGAACACTTCTTGATAATTTAGTGAGAGATCATCTTATAATGCTACCGTCAATCAAAGCAAGATAAGATGCATAAAAAGATAAACATCACATGCAATCAATATAAGTGATATGATATGGCCATCATCATCTTGTGCTTGTGATCTCCATCTCCGAAGCACCGTCATGATCACCATCGTCACCGGCGCGACACCTTGATCTCCATCGTAGCATCGTTGTCGTCTCGCCAATCTTATGCTTCCACGACTATCACTACCGTTTAGTAGTAAAGCATTACATCGCGATTGCATTGCATACAATAAAGCGACAACCATATGGCTCCTGCCAGTTGCCGATAACTTGGTTACAAAACATGATCATCTCATACAATAAAATTCAGCATCATGCCTTGACCATATCACATCACAACATGCCCTGCAAAAACAAGTTAGACGTCCTCTACTTTGTTGTTGCATGTTTTACGTGGCTGCTACGGGCTTAAGTAAGAACCAATCTCACCTACGCATCAAAACCACAACGATAGTTTGTCAAATAGACTCCGTTTTAACCTTCGCAAGGACCGGGCGTAGCCATACTTGGTTCAACTAAAGTTGGAGAGACAGTCGCCCGCAAGCCATCTCTGTGCAAAGCACGTCGAGGGAACCGGTCTCGCGTAAGCGTACGCGTAAGGTTGGTCTGGGTCGTCTCGTCCAACAATACCGCCGAACCAAAATATGACATGCTGGTAGGCAGTATGACTTGTATCGTCCACAACTTACTTGTGTTATACTCGTGCATATAACATCAACATCAATAACCAGGCTCTGATACCACTGTTGGGTTTCGTAGTAATTTCAAAAATTTCCTACGCGCACACAGGATCATGTGATGCATAGCAACGAGAGGAGAGTGTTGTCTACGTACCCAACGCAGACCGACTGCGGAAGCGATGACACGACGTAGAGGAAGTAGTCGTACGTCTTCACGATCCAACCGATCAAGCACCGAAACTACGGCACCTCCGAGTTCGAGCACACGTTCAGCTCGATGACGATCCCCGGACTCCGATCCAGCAAAGTGTCGGGGAAGAGTTTCGTCAGCACGACGGCGTGGTGACGATCTTGATGAACTACAGCAGCAGGGCTTCGCCTAAACTCCGCTACAGTATTATCGAGGAATATGGTGGCAGGGGGCACCGCACATGGCTAAGGAATCGATCACGTGGATCAACTTGTGTCAACTTGTGTGTTTAGAGGTGCCCCTGCCTCCGTATATAAAGGAGGAGAGGAGGGGAGGCTGGCCGGCCAAAGAGGGAGGCGCAGGAGAGTCCTACTCCCTCTGGGAGTAGGATTCCTCCCCCCAATCCTAGTCCAACTAGGATTCCTCGGAGGGGAAGGGAGAGAGGGGGGCCGGCCACCTTCTCCTAGTCCTAATAGGACTAGGGGAGGGGAAAGAGGCGCAGCCACCTTGGGCTGCCCCTTTCTCCTTTCCACTAAGGCCCATGATGGCCCATATGGCTCCCGGGGGGTTCCGGTAACCTCCCGGTAACCCGGTAAAATCCCGATTTCACCCGGAACACTTCCGATTTCCAAACATAGGCTTCCAATATATCAATCTTTACGTCTCGACCATTTCGAGACTCCTGTGGCAGTGATTGGAGAATTCTGTCAATGACGCAATCATCTGGAAGATTAACTCCCAATTGAATCAAGTGATTATTATACCCAGACATTTTGAGTATATGCTCACTGACAGAACTGTTCTCTTCCATCTTGCAGCTATAGAACTTATTGGAGACTTCATATCTCTCAATCCGGGCATTTGCTTGAAATATTAACTTCAACTCCTGGAACATCTCATATGCTCCATGACGTTCAAAACGTCGTTGAAGTCCCGATTCTAAGCCGTAAAGCATGGCACACTGAACTATCGAGTAGTCATCAGCTTTGCTCTGCCAGACGTTCATAACATCTGGCGTTGCTCCAGCAGCAGGCCTGGCACCCAGCGGTGCTTCCAGGACGTAATTCTTCTGTGCAGCAATGAGGATAATCCTCAAGTTACGGACCCAGTCCGTGTAATTGCTACCATCATCTTTCAACTTTGCTTTCTCAAGGAACGCATTAAAATTTAACGGAACAACAGCACGAGCCATCTATCTACAATCAACATAAACAAGCAAGATACTATCAGGGACTAAGTTCATGATAAATTTTAAGTTCAATTAATCATATTATTAAAGAACTCCCACTTAGATAGACATCCCACTAATCCTCTAAGTGATCACGTGATCCAAATCAACTAAACCATGTCCGATCATCACGTGAGATGGAGTAGTTTCATCGGTGAACATCATTATGTTGATCATATCTACTATATGATTCACGCTCGACCTTTCGGTCTCCGTGTTCCGAGGCCATATCTGCATATGCTAGGCTCGTCAAGTTTAACCTGAGTATTCTGTGTGCGCAACTGTTTTGCACCCATTGTATTTGAACGTAGAGCCTATCACACCCGATCATCACGTGGTGTCTCAGCACGAAGAACTTTTGCAACGGTGCATACTCAGGGAGAACACTTCTTGATAATTTAGTGAGAGATCATCTTATAATGCTACCGTCAATCAAAGCAAGATAAGATGCATAAAAAGATAAACATCACATGCAATCAATATAAGTGATATGATATGGCCATCATTATCTTGTGCTTGTGATCTCCATCTCCGAAGCACCGTCATGATCACCATCGTCACCGGCGCGACACCTTGATCTCCATCGTAGCATCGTTGTCGTCTCGCCAATCTTATGCTTCCACGACTATCACTACCTTTTTGTAATAAAGTAAAGCATTACATCGCGATTGCATTGCATACAATAAAGCGACAACCATATGGCTCCTGCCAGTTGCCGATAACTTGGTTACAAAACATGATCATCTCATACAATAAAATTCAGCATCATGCCTTGACCATATCACATCACAACATGCCCTGCAAAAACAAGTTAGACGTCCTCTACTTTGTTGTTGCATGTTTTACGTGGCTGCTACGGGCTTAAGTAAGAACCAATCTCACCTA
Source organism: Triticum dicoccoides (assembly GCF_002162155.2). Taxonomy (NCBI): domain Eukaryota; kingdom Viridiplantae; phylum Streptophyta; class Magnoliopsida; order Poales; family Poaceae; genus Triticum; species Triticum dicoccoides. Next base: position 441,161,820 of record NC_041391.1, on the reverse strand, counting down.
CGCATCAAAACCACAACGATAGTTTGTCAAATAGACTCCGTTTTAACCTTCGCAAGGACCGGGCGTAGCCATACTTGGTTCAACTAAAGTTGGAGAGGCAGTCGCTCGCAAGCCATCTCTGTGCAAAGCACGTCGAGGGAACCGGTCTCGCGTAAGCGTACGCGTAAGGTTGGTCCGGGTCGTCTCGTCCAACAATACCGCTGAACCAAAATATGACATGCTGGTAGGCAGTATGACTTGTATCGTCCACAACTCACTTGTGTTCTACTCGTGCATATAACATCAACATCATTAACCTAGGCTCGGATGCCACTGTAGGGTTTCGTAGTAATTTCAAAAAAATTTCCTACGCACACACAGGATCATGTGATGCATAGCAACGAGAGGAGAGTGTTGTCTACGTACCCAACGCAGACCGACTGCGGAAGCAATGACACAACGTAGAGGAAGTAGTCGTACGTCTTCACGATCCAACCGATCAAGCACCGAAACTACGGCACCTCCGAGTTCGAGCACACGTTCAGCTCGATGACGATCCCCGGACTCCGATCCAGCAAAGTGTCGGGGAAGAGTTTCGTCAGCACGACGGCGTGGTGACGATCTTGATGAACTACAGCAGCAGGGCTTCGCCTAAACTCCGCTACAGTATTATCGAGGAATATGGTGGCAGGGGGCACCGCACACGGCTAAGGAATCGATCACGTGGATCAACTTGTGTCAACTTGTGTGTTTAGAGGTGCCCCTGCCTCCGTATATAAAGGAGGAGAGGAGGGGAGGCTGGCCGGCCAAAGAGGGAGGCGCAGGAGAGTCCTACTCCCTCTGGGAGTAGGATTCCTCCCCCCAATCCTAGTCCAACTAGGATTCCTCGGAGGGGAAGGGAGAGAGGGGGGGCGGCCACCTTCTCCTAGTCCTAATAGGACTAGGGGAGGGGAAAGAGGTGCAGCCACCTTGGGCTGCCCCTTTCTCCTTTCCACTAAGGCCCATGATGGCCCATATGGCTCCCGGGGGGTTCCGGTAACCTCCCGGTAACCCGGTAAAATCCCGATTTCACCCGGAACACTTCCGATGTCCAAACATAGGCTTCCAATATATCAATCTTTACGTCTCGACCATTTCGAGACTCCTCGTCATGTCCGTGATCACATCCGGGACTCCGAACAACCTTCGGTACATCAAAATGCATAAACTCATAATATAACTGTCATCGTAACCTTAAGCGTGCGGACCCTACGGGTTCGAGAACAATGTAGACATGACCGAGACATGTCTCTGGTCAATAACCAATAGCGGGACCTGGATGCCCATATTGGCTCCTACATATTCTACGAAGATCTTTATCGGTCAGACCGCATAACAACATACGTTGTTCCCTTTGTCATCGGTATGTTACTTGCCCGAGATTCAATCGTCGGTATCCAATACCTAGTTCAATCTCGTTAACGGCAAGTCTCTTTACTCGTTCCGTAATACATCATCTCACAACTAACATATTAGTTGTAATGCTTGCAAGGCTTATGTGATGTATATTACCGAGAGGGCCCAGAGATACCTCTCCGACAATCGGAGTGACAAATCCTAATCTCGAAATACGCCAACCCAACATCGACCATTGGAGACACCTGTAGTACTCCTTTATAATCACCCATTTACGTTGTGACGTTTGGTAGTACCCAAAGTGTTCCTCCGGTAAACGGGAGTTGCATAATCTCATAGTCGTAGGAACATGTATAAGTCATGAAGAAAGCAATAGCAACATACTAAACGATCAGGTGCTAAGCTAATGGAATGGGTCATGTCAATCAGATCATTCTACTAATGATGTGACCTCGTTAATCAAATAACAACTCATTGTTCATGGTTAGGAAACATAACCATCTTTGATTAACGAGCTAGTCAAGTAGAGGCATACTAGTGACACTCTGATTGTCTATGTATTCACACATGTATTATGTTTCCGGAAAATACAATTCTAGCATGAATAATAAACATTTATCATGATTATAAGGAAATAAATAATAACTTTATTATTGCCTCTAGGGCATATTTCCTTCAGCTAGCACCAAGGCGCGCGGCCCCAGGACGAGATCCACCGCGTCCATAACCCGTGCGACAAGAAAGGAGCTACCAAGAAATCCCTCATCCCCACGAAGGTGCACGCATGCTCCCGGCACCGGTGCGCCATGACCGCATCCCTGCGCCAGCACGTCAAGACCCCGTGCTGCTCCTGCAGCGGCACGCGGGAATCCCCAGGAGCAAGCCCCGCATCAGCACAGAGCTCCAGTGGCCACCACAGGCTGCCGCGCCTTCACCACCGAGCTACGCACTGTCGCCTGGCCAGGCAAGTGCAAACCTGACCTGCCTCCTCGCTACGATAGCACTGGCGACCCCGTGGAGTTCCTACAGCTCTATGAGCTGGGCATCGAAGCCGCCAACGGGGACGAAAAGGTCATGGCGATCTGGTTTCCCATGGCACTCAAGGACGGTGCCCGCACCTGGCTCCTGAACCTGTCCCCTGGCATGATCTCCTCCTGGGACGAGATGCGCACTCGCATCATCGCCAACTTTCAGGGCACTCGCGATCGTCCGCCGGCCGTGGGTGACCTGCGCCGCATCAAGCAGCAGCTTGGAGAGACCTTGCAGAAGTACATCCAGCGCTTCAACAGCACTCGTCTCAAGATTCCCAGGGTGACCGAGGAGGCCATCATCTCGGCGTTCTCTGATGGCGTCCGCAATGTCAAGATGAAGGAGGAGCTGGCAATCCACGAAGATTTGTGCACATCTCTAGAGTTGTTCAACCTAGCGACCAAGCGCGCAAGGGCTGAGGAGGGACGCCTTTCCCTTCTCGAGCTCCCGGCTGCATATCTAGAAGAGAAGAAAGCCAAGGCCAAGGATGTGAAGCGCAAGGGACCAGCTATGCTCGCAGCAGAGTCGGACATGAAGCGCGGCAGGGATCAACCGGAGTCGTCCAAGGGCAGCCGGTACTGTGTGTACCATGATCTCCATACCCACAACACCAACGAATGCCAAGACCTCAGGGCAGTGCGAGAAGGCCATGTCGGTCGATGCCCCGAGCGCAACAATCGGGGCTATGGCCGAGGCGGAGGAAGAGGTGGAGGACGATGGGATGACCGTGGCCCTTGCAAAGGGTGGCATAACTGGCCTCGCGAGTACCGCTGGCAGGACCAGCCTCGTGAGGGGGCTTGGAGGGATCAGCCTCGAGAGGATCGCCTGCAAGGCAACGCAGGACTTCCTCCTCTGCCACCACCACCAAGAAGGAATGACGACCATCATCAGGACGAGGGGGCTGGGGGCTTCCAGGAGCCACGTGCAATCGCTTGCATCTTGGGGGGTGCCCAGGCCCCAGCCTCTAAGCGCATCTTCAAGTAGTTTTCTCGCGAAGTGAATGCAGTCCTCCCCAAGCTTGAGGCCGCGCGCCCTCTCAGGTGGTCTGCGTGCGCCATCACGTTCAGCTCAGCGGATCAGCTCAAATGCGCGGCAACAGCCGATGTCATCTCGATGCCCTGTTCCCCAGTCATCAGCAATGTGCAAGTTACCAGGACCCTCATTGATGGCAGAGCAGGGCTCAACGTACTGTCCATCGAGACATTCAACAATCTCCAAGTGCCATATGATCAGCTTCAACCAACCAAGCCTTTCTCAAGAGTCACTGATGGTTCCACTGTCCCGATAGGGCAGGTCCGCCTGCCTATCACCTTTGGGCAGCGCAAGAACTACAGTACCGACCTCATTGACTTTGATGTCGCCCACATTCGCTTGCCATACAATGCCATCCTCGGGTATCCCGCCCTGGCCAAGTTTATGGCAGTAACTCACCATGGCTACACCGTCCTCAAGATGCCAGGAAGTGGCGGAGTCATCACGGTCCCCTGTGAAGAGAAGGATGCATTGTGCTCTCTTGAACGCGCCTTCCAAGCCGCGTCAATCGAGAACCCAGATAGCAAGAGTGGAAACCTTCCTGAAGCAGCTCCCGAGAAGAAGACATCAGCTGGCTCAAGGCCTCAGGAGGCAGGCTCCTCCGAAGGCGCCACATCAGGATCTACGCCCATCCAAGGGGCGCCACCATCCATCGCATAAGGACGCGCGCCCGACGCCCTCCTCGGGCAAGGCTCAGGGGCTCTCTCCTGGGAGCCAATGACTTTTCCAAGATCACGAGGGAGGCACTCGGGCACCACTTGGAGGCGTGCTTCATCGCACGTTTCCCTCAGGAAGGCGTAAGGCAAGGAGGGCTCAACCCTCAGGAGTTCATCACCAAGGTCGCTCAGGAGTTGCAGGAATCGAGAGTCATACGCGGCAACCGCCGCCTGCCCAGCGTAGCTCCCCATCCATGTGAGGATGGCGGGCTGCGCGTCTGCATCGAATACCCAGGGCTCAATTGAGTCGCGTCTCAGGAGTGCTTCTGGCCTTCGCGCGTGGGGCATTGCGAGGGTCCACACCCCAGCTACGTTCGCATGCCCTACGGCCTGCCGAACACGGCTGCTGCTCACCAGCGCCTATGAGGAGCATTCTGGAAGCTCAGGTGGCCAAGCACCGTGCGCTCCTGGAGAAAATGGAGATGGATCTCGCCGAACCGCCTGGATTACCCGAGCCTCCCAAGGCTCGGAGCTCCGAGGGCTCGTGAGGATCGGCTTCCTCACCATGCACCGACAGCTACTCCGACAATCGCTCTACAATGGTATCGGGTGACTTCTCTCAAGTTTCGTTTCAGCTGGGAGCGCCCTCAGGGCTGCATCATTCCCAGGTCGTGTGGGTCTGTCCCTGTGGCATGTATCCATTTTGCTTATGTCTTAAGCTTACCTTGTTGGGGGCGCCCCTCGGGCTGCATCATCCCCAAGCTTCTTGGGCCTAACCCAGTGTCGTGTGCCTTTCTCTGCATCTATCTAAGTTGATTTGCTTATTCATGCTTAACCTGCTTGAGATAATCGCCTGCTCGATTGACACCTACCTTTGGAGGCGCTCGCTTTGGCACGACGCTTGCGCATGGGTCCGTCCCTGCAACATCGACAAATCTGAGTGGTCGAGCTCTGGCCGCGGCAGCCCCGCAAGGCGCTACCTCACTAGGCCCTCAATGCCTCAATCACTCCCTCGGAGCAACCAATGGCTAGCTAGCAACCGTAATGGCAGTCCTTGTTTTCCTCGTGCTGCTGTACAGGATCCACCTAAGGAGTAGCATGGGGAGCGTCGTGAGCTCCCTCCCTCCCTCTCTCTCTCTCTCTCTCTCTCTCTCTCTCTCTCTCTCTCTCTCTCGCTCTCCTGTGCGATCCGCTCGGGCGTTAAAAGGGGGGCACCTGAGCATCGCGACTCAGGGGCTCATACTGGCTCTCCAGCCCTGACCCCCTGGCCTTGACCCATGGCATCGCGACCTGTCATACTAGCGGCGGCTGAGCTCGCTCGAGGGCCGGGACCTGAGGACGTAGAGCATGAAGGAAAGTGCGGGGAAGAGGGGAGAATCTCACGAGGACCCAACCCAGCGACACCTGAGCTGCCGGCGCGCAGGCCGGCACCTCGCCGAAGAACAACTCCAAGCTCACGGGATAAGTCACGCCGCTGCAAAAGCTAAATCAACGTGACGCTAAACCCTCGCCCATTGCGGCTCTATCACGGTGACGTTGCCTTCCTTTCTTGCCCAGCGGAGGCTGCTTGAGCGCTAAAGGGGACCTCCTGAGCATCGCACCTCGGGGACTCTTACTGGACCTTGGGCCACTCACCTCCTGGCCTTGACCACGACATCGCGACCTGGCATACCAGAGATGGCTGAAGCCTGCCTGGGGACTGGGACCTATCAGCGTAGAGCACCAAGCACTCGTGAGGATAGAAAGGGGGAGCTGAGCCGAGACAGGACAAGCATCTCGCATCGCTTCATCATAAGGATAATATGCACAAAAGACATGGCAGACGCTTTACATACCCCTGCAGGGTGTTTCTTCGAGTCCTCACAGGGAACAAAAGGTGCTAATCCTAAGGAATGCTAACTACGCGCGCCTCCATAGGAGACGCCATCATCAAGTGGGCCGCCAAGCGCCGGCGCCAACCCCATCCAGATCAGCGGCGTCGGCGGCCAGATGTAGCTGCCCTGCTCCGAGTGCGACGCGAGCCCGGGGACTCGTAGCTGTCGTCGCTCATCTCCAGAGTTACGTGAAGCGTGGGAGAGTCGCTAGACCCTCCGGCTTCTCCACTGGTACCAAAGGACCTGCTGGAGAAGCAATTGGCAGGCCTGGCCCTTGCCACTTCGATGCCCCGGCTGCCTTCCTTGGGGCATCACTCCAGTCGACGTCCATCCGCGTCGAAGACCTTGAAGAACATCAAGGAGGTGCCATCGTATTCAGGATGAATTACGAGGGCAACCCCTGTCCAGCAGACCCGGGCGACCTCGCCCCAGCCCCGGGTCAAGTAGACCTTGCCCGGATCGACAACCTGGACCTCCACTCCGGTTGCAAGGGTGCTGCAGTCAGCATGCTACAACCAGAGCTCCAGAGGCCCCCTCGGCGGCATCTCGAAGGCGAAGGAGGGAGGACGGCGAATCCAAGAGCATGGAGGCATAGTGGCGTGAAGCACAAGCTCGCGAGAAGAGCCCTTGGCATGGACCCCAGGGGCGACAACGCGCACCGCCGTACCTCGTTGGCGTCGCCGACGGCGCCAGCGGTGCCGCTCGACGTCTTCTTCTCTAGGGCCCTCGGCTCGGGCATACAAGGGCAGCGGAAACCCAGGCGGCGGCCGCTCATACCAAGGCCTTGACGTCTCCTACCACGCGACCCCCGGCCGCTTCTTCGGGTGAAGTGGGTCGGGACCCTCTTGGGGTACTTTCCCCTTCTCTTCCGCTGAAAACCGGTGGATCGGCGCCATTGGCATAAAAGTAGAGCAAGGGCAAGGAAGAAAGTGTGAAGCAGGAAGGGATGGACTGCGGGGACTCTCTCCTATCCGTACTTATAGTTCGGAGGAGGCCAACCGTCGGCCTCCACGATCACAGGTAATCATGACCCTTTTGTGCATGCAGGGACTTGTCAAGTCGGGCAGTTGTCAAGGCAGTGTGGGGAAGCAGAGGCGCCCACGTCCAATCAACTGCCATGCGGCGCCCAAGGCCGTAGGCTGATGGGGCCTGTGGCGCTCCGCACTTGCCCCTTCGCTTCTCTGCTAAGCCAAGTACGAGTGCGCCTTTGGCCCGGGGGCTACTGTCGGCGTTCTGGGAATGGGGCTCCCTAGACTTGCCTGCCTGCGGCCTGCCGCGTGGCTCGAGTGGTAGCCCAGTACGGCCCATCTTCATCAACGCGAGACTCAAGACCCTCGCGAGGGGCCAAGCCTTGCGGGGCAGACGACACAAGGCTTCCTCAAGAGAGGCCTTGCCTGGCAGGCTCGCAAGGAGGCGGAGAGATCAAGGTAAGGGTACCTCGCGAGGTGCTCGTGACGCAAGCCGTGACGATCGAGACCAGGCGGGCGCCAGGCGGGCGCCGGCCTACGCAATGTCCTTGTTTCCTCTTTGGTGCAAAGGGGGCAGGCACAGGCATGGAGTACCGAGGCATCAGGAAATGGTTACCATTTCAGTGCAACGAGACCAAGACCAGCAGAGCGGCAGGATGGAGGTCACCGTGGAGCCCAAGACGGCGTCATGGCTAGTGCCTTTGGCAACCGTAGACCAACTATAGTCAGAATAACTTGTACTACATGTTCCCCTTCAAAATGGCCATTGTTGGCGCCCTTCCCACTCAATATTTAGGAATAGGACCAGAGCCTCTATAAATAGAGATAGCCACCACAGTAGGAGGGGATCGATTGAATCCTTCTCAAGGAAACCACCACCACAAGAACACCTCTCGCGAGGCTGTTCTTCCCGGTACAGTTCATCATCTGCCCCTGAGGCAATCCACCACACCGCACATTGGAGTAGGGTATTACACCACAACGGTTGCCCGAACCAGTATAAATCTTGTGTCCCTCGTGTTATTCATCGTTTTTAGTTTAGATTCTCGTCAGGCGATCAGACGCGGATAGGTAGGGGGAAGATCTTCGCGCGCACCCTAGAGTTCGAACCTTAAGGGTCTGCCGGAACCCAACATCCGACACCCATGTTAAAGCATAGACCATAAACTTTCTTTAAAAGTAAAAAACCATGCTCTTAGTCATCAAACAATTGCAATTCGTTTTATTTTCAGGAAGGGTCTATGTAAGAGCATTGATTTAGCAAATTCCACATACTCAACCATCCTTTAATCTTTCACAATTTCTAACACTCACGTGATATTTATGGGTTCAAAGTTTTAATCGGGCACAGAGAAAAATAGGGGCTTATAGTTCACCTCCCAACCATTTACCTCAAGAGTAATGTCAACAATAATACTTTAAGAAAACCTACATCCGAGTGGATATATAATCCGGATTTCTCCAACACATAGTGATTGCCAAAGGAAAAAGTGTAAAAAGGAAATGTGATGATCACCATGACTCTTGTAAAAGGGTAGAAGATAAAAGTAAAAGATAGGCCCTTCGCAGAGGGAAGCAGAGGTTGTCATGTGCTTTTATGGTTGGATGCCCAAAAACTTAATACAAAAGAACATCACTTTATATTGCCGCTTGTGATAAAGTCCTTTATGATGTAGTCCATCGCTTTTATTTCCATATCACAAGTTCGTATAAAGCTTATTTTCTTCACACTAATAGATCATACATATTTAGAGAGCAATTTTTATTGCTTGCACCGATGACAACTTACTTGAAGGATCTTACTCAATCCATAGGTAGGTATGGTGGACTCTCATGGCAAAACTGTTTTAAGGGATGTTTGGAAGCACAAGTTGTATCTCTACTTAGTGCAATGAATTTGGCTAGCATGAGAGGGAAAGGCAAGCTCAACATGTTGGAGGATCCATGACAATATAACTTCTATTTGGATATAAGGAAACATAACCCATTATGTTGTCTTCCTTCTCCAACATCAACTATTTAGCATGTCATGATTTAATGAGTGCTCACAATTACAAAAGATGTCCAAGATAGTATATTTATATGTGAAATCTCTCTTCCTTCAATATTATTTCATGAATTGTTCAAGTGACCAATACTATGATTTTGCTAACTTTCAATAAATTTACCACCTACACTTATTATATGTGAAGTCATTACTCCCCATGGTATAAGCATATGAAACATATATAAATTCAGATTTATGATATTCAATTCATTCAACCATTTACTCAGAAGATATAAGTGAAGCACGTGAATACATGACAAGCTACTCCAAAAATATATAAGTGAAGAATAATGAGTAGTCAAGTAATTAACTAGCCATGGGAGGACTCTCTCTCTCTCTCATTCAAGATTTCAGATCCAATGATTTTATTCAAACAAGTAAAATGAAAATACGCTCCAAGCAAAACACATATCATGTGACGAATAAAAATATAGCTTGGAGTAAGGTATGTCAATGGTTTTGAAGACGAAAGAGGTGATGCCTTCCGGGGCATCACCAAGCTTAGGCGCTTGAGTATTCCTTGAATATTACCTTAGGGTGCCTTGGGCATCCCCAAGCTTAGGGTCTTTCCACTCCTTACTCTCCTTGTATCGATATCTCACCCCAAACTTGAAAACTTCAATCACACAAAACTTAACGGATCTTCGTGAGATGGGTTAGTATGATAAAGAGTAAATCATTCACTTTGGTACTTTCAAAGACAAGATTCATAATTGTTCTCACACAATTTCTACTATACCATATCATTTCGACAATTTATATTTAGCAATATAAGCCATAGAAACTAGAAAACAAGCAAACTATGCATTGAAAGCAGAATCTACCAGAAACAGAACAATCCATAATGATTGAGGGAGTCCTGGATTAGGGGGTCCTCGAGTGTCCGGGCTATTGATGCGGGCCGGACTGATGGGCTGTGAATATATAAGCAGAAGATTCCCCCCCCCCCCATGTTCGGGTAGGACTCCCCTATGTGTGGATGGCAAGATTGGTGTCTGGATATGTTATTTCCTTCCCCCACAAACCGATTATGTACAACCCTAGGCCCCTCCGGTGTGTGTGTGTGTGTAAACCGGAGGGTTTAGTCCGCAGAGGCTATCGTAATTTCCATAGGCTAGACAGCTAGGGTTTTGCCATTACGATCTCGAGGTAGATCAACTCTTTTAAACCCTATACTCATCAAATATAATCAAGCAGGATGTAGGTTTTTACCTCCATTAAGAGGGCCCAAACCTGGGTAAACATTGTGTCCCACCTGTCCCTTGTTACCATCAATCCCCAGACGCACAGTTTGGGACCCCCTACTCAAGATCTGCCGGTTTTGACACCGATGTTGAAACCGACGTTGGTGCTTTCATTGAGAGTTCCACTGTGTCGTCAACAGAAGGATCGATGGCTCGACTTGTCGTCGGCGACCATGCCATTTTTGGAGAAACCTTTCTCCCTAGACAACTCTTTGTGTTTGGCTGCTTCGCTCTACATGCCAATTCAACTGGTCACCACGAGCATATCGATAGCTACACCCCTGGTCATCAGATCAGGTTTGGAAGCTTGAGTTACATTGCTGATATACGAGGAGACTTGATCTTCGAAGTGTTCTCGGCCTCGGCCGCCGCTCCTCATCTACTTGAAGGAAGCCTGTCCGATCCACCATCAGATTTCGCTCAAGGATCGACCCTTGTACCTGCCTTAGCATTGGATCCAGAGTGGGACGCTCCATCTAAAGACGAGAGAATAAACCCCGTCGGACCCCCTCCCGCCAGAGACCCACAGGTGACCATGCTAACATCGGGCCCAGAGTCCAACAGGATTCTCCCTATCACAGGGAAGCCGGACTCACCTCTGGATGTCAACTCCGAACTCTCAAGGTCTGCGTCTACCAAGGCCAGTCAGGTGGTGATTACCGGACCTAGCTCCGCAGGTCCTCAGTCACCTGTCCAGCTTTCGCTCCTAAACGAGGGGCTAGACCTAATGCGATCTCTTGCCATTACAGAAGTATCACTTCCGAACTACGACCAACCTAAACTAGGGGCTGAGAGCGGGGAATTTTACGTCCCACCAACCACCCACTTGATAGCCACTATCGAGGACCTAGCCGACATGATAGACTACGCCTCCGAAGACATCGACATCATGGACGATGATGCCGGAGCCGAACCAGGCCAAAACCTGCCTATCACTGGGCCTTGGACGGCCACTTCTACATACGACGTGTACATGGTGGATACGTCAGAAAAGAAGGACGATGATGGCACTCAGGATCCGATCGAGGACAAGCCTATCGAGGCACCACCAAAGCGCTGACATCAACAGCGCTGCTCACAATCACATTGGGAAAAGGAAAGTAATACCGGCAACGGAGATAACAACACTCCGGAGAATGCCGAAGACTCCGACCACCCTGTCGAGCCCGTGCTCGAGCAGGATGAATGGGAAGAAGGACAAGTCAACCCAGACGAACTTGTCGATCATGAGGATTCAGAAGATAGTAAGTATCTACCGGCTTCCATGGAGGATGTTAGCCTCAGTAACGAAGATTTTATCATACCAGAGGAACCCCTCGAACAAGAATGCTTTAAGCGACAGCTTATCACAACTGCGAGGAGCCTAAAAAAGAAACAACAACTTCAAGCCAAAAAGGATATGCGCAACGACAGATCGACCAAGGTCCTGGCTGCCAAAGAATACGGCCTTCAGCACCCAAGAAAGAGCTACCCAAAGCGCATACTGTTGGAGATATGCCCTAGAGGCAATCATGTATGATGATATTTCCTATGTGTTTATGAATAAAGATAGTCCTTGGACATTCTCAATGATGTGTATTAGCAAGTAAGTGACTTGTTTGTGGGACTATGCATTGTATGATGACTGTCCTAAAAGATCCCTAGTCGAAAGGGTTGTGTGGACGCGCAGCCGACTAGACTGGCATATGACACGACCAATGGCTTGGTCTCACTAGCCATGGAGCATTGGATGCTAACCGGATAATATGGACTTGGAAAGGTCCGAGTCAGACAGACCCAACTATGAGACGCAGCGATATGTCATCTGTGAGTCTCTAGTGCAACATACATTCTATGTCCTAAGACCTGAGCTGACATGTACTCGGGATGGTGACAGACTTGCTTTGGGCCGACCAAATGCTACACCATGACTGGGTAGCTACAAAGGTAGGTTTCGGGCTTGTCTAGACCATGCTGCGAGACGTGGTCGAGAAAGATGGGATTTGCCCCTCCGATCAGGAGAGATATACTCTGGGCCCCTCGTGTGATCCGACCAGGATAAGCATGGCCATGCGACAAGGATTTTGAGATAATCTAGATATTGGTCGGCATCACTAGAACGAGAAAGAGGTCGGGCTACCACAAGGATGACAGAGTCGCCTTGAGCCCGACAACATATATCGTGTGGCAAAGGGAACAGAAGTGTGACGTACAGGTTCGCCTAACCAGCTTCGTGGTCTGCTTGGTGTTCGGCATGCCTAGCTAGAGGCCGCTACCAACCGTGCAGTTCGGAGGTAATCCGAACTGCGACCAAGAGGACTTGAACCTAAGGGGTCACGCGCTTAAGGGAAGGAACCTACGAGGTCGGTTTGGAAGACACTAGTCAGATGTGATCTGAGCTGGACTTGGAACGTGACCGAGTAGACTTTGGGCTTTAGGGTCCGTGCGAGGCCCAAGTGTTGAGCCCACGACGGACGCCTATATAAAGTGGAGGTGCGGTACACTCATGTTGTTGATTGCTTCGGTGCTGCGACTAGGGTTTGCATGTGTTGCGAATAGCCACCTCCACTCGCCGCCGACTATGTGATCGGACCAAGCAGTCCGCCGCACGGTGTTCCTCCTGCACACGCGGATACCGTTAGACGCGGTGCACTTGCGCCGCTCCGGCGAACTTGTACGTGGGATCGGATGGTCGACTGTTCGAGGGAGATCGGACTTGGAGGAGACGATCCACGCGGACGCGCTGCCCCAACTCTTCTTCCGCTGCACGGCACTACGAGTCTAGTGGTAACAATCTGTGATCCATCTCCAGTAGCATGTTCCTGGTTGTTCTGCGCGTAGGAAAATTTTAATTTCCAGTCGACGCACCCTACCATAGAACTCAACAGAAAGAGTCACTCATAGTAAGGTGATCAAGTTTTATAAGGATCAGTGGGAGCATCACACCGAGGAAGAAGAAACTTGGGAAAGAGAGGAATTTTTAAGGACAGCCTATCCAGAATTGTTTTCCCGAGCAACTAAATCTCGAGGACGAGATTCATCCTAAGTGGGGGAGGTTTGTGACAGCCTGGTTTTTGCCTTCTCTCTTTTTCTAGACTTCTTTTGCCTCTGCTTTGAATTTGGAGTTTTTGAATCAATTTAAATGGACTTATACACTTGGGCATGTCCTTGATTTTCACCCAAGTGACTCATCCACCTCTAGCTCATCCTTCTTTCTCTAAAAAATCCCAAAAATGGCCCAAGGATTTTCTTCTCTGAAACCCACTTCAGAAACCTGTGCTCCAAAGAAACCCTCATTTTTATTGCTCCAAAAATCCTGATAAAATTCCCAAATATCCTTTGAACCCTAGGGCACCTTCTTGAGCTAAAATACTGCATAACCTTTTGGAATATTTTTGCTACAAAAATCATTTTTGTTTTGGATAGAATTGGCACTTTATACAGCAAGTGTACTTTTCCTTGATGCAATGAGGCTAAATTTTCTTGAGCTTCATTACCTTCCTAAGAGATTGCTGAACCCCAAAGCTTAGCCCTAAACTCCTATTGGATCACTCATAGTTAACCTCACAAGTTACTGTCCAGAAACTTACCATGAACTAAACGACACACAAAAAGCTCCTTGGTTCAACTCAAAGTGTTGGAACCACTCAAACCACGAAGGACTACACGCCATACATGAAGTTTATGCTTAGCGCGGCCTGATGTCATAGTTCACACGGTGACTGCGTTCATCCATGCATGCTGGCATGCCGACGATGCGCTCTGTGTCACTCCTGAGCCTCTGTTGAGCTCGTGCTCCCTTCCCTGACCGCCGCACCTTGCCAAACCGTGCCACAATCGTCGTCCTAACTCCCTTAACTCGCCTCTGCCGCTCGCTGATGCCGGAGCTTGTTGCAGCAGGCATGGGCACGACGTGGCCAAGCGTCTAGTGCACCCGTGCCACTATGCTCGTCGCCACCCGCGCTCCTGTGTTCGTCTCCGCCCCTCCATACTGGCCGCGTGAGCTGCATCGCCTTCTCCCCCTCTCACTGACGTCGTTCGTCGCTGGGCGCCATGTCAAGAAGCCCTCCGATGGAGCCCGATCCCCCCTACTCGCTTGCCTATAAATACAACCACCTCCCACCTCCTCGAGCATCACCACACACCCACCCAACCTCCACGAACATGTAGCTAAGCCGCAGCCGGACCGGGCAGGCCTCTGGCCGCCGTCCCGACCCGAGCTCGCCCGTGACCTCCCGTAGCTTCTCCACCTCGCTCCGATGCCTCTCGAGCTCCACCCACTCCTTAGTCGATTTGCTGGTGGTGCACTAGTGCCGTCCGACCCAGTTTGAGCCCCTGGTGTAGCCCCACATCGTCGTCTTCCCCAACTCCAGCCATCCCCGCATTCTGTAGCCGGTCGACAGGCTAGTTCCGGCCATGTTCGACCACCGCTGGCCAAACCACGAGTACGGGAAGGTGCACCTCGACCCCCTCTCTCTTCCTCTCGCTTTGGTTCCAGCTGCCAGGCACTTCTCGCCAGAGAAAGCGCCGGAGAAGCGCCGCCCTCCTCTGTTTCTCTCTCTCCCTCTGACCTGACGCGTGGGGCCCGCTATCAGCCTTGTAGCTCACACCCGAAGCGGTATGAGTGGTGGCGTACTCTAGGAATACGCCATCGATGTCACCCCTGGTTTTATTTTTATTCAAATTAATTCAAATTTTGACCAGAAACTTTGACCTGATGTAACTGTTTAACCATAAGTCCAAATGAGTTGATTCTTTTTGCATTGTGTTCTTATTGAAAAGATCTAGCATCACACCAAAAATGAGAATTTTCTTTGCTGCCTAGATTTCCTGGTAGTTTTCGGAAGTGTTCTTGATGTTTTCTCTTTGTCATTTTTATTGTTTTCAGAAGGAGAAGCTTGTCTTGAAGAGAACCAGGAGGAGTGTGAAGCTCCTCTGAACTAAGGCAAGCCACACCAACATTTTCATGGTGTCAGTGCAATTTTCTTGATTTTCCAACTTAAAAATTAGTTATTTCTTGCATATAATTATTGTTAGGACCGGATTTTTGGGATATTAATTTTCCAAAAAATGGTCCTTGTGCTCACTAGCCCCAGGATTACTGTTAGCTGATGAGGCACCAACTTGATACAGAAATTCCAAGCAAAATAAAAAATATGTAGTACAAGACCATTCTGGCCTATGAGTACAACAAATGGTTTCTAGTGACTTATTGCGGAAGCGGTTTGTGGTCATCAGTGTCTATGGGACTCCATTTCCCACAAGAACAGCTGACCTGGATAACTCCTATCTTCACGAGGCTGCTATCACCATTGCTTAGGTTCCGGGGCTGTCATCGCAACGCTCCTCTCCAAGCAAGAAATCTGGCCAAGACAATAGCTAGGGACAAGCCAGTGAGTACTTTGAATGTACTCACAAACATTATGAACACGGGTATAATATAACAAAAAATAATCATGCTCCGAATTATTCTATAATCACAACGTGAGTCACGAAATAAAAATCCATGACGCACACAAGTAGGTTGTTCATATAAAACATGAATATGCAAACAGAGGGAAGAAATAGAATGCACCAATCTGGTGTCTGAAGCGATGCCTCGAAAGGTCAATAACATAAAGCATGCCTCAGTCGGGCGTCTGAGCGACACCACATAAAGGTCTTATAAGTGAAATAAGTAACAAACATGCCACAGTTGGGCGTCTGTGCGACACCACATAAAGGGCTTATAAAGTAAATAAATATCAAGCATGCCATAGTCGGGCATCTGAGCGACACCACATAAAGGGCTTATAAATAATTTAAACAACAAGCATGCCACAGTCGGGCGTCTGGGCGACACCACATGAAGGGCTTATAAGAGAATAATCACAGTGAATATCCAAGAGGTAGTACCGTCCCAGGGAAACTCAATAATTCAAATAATATAACGGGTTAGTCCATAATAATAATAATCATAATCATCATAAGTCACAAGTCATGATCCATGTTCTGGTTTAGCAGTTCCTCCACCGAAGACTGACACTAAGACCGACACTTGACCCATCCCAGACTGTAGTCCTTACCCATGGACACGGCTATTCGAATAGATATAACTTCTACAGAGGGTGTACTCTTTACCCACGAGTAACGGATTCCTTTAGTCCATCGGGACTAATTCCATTTACGGTATTTTAACTGAAAACACACCTGACCCGCACACACCAGCTTAACTTACCGGTGTCTGGAATCACCCACGACACCTGTCAAGCAAAACTCTAAGTGGGGAGGCTACAACCTAGATTAGCAAGGGAACAAATTTATATCGCACGCTACTAAGGGGTGCCCCCCTCTTGGTCCCAACCGGAACACCCATGCCCCGGACCAGGTGGCACGCCTACCGGATGCAGCCGGTATCTTCCACCATGGCCTCTACTTGCGGCAACTTACTGAACTGTACCCTACCTGCGGCAAGGACAAGTGGTAGTACGAAACAAGTATGGGGGTTACTGGAACAAGACTCGATCTATGGTCGACTCAGGAGGTTTAACTACTCCCTGCATGATTAGCATAACAAATATATTTCAACCAACATACAAAATCACCACTCATCATACCTCATCATGCCATACTGGACACAATCGTTTCGACGAGGAACTAGAGACAAGCTCATGTCTACCCAAGACAGAGTCTTCCCCGGCTTCCTTCCGGTAGGCATGAAAGGCACATGAGGATGATTACTATCACATGCATATCCATTTCCAACAGCAAAGAATCTTCATTATGCACTCATGCGTATGATCGTATCATCACATAAAATAACGAATGCTCCATGTCAAGGTGGTGTTGTAACCATATCAAAGAACACACAAAAATATTATGCCAGAGTTCAGAATGCTTGCCTTCAAGAGTATGCAAGTGGGGGTGCACTTTTTGAAAGTTGCTTCCTTCTTCAAAAATCCTATTTTGAGAAAATTCAAATTAACACATAGTTTCAAAACAATACAAAAAAGTTGTTTGGAAAATTTTCGAATAAATATGAAAATAAACTAGACAGAATTTGAGAAACAACAGAAAAAGAATCAAATCATTTAAACTTATATTCAAAAAGTTATAGCCCGTCAAAGTTTAGTCAAAATTCTGTTTTTAAATAAAACAGAAAAAGAAAAACATTTCGGATAAAAAAATACGGAGGAGGCATACTTTGCGTTTACGCCTTCACATAAACCATGCGGGCCGTCGCGGGGTCACTGACAGTGGGTCCCTTGGGCATACTGGTCAGGTTTGACCAGTCGCCCGCGCCTCCCTCCTCCTCTGTCCGAGCGGTGGCGGGGTTCCGGCGATCAACGCCGGCGAACGGTGGCTCCCCACGGGACTCCGAGGGCAGGGATGGATCCGCCAGTCCTGGGCGGTCCTCCCGGTGGTCGAACAGCTGGTGGGGACAAAGGGAGTCACCAGCGGCGAGCTCCGAGGGGGAGGTGGCCTCGGGGGGATTTGGGGGTTTGGGCTACGGTGGTTCCCGAGCGAGTTTGACGTGTTGGGTGGCTCCACAAGATCGAGGGGAAGAGGATGGGAGCACTGGATGGATGCCGGGGGGGGGGGCTCTGCTTGCGATGGACGGGAATGGAGGGCGGCAGCGGCCGAACTGGCCGGAGGCGGGGAAGACGGCCTCCCTCCACCGATTGCTGGTTGTGCGGGCACTAGGGGGTTGGTAGGAGGTCGCCTGAGGGCCTAGACGAGCTGAGGGGCTCCTTTTGTAGGCGGCCGAGGTCGGTTCCCGCGGCCATGGATAAGAACGCCGGCGAACCGCTGTTCTGTAGCCAGGGGGCTCATGGCGATGGCTGGCGGGGTTTGGCCGGGTGAGTGGATGAGCTTGGGCTGTTCCAGGGGCAGCTGGCGGGCGAGGGTGGCTCGGGCGGCGCCGCCCATGGCAGGGGTTGTCGGAGCGGTGGTGGCGGCTTGCGGTGGTGGTGCTGTAGGTCGCCAGGAGGGGGCCACGGCAGCTCTGCGATGAGGGAGGGGTCGGGGCGCGTTGGCTGCGAGTGGAAGGGGACCAGAACGGGCGCGGAGAGGCGGCATCAGGACGCGGCGACTCGGGCGCACGCACGTGCAAAACGCGCGCTCTGGCTGCGCCCAGAGCACGCACGTGAGGTGCTCAGCAAAATGCCAGTGCCTGTCAGGGGGCTCTAATCCACATGAGGTTTAGCAGGGTGGGGCTATGGACTAAGGTAGAGCCATGAGACATGCTGGTTAGGCCAAGCAAGCAGGTTCAAAATGTAAACTAGGTTTTATGCCAATTCTGTTCATGCACTCAAGGTGTTCGACAGAATGCTATGGTCATCTAGGCATCTCTTAGGGTGGCCAAAAACTCCAAATCATAGTCTCTTTAGATGTAGGTGATGGTGGCAAGGTTAGTTTGGCAAAACCACAAACAAGTTAGTGCAAGTTTTTGAGAAAACCAATTTTGGGCAGAAAATGAAGAACATCATTGCATGGACCAAAGATACTCCAATGCGTCCACTCTCCTGGACTTAAGGGTTTTGTAGGGTGGTCTATAAGCAGGAGAAAGATCATGGGCACTAGAGCAAAATAAAATAGGGTTGCAGTGGAAAATGCCAAACTGGACCAGAGAGCAAAAGAGAATGATTTGCTCAAATTTTTCAAAGAACACCAGTGGGTTTTTGCACCAAGTTGAATTATATACTCCTACTAACATCCCCTAATTTTGGTGGGAGTTTTAAAGGAATAATTAAATAGGTTGCAGTGCAAAAGTGCAAACTGGACCAAATTTGAAAACTTGGGGTAGAGCTCAAAATCTCCAAATGCTTAAGAGAGGTTTTTGCATAGAAGTGATTTAGGGACATCATATGTCATCCCCAAATTTTGGTGGGGATTTTAAAGAAGTATTTGAAAGGGTTTTAGTGCAAATGGGACCCTAAAACTTATGAAAAATCATTTTTAAAAAAATAGAGCTCAGGGAAAATAATTATCTAAATAATTCCACTGATAAAATAAATGTTTTCTTGAGAGGGTATATAAGTCCAACAACATTTGAAAAGTTTTTACTTGGGGTGAAAACTCCACAACTCAGAAGAAAAGAGTGGTTCTGAATCAAAGAAAAATTTAATTTACCAAGGCAAAATTTTAATCAATAAATCATGGTTAATTTTTTGGGGTGTTACAACACTACCCCCCTTAAGAGAAATCTCGTCCTCGAGATTTGCTAAGGGTTGTTTTGAAAATATTACTCCCATTAGCTGAAACCAAACAGTTTACTCATAGCACAAACTTAGGGTACAACACATAAGCTGCAACACATAAATAAAAGCTGGGATAATGAACATAGCAGTGATGTCTACAATGAAAACGGTAAATGGACATGGTTCTGAGAAAACGTCTCTGGTACTGGGGCACACTCCTCTTCTATCGGGGGAAGCGGATTGACTAGCCGATGAATGCTTCTCTCCTGGTTGGGCCTTAGTGGTCTGCCGATGACGATCTGAGGGTTTAAATCAGCGAGGCTCCGGAGTTAACCCATCACTCATTGGGTCAAACGCTCTTGAGCGATGACATACTGGGCAAGGTTGGCCAGTACTAGGTGTCTCTCAATTCGTCCACCGGGAAAAGATGCTACTTCTTCGGGTGCTGCACGACTCGGGAAGTAATAATACCCTCGTTCACTGGCATAGGGCACCATGAATCAAAGGCGAGCAAGCGCTTCGTACGCAGCAGCTTCTATGGCCATATGCGGAGTCAGCATAAATTTCCCCATGAAGGAGGCTTCCGTAGGGTCTTGGTTTGGGTTTGCGGGAGGGATGTGCACCACTGCCCAATATTTCAAGGTGGAAGGGGTGATCCTCGATTTGAGCAACTCGTATTGGGGTGGATGGACAGCACCCATGGTACTGCAGGTAAAGTCCCTCAATATTTTAACAAAGCTACCTGGGGTTGCATCTGGGGTTCTCAGATAAATACTAGGGCTCGGCATGGCAAAGAAATGGCTGTGAGGGTTGTGCACAAGGTGAGGGGTACTTGGCAAGGTCACGAGGTGGCCTTTTATATAGCATTGGGGCTGGGTTATTTACCGTGGTGAAGGGTAACTAGTTTGTCGGTTGTGCTCTATGGGGTCGGGGTCAATGCTATAGATACACATATATCAAAAAAGTGATGTGTCGTCGGGGTGGCTTTGGTAGCTGTGCCCGAAAAAAAATGCAATCATACACCAACATACTTATGCATGACTACTACTTAAAATAGGGGCGCACAAGCAGACAACATTTAATTATGGCGATACAGGATCACACAATTATAGGGCGTGGACATACTAAAACTCGGTACTACTCGAGTGACTTTAGTCTACCTCGTTAATATCTAAGCGGGCGTGCCTTGTGGACGTCGAGGCTTCTCCACGGGTTTCACCATCGGGGTTAGCTGGAGGGGGTTGAGGAACTGCAGGGTCGGGGTAACGATGATGACCATCCCGGGGATTGTTGGCCACAATACCGTTGGAGCATGTTCCAAAAAGGCGACGAAGCACTTCTAGGGACACCAAGGCATTTTGGTCGATGGCTGGGGCTGACCTCAAGGACTCGATTGGTTGCCCGAACAGCACGACTAGGTTGTCGGCGTCGGGCTCATCTTCTCCTCTTCCCGGGGCTCGGCGAACCAATTCTCCACGAGCTGCGATTAGATCAAGGGTGATTTGATCGAACAGTTCCTCTACTGCACTTACATAGCGCACCAGATGCAACAATGTAGGATCCGTCTTGTGATCTCTGTTGGCAACCTGGGGTGGCCTACCATACCCATCACGGCTGGGGTAGTAGTAGAACGAGCGACAGTTAACTTTGGGCAACAAGTGTCGGAGTTGAACTATAGCCTCTCGAGCAGCTAGTTGGATGGCTTGTGGCTCAAAGGAAGTTGTCCTTCCGGTGAACCTGCAGGGGCGTTCGGGCGATAGACCCCTAACATAGATGTGCATAGTGGCCCAGAATTGACGGCTCTCACCGCTCATGTGTCCTTGGTACACAACATATTATGGGGGTTCTTCTAATGCAAAGCCATGGCAGGTGAGGTTTGCTAGCACGGTCACGGATCCTCCAAGGTTGGTTGCTGTGGTCTCATTGTACACAATAGGGCTAGGCATTATAGCTCGGTATGGGGAAGTGGTTGTGATGTGCTGGGTTGAGGCTAGCGTGCCCTTTTATAGAAAAGGGGACGGAGTCTTCCTTCGCACGCTTGCGAATGAGACAATTTATGTGTCGGTCACTAGCGCGTGATTGACAAGCTAGGATGATAGGTTAGGCACCGACTGCCAAAAGGTGTCGGGGTCACCGTGTGGCTATCTTACACGAGAAGCTTGGCTGGGGTTAGGTTAAGGTCTGGTGGAATGGTTAGTCTAGGTTTATTGACCTGGCTAAGATAGGATTTGCCAATGGTCAGCCTGGCTCTGATACCAAGGTTGTCAGGACCGGATTTTCGGGATATTAATTTCCCAAAAAATGGTCCTTGTGCTCACCAGCCCCAGGATTACTGTTAGCTAATGAGGCACCAAATTGATACAGAAATTCCAAGCAAAATACAAAATATGTAGTACAAGACCATTCTGGCCTATGAGTACAACAAGTGGTTTCTAGTGGCTGATGGCGGAAGCGGTTTGTGGTCTTCAGTGTCTATGGGACTCCATTTCCCACAGGAACAGCTGACCCGTATAACTCTATCTTCGCGAGGCTGCTATCACCATTGCTTAGATTCCGGGGCTGTCATCGCAAGGCTCCTCTCCAAGCAATAAATCTGGCCAAGACAATAGCCAGGGACAAGCTAGTGAGTACTTTGAATATACTCGCAAACATTATGAACACGGGTATAATATAACAAAAGATAATCATGCTCTGAATTATTCTATAATCACAACGTCAGTCACGAAATAAAAATCCATGACGCACGCAAGTAGGTTGTTCATATAAAACATGAATATGCAAACAGAGAGTAGAAATAGAATGCACCAATCGAGTGTCTAAAGCGACGCCTCGAAAGGTCAATAACATAAAGCATGCCTCAGTCGGGCGTTTGAGCGACACCACATAAAGGGCTTATAAGTGAAATAAGTAACAAACATGCCACAGTCGGACGTCTGTGCGACACCACATAAAGGGCTTATAAAGTAAATAAGTCAAGCATGCCACAGTCGGGCGTCTGAGCGACACCACATAAAGGGCTTATAAATAATTTAAACAACAAGCATGCCATAGTCGGGCGTCTGGGCGACACCACATAAAGGGCTTATAAGAGAATAATCACAGTGAATATCCAGGAGGTAGTACCGTCCCAGGGATACTCAATAATTCAAATAATAAAAAGGGTTAGTCCATAATAATAATAATCATAATCATCATAAGTCACAAGTCATGATCCATGTTCTGGTTTAGCAGTTTCTCCTCCGAAGACCGACACTTGACACATCCCAGACTGTAGTCCTTACCCATGGACACGGCTATTCGAATAGATAAAACCTCTGCAGAGGGTGTACTCTTTACCCACGAGTAACAGATTCCTTTAGTCCATCAGGACTAACTCCATTTACGGTCTTTTAATTTAAAACACACCTGACCCGCACACACCAGCTTAACTTACCGGTGTCTGGAATCACCCACGACACCTGTCAAGCAAAACTCTAAGTGGGGAGGCTACAACCTCGATTAGCATGGGATCAAATTTATATCGCGCGTTACTAAGGGGTGCCCCCCTCTCGGTCCCAACCGGAAACACCCATGCCACCGGACCAGGTGGCATGCCTACCGGACGCAGCCGGTATCTTCCACCATGGCCTCTCTATACGGTGTGTGCCAAGAAAGGGGTTGACAACTTACTGAACGATACCCTACCTGCGGCAAGGACAAGTGGTAGTACGAAACAAGTATGGGGGTTACTGGAACAAGACTCGATCTATGGTCGACTCGGGAGGTTTAAGTATTCCCTGCATGATTAGCATAACAAATATATTTCAACCAACAGACAGAATCACGACTCATCATACCTCATCATGCCATACCGGACACAATCGTCTCGACGAGGTACTAGAGACAAGCTCATGTCTACCCAAGACAGAGTCTTTCCCGGCTTCCTTCCGGTAGGCATGAAATGCACACGAGGATGATTACTATCACAAGCATATCCATTTCCAACAGCAAAGAATCTTCATTATGCACTCATGCGTATGATCGTATCATCACATAAAATAACGAATGCTCCATGTCAAGATGGTGTTGTAACCATATCAAACAACACACAAAAATATTATGCCAGGGTTCAGAATGCTTGCCTTCAAGAGTATGCAAGTGGGGGTGCACTTTTTGAAAGTTGCTTCCTTCTTCAAAAATCCTATTTTGAGAAAATTCAAATTAACACATAGTTTCAAAACAGTACAAAAAAGCTGTTTGGAAAATTTTCAAATAAACATGAAAATAAACTAGAGAGAATTTAAGAAACAACAAAAAAAGAATCAAATCATTTGGACTTATATTTAGAAAGTTATAGCCAGTCAAAGTTTAGTCAAAATTCTTTTTTTAAATAAAACAGAAAAAGAAAAACGTTTTGGATAAAAAAATACGGAGGAGGCGTACTTTGGGTTTACGCCTTCACTTAAAGCACGCGGTCCGGCACGGGGTCACTAACAGTGGGTCCCTTGGGCCCACTGGTCAGGTTTGACCAGTCGCCCGCGCCTCCCTCCTCCTCTGTCCGAGCGGTGGCGGGGTTCTGGCGATCGACTCCGGTGAACGGTGGCTCCCCACGGGACTCCGAGGGCAGGGATGGATCCGCCAGTCCTGGGCGGTCCTCCCGATGGTTGAACGCCTGGCGGGGACGAAGGGAGTCACCAGCGGCAAGCTCCACGGCGGAGGTGGCCTTGGGAGGATTTGGGGGTTTGGGCTACGGTGGTTCCTGAGCGAGTTTGAGGTGTTGGGTGGCTCTGCAAGATCAAGGGGAAGAGGATGGGAGCACTAGATGGACGGAGGGGGGGGGGCTCTGCTTGCGACGAATGGGACCAGAGGGCGGCGGCGGCCGAACTGACCTGAGGCGGGGAAGACGGCCTCCCTCCGCCGATTGCTGGCTGTGGGGGGCACTAGGGGGTTGGTAGGAGGTCGCCTGTGGGCCTGGACGAGCTCGGGGGCTCCTTTTATAGGCGACCGAGGTCGGTTCCTGCGGCCGTGGATAAGAACGCCGTCGAACCGTCGTTCTGTAGCCAGGGGCGCGTGGCGATGGCTGGCAGGGTTTGGCAGGGCGAGTGGATGAGCTTGGGTTGTTCCAGGGGTAGCTGGCGGGTGAGGATGGCATGGGCGGCGCCGTCCATGGCAGGGGCTGTCGGAGTGACGGTGGCGGCTTGCGGTGGTGGCGCTGTAGGGCGCCAGGAGGGGGCCAGGGCAGCTCTGCAACGAGGGATGGGTCGACCATGTTGGCTGCGAGTGGAAGGGGACCAGAACGGGCGCGGAGAGGCGGCAGCGGGACGCGGCGACTCGGGCGCACGCACGTGCAAAACGCACGCTCTGGCCGCGCCCAGAGCACGCACGTGAGGTGCTCGGCAAAATGCCAATGCCTGCCAGGGGGCTCTAATCCACATGAGGTTTAGCAGGGTGGGGCTATGGACTAAGGTAGAGCCATGAGACATGCTGGTTAGGCCAAGCAAGCAGGTTCAAAATGTAAACTAGGTTTTATGCCAATTCTGTTCATGCACTCAAGGTGTTCGACAGAACTCTATGGTCATCTTGGCATCTCTTGGGGTGGCCAAAAACTCTAGATCATAGTCTCTTTAGATGTAGGTGATGGTGGCGAGGTTAGTTTGGCAAAACCAGAAACTAGTTAGTGCAAGTTTTTGAGAAAACCAATTTTGCACAGAAAATGAAGGACCTCATTGCATGGACCAAAAATACTCCAATGCGTCCACTCTCCTGGACTTAAGGATTTTGTAGGGTGGTCTATAAGCAGGATAAAGATCATGGGCACTAGAGCAAAATAAAATAGGGTTGCAGTAGAAAATGCCAAACTGGACCAGAGAGCAAAAGAGGATGATTTGCTCAATTATTTGAAAGAACACCAGTGGTGTTTTCCACCAAGTTGAATTATATACTCCTACTGACATCCCCTATTTTTGGTGGGAGTTTAAAAGGAATATTTAAATAAGTTGCAGTGCAAAAGTGCAAACTGGACCAGATTTGAAAACTTGGGGTAGAACTCAAAATCTCCAAATGCTTAAGAGAGGTTTTTGCATAAAAGTCATTTAGGGACATTACATGTCATCCCCAAATTTTGGTGGGGATTTTAAAGAAGTATTTGAAAGGGTTTTAGTGCAAATGGGACCCTAAAACTTATGAAAATCATTTTTAAAAAATAGAGCTCAAGGAAAATAATTATATAAATAATTCCACTGATAAAAGAAATGTTTTCTTGAGAGGGTATATAAGTCCAACAACATTTGAATTTTTTTTACTTGGGGTGAAAACACCACAACTCAGGAGAATAGAGTGGTTCTGAATCAAAGAAAAATCCAGAAAATAAAAATTTAATTTACAAGGCAAAATTTTAATCAATAAATCATGGTTAATTTTTTGGGGTGTTACAATTATTTAATGAATAATGCTTGTGCTAGTTATTTTTTCATGGGTAAAATGCTTAGTTTACAGGAGTGAGTGCCTAGACTAGTGGGATCTAGCATGAGTAGTTTGACTATGTGATTTTGCTATGACTATGGTATGACTAGCATCGGTATTATTTTCTTATGTTAATGCTTGTTTTCATATGGTAATGGTAAAACTAAAAATGATGAGTGCTAATAACCAGTGAGAAAGAATCAGCAAAGTCTAGGGATGATTAGTGCAAGTAGAATTTTGATGATGTTGTTCTGTTCTTTTTAAGTGATATGTGATCCATGTCGTATGGTTGCATGATCATGGCATATGGTGACTGAAGTACTTTCTTATTTCAAGTTAAACCTGATGTTAATTGAACTTGAACATAAAGTTGATTAGGTCATGGTGCCACCAAATCGAGTTTTTCCCAGTGCAATGCTACCTCTTGAGCACTGCGTTGGTTTTCCCTTGAAGAGGAAATGGTGATGCAGAAAAGTCGCGTAAGTATTTCCCTAAGTTTTTGAGAACCAAGTTATCAATCCAGTAGGCGGCTCCTCAAAAGTCCCACGCACCTACACAAACAAACAAGAACCTCGCAACCAACGCGATAAAGGGGTTGTCAATCCCTTCATGGTAACTTGCAAAAGTGAGATCTGATAGAGATAGTAAGATAAGATAAATATTTTTGTTATTTTTATGATATAGATTGGAAAGTAAAAGATGCAAATAAAAGTAGATGGAAAACTTATATGATAGAAGATAGACCCGGGGGCCATAGGTTTCACTAGTGGCTTCTCTCAAGATAGCATTAGTATTACAGTGGGTGAACAAATTACTGTCAAGCAATTGATAGAAAAGTGCATAGTTATGAGAATATCTTAGCATGATCATGTAAATAGGCATCACGTCCGCAACAAGTAGATCGAAACTATTCTGCCTTTACTACTATTACTCCAAACATCGACGTACTCCTGCCTACATCTAGAGTATTAAGTTCATCAGAAGAGAGTAACACATTAAGAAAGATGACATGATGTAGAGGGATAAACTCATACAATATGATATAAACCCCATCTTTTTATCCTTGATGGCAACAATACAATACGTGCCTTGCTACCCCTGCTGTCACTGGGAAAGAACACCGCAAGATTGAACCAAAAGCTAAGCACTTCTCCCATTGCAAGAAAGATCAATCTAGTAGGCCAAACCAAACTGATAATTCGAAGAGACTTGCAAAGACAGCCAATCATACATAAAAGAATTCAGAGGAGATTCAAATACTTCTCATAGATAAACTTGATCATAAACCCACAATTCATCGGATCTCGACAAACACACCGGAAAAAGAGTGACATCGAATAGATCTCCAAGAAGATCGAGGAGAACTTTGTATTATGATTCAAAGAGAGAGAAGAAGTCATCTAGCTAATAACTATGGACTCGAAGGTCTGTGGTAAACTACTCACAACTCATCGGAGAGGCCTTTGAGATGATGGAGAGGCCCTCCATGGTCGATTCCTCCTCCGGTGGAGTGGAGGCGAAGGCTCGAAGATGGGATCTCGCGGATACAGAAGGTTGAAGTGGTGGAATTAGGTTTTTCATGGTGCTCCTGGATGTTTTTAGGGGACGGGAGTATATATAGGCGAAGGAAGTACGTCAGTGGAGAAACGAGGGGCCCATGAGGGTGGTAGTGCGCCCACTCCCAGGGGGCGCACGGGGCACCCTCGTGGCCGCCTCATTCGTTGCTTGACATCCACTCCAAGTCTCCTAGTTGGCATTTGTTCCGAAAAGATTGCTCCCGAAGGTTTCCTTCCGTTTGGACTCCTTTTGATATTCCTTTTCTTCGAAACACTAAAATAGGCAAAAAAACAGCAATTCGGGCTGGGCCTCCGGTTAGTAGGTTAGTTCCAAAAATGATATAAAAGTGTAAAGTAAAGCCCATAAACATCCGAAATAGGTAATATAATAGCATGAAACAATCAAAAATTATAGATACATTGGAGACGTATCAAGCATCCCCAAGCTTAATTCCTGCTCGTCCTCGAGTAGTTAAATGATAAAAACTGAATTTTTGATGTGGAATGCTACCTAGCATAATCCTTAATGTAATTTTCTTTATTGTGGAATGAATGTTCAGATCCAAATGATTCAAAATAAAAGTTTATATTGACATAAGAAATATTAATACTTCAAGCGTACTAACAAAGCAATCATGTCTTCTCAAAATAACATGGCTAAAGAAAGTTCATCCCTACAAAATCATATAGTTTGGTCATGCTCCATTTTCGTCAAACAAGAATGCTCTCATCTTGCACACCCCCGATGACAAGCCAAGCAATTGTTTCATACTTTAGAAATCTCAACCTTTTTTTTCAACTTCCACACAATACATGAGCGTGAGCCATGGATATAGCACTATGGGTGGAAGAGAATATGATGATGGAGGTTGTGTGGAGAAGACAAAAAAGGAAGAAAGTCTCATGTTAACGAGGCTAATCAACGGGCTATGGAGATGCCCATCAATTGATGTCAACATGAGGAGTAGGGATTGCCATGAAACGGATGCACTAGAGCTATAAATGTATGAAACCTCAACAAAAGAAACTAGTGGGTGTGCATCCAACTCGCTTGCTCATGAAGACCTAGGGCATTTTGAGGAAGCCCATCGTTGGAATATACAAGCCAAGTTCTATAATGAAAAATTCCCACTAGTATATGAAAATGACAACAAATGAGACTCTCTATATGAAGAACGTGTTGCTACTTTGAAGCACAAGTGTGGAAAAAGATAGTAGCATTTCCCCCCCCCCCGTTTTTTGGGCCTTTTTTGGCCTTTTTTTATTTAGCCTTTTTTTATTTGGCCTTTCTCTTTTTGTAAGGGACAATGCTCTAATAATGATGATCATCACACTTCTATTTATTTACAACTCATGAGTTACAACTCAAATCTAGAACAAGATATGACTCTATATGAATGTCTTCGGCGGTGTACAGGGATGGGGAATGAATCACGAGTGACATGTATGAAAATTATGAAGGTGGCTTTGCCACAATAAGATGTTAACTACATGATCGTGCAAGGCAATATGACAATGATGATGCATGTCATGATGAACGGAACGGTGGAAAGTTGCATGGCAATATATCTCGGAATGGCTATGGAAATGCCATAATAGGTAGGTATGGTGGCTGTTTTGAGGAAGATATAAGGAGGTTTATGTGTGAAAGAGCGTATCGTATCACGGGGTTTGGATGCACATGCAAAGTTTCCACCAACTCTCAAGGTGAGAAAGGGCAATGCACGGTACCGAAGAGGCTAGCAATGATAGAAAGGTAAAAGTGCGTATAATCCATGGACTCACATTAGTCATAAAGAACTCATATACTTATTGCAAAAATCTACAAGTCATCAAAAACCAAGCACTACACACATGCTCCTAGGGGGATATATTGTTAGGAAAAGACCATCGCTCGTCCCCGACCGCCACTCATAAGGATGACAATCTAAGAACACCTCATGTTTCAAATTTGTTACACAACAGTTACCATACATGCATGCTACGGGACTTGCCAACTTCAACACAAGTATTCTTTAAATTCACAATTACCCAACTATCATGACTCTAATATCACCACCTCTATATCTCAAAACAGTTATCAAGCATCAAATTGATCATAGCATCCAATTCACTTCCGATGATAGTTTTTATTATACCCAACATGGATGCCCATCATTCTAGGACCAATTTTATAACCATAGGAAATACCATTCTGTTCTAAAATACTCCCAAAATAATATAAGTGAAGCGTGAGAGATCAACAATTTCTACAAAATTAAACCACCGCCGTGCTCTAAAACATATAAGTGAAGTACTAGAGCAAAACTATCTAGCTCAAAAGATATAAGTGAAGCACATAGAGTATTCTAATAAATTCAAAATCATGTGGGTTTATCCCAAAAGGTGTGTATAGCAAGGATGATTGTGGTAATCTAAAAAGCAAAGACTGATATCATACAAGACGCTCCAAGCAAAACACATATCATGTGACGAATAAAAATATAGCTCCAAGTAAAGTTACCGATAGACGAAGACGAAAGAGGTGATGCCTTCCGGGGGCATCCCCAAGCTTAGGATTTTGGCTATTCTTGAATATCTTGGGGTGCCATGGGCATCAAAAAGCTTAGGCTTTTGCCACTCCTTATTCCATAGTCCATCAAATCTTTACCCAAAACATGAAAACTTCACAACACAAAACTCAACATGAAATCTCATAAGCTCCGTTAGTGAAAGAGAGAAAAACCACCACATAAGGTACTGTAATGAACTAATTCTTTATTTATATTGGTGTTAAACCTACTGTATTAAAAGTTCTCTATGGTTCATACCACTTAATACTAGCCATAGATGCATCAAAATAAGCAAACAACACACGAAAAACAGAATTTGTCAAAAATAGAACAGTCTGTAGCAATCTATAACCCTCGAATACTTATGGAACTCTAAAAATCCTACCAAAATAGGAAGTCCTGGGCAATTTGTCTAATCATCTACATAAAAAAGAATCAACACAAAATCACGTTTCTGTGATTTACTAAAAAAAATACGTGCCCGCAAAAGTTTCTGTTTTTCAGCAGAATCAAATTAACTATCACCGTAGGTTATCTTATAGGTTCTACTTGGCCCAAACACTAATTAAAACGTGAAAACACATCTAAACAGAATCTAGATGAAATATTTATTACTAAACAGAAGCAAAAACTAAGAAAAAAACATAAAATTGGGTTGCCTCCCAACTAGCGCTATCGTTTAACGCCCCTAGCTAGGCATAAAAGCGAGAATAGATCTAAGTAGTGACATCTTTGGCATTCAATTCATAAGTAGCTCACATGATAGCTTCATGAGGGAATTTAACTTTCTTTCTTGCAAAGTGTTACATGCCTTTCCTCAATGAAAATTGGAATCTAATATTCCCTTCCTTCATATCTATAATTGCACCAATCGTTCTAAGGAAAGGTCTACCAAGAATAATAGGACATGAAAGATTGAAATCTATATCAAGAACGACAAAATCTACAGGCACATAATTCATATTTGCGACAATAAGAACATCATTGATCCTTCCCATAGGTTTCTTAATGGTGGAATCCGCAAGGTGCAAGTTTAAAGAGCAATCATCAAAATCATGGAAACCTAGCCCATCACATAAAGTTTTCGGAATCGTGGAAACACTAGCACCCAAATCACACAAAGCATAGCACTCATGATATTTAATTTTAATCTTTATATTAGGTTCCCACTCATCATAAAGTTTTCTAGGTATAGAAACTTTTAAATTAAGTTTTTCCTCATAAGATTGCATCAAGGCATCAATAATATGTTTGGTAAAAGCTTTATTTTGACTATAAGCATGAGGATAATTCAACATGGACTACAACAAGGAAATACAATCTATTAAAGAACAATTATCATAATTAAATTCCTTGAAATCCATAATAGTGGGTTCAATGCTATGTAAAGTCTTGACCTCTCTAATCCCACTTTTACCAAATTTAGCATCAAGATCTAAAAACTCCAAATTATTGGGACGCCTTTTAACTAAAGTTGACTCATCTCTAGTCCCATCATTATCAAGATTCATATTGCAAAACAAGGATTTAATAGGGGATACATCAATGACTTTTATATCTTCATCATTATTTTCAGGGAAACTAAAAGAACACGCTTTTACAAAGCAATCTTTCTTAGCACGCAACCTAGCGGTTCTTTCTTTGCACTCATCAATGGAAATTCTCATGGCTTTGAGAGACTCATTGATATCATGCTTAGGTGTAATAGATCTAAGTTTCAAAGAATCAACATCAAGCGAAAGTCTTTCAATGTTCCTAGCCAATTCATAAACTTTAAGCAATTTTTATTCAAGCCAAGCATTAAAATTCTTTTGAGAGATCATAAATTCTGCTATTCTCAAAATCATAGGGCATCTTATTAAAATTTCCATAAGAGTTGTTGGAGAAATTACCATAATTATTAGTGGAATTACTAGGAAACGGTCTAGGATAAAAGTTTCCTCTATAAGCATTGTTACCAAAATTATTCCTACCAACAAAATTCACATCCATAGATTCATTATTATTCTCAATCAAAGTAGACAAAGGCATATCATTAGGTTCAATAGGAGCACTCTTAGTAGCAAGCAATTTCATAAGTTCATCGATCTTTCCACTCAAAAAATTGATTTCTTCTATAGCATGCACTTTTTTACTAGTAGATCTTTCGGTGTGCCATTGAAAATAATTAGTCATAATGTTATCAAGGAGTTTAGTAGCTTCTCCTAAGGTGATTTCCATAAAAGTGCCTCCCGCGGCCAAATCGAAAAGAATTCTAGAAGCAAAATTCAATCCGGCATAAAATTTTTGTATGATCATCCATAAGTTCAAACCATGAGTAGGGCAATTGCGAATCATTAATTTGATTCTTTACCAAGATTGGGAAACATGCTCACGATCAAGTTGTTTAAAATTCATAATATCGTTCCTAAGAGAGATGATCTTAGAGGGAGGAAAATACTTAGAGATAAAAGCATCTTTGCACTTATTCCACGAATCAATACTATTCTTAGGCAAAGACGAAAACCAAGTTTTAGCACAATCTCTAAGTGAAAACGGAAATAACTTCAATTTACCAATATCATTATCCATATCTTTCTTATTTTGCATATCACACAAGTCAACAAATTGTTTAGATGATTAGTGGCATCTTCACTAGGAAGGCCAGAGAATTGATCTTTCATAACAAGATTCAACAAAGCAGCATTGATTTCACAAGATTTAACATCATTATTATTTGGTATTATCTTGCGCCATCGTGACAAGCAATCCAACACACAAGCAAACAAAAAAAGGTAAGCGAAAGGGAGAGGAGATTGGGAAAGAGAGAGTGAATAAAACGGCAAGGGTGAAGTGGGGGAGACGAAAACGAGAGGCAAATGGAAAATAATGTAATGCGAGGGAGATGAGTTTGTGATGGGTACTTGGTATGTCTTGACTTGAGCGAAGACCTCCCCGCCAACGGCGCCAGAAATCCTTCTTGCTACCTCTTGAGCATTGCATTGGTTTTCCCTTGAAGAGGAAAGGGTGATGCAGCAAAGTAACGTAAGTATTTCCCTCAGTTTTTGGAGATGGGATCCCGCGGATACAGAAGGTTGAGGCGGTGGAATTAGGTTTTCGTTGTGCTCCTTGATGTTTTCAGGGTACGGGAGTATATATAGGCGAAGGAAGTACGTCGGTGGAGCAACAAGGGGCCCATGAGGGTGGGGGGCGCGCCCACCCCCTGGGGGCACGCCGGGCTCCCTCATGGCCGCCTTGTTTGTTGCTTGACGTCCACTCCAAGTCTCCTGGTTGTCATTTGTTCCGAAAAGATCGCTCCCGAGGATTTCATTCCGTTTGGACTCCTTTTGATATTCCTTTTCTTCGAAATACAGAAATAGGCAAAAAAAAAACAGTTGTTCGGGCTGGGCCTCCGGTTAGTAAGTTTGTCCCAAAAATGATATAAAAGTGTAAAGTAAAGCCCATAAACATCCGAAACGGGTAATATAATAGCATGGAACAATCAAAAATTATAGATACGTTGGAGACGTATCATGCAACCACATTTGCCTTTATGGGAATGCCTTTAGTCGGTCTGTTGTCATGCGTCTGGTCGGTGCCTCCAACGAGGGAAGGTTATGGGCGTGCGGTACCCTGGCCCGGGAAGCATACATAACCTTGTGTGCCCATTGTTGTTGTTGAGATGGTACCATGTCCCCGTTTGGGACTGTTTGAGTTTTGCCACGACAGTGGCCATTGATGCCTTTGGTAGGAACGGGTCCACCCATGACCTAGCCCAGTGGGGAGTTAGTCGGAGTGGACGAGAGAGTGTCATGGAAATGGAGGAGTTCCGTCGGAATGTCGTTGGTCCACCCAAATGGGAGTGCGAGTCCATGGGTTCTGTGGTGTGGGTAAAGTGTATCTAATCTATCGATAGCCGCGTCCTCGGTTATGGACACAACTCGTGAGTAAGTCACACCATGGATCAACGTTAATAAATAATCTTTCACACTAAGTTATTTGTTTGGCACTGGTTATGTCATGATGAGATCAGTGAGACTGATGTTGTGGAAACCGAAGTGTTGGTTTTTGATTGTGATTCGGGAGTGATCACCGTTTGGTTACGAGGTAACCCGTTGGTAAGAGAGTCTGAGGGACTCGGTGCACAAGTTTGGTTGCATGGCATGAGTAGTATGTTTTCACCTGCATTTAACTTGATTAAATGTCATGATATTCTTTACCATTATGTTTATGCTTGTTGTGAGCTTGCAAGTACATTTAGTATACTGACCAGACGTGTTATGCCAGCTTTCAAGAAAGTCTAATCGGATCGGAGTGCTGCCGTGTATAGATCGTATCCACATCAGTGTCCCTGTGCTATGGAGTCCCGCTTCGTCGTCGTTCCACTGCCGCATAGTTTTCATGATCGAGGCCCTTTATGTTCACTAAATAATGTACATATTGTTCAGCCGCACCGTGTATGTGCCACTTGGCCTCGCTACTTGATGTAATATTGCACTATGTTTCTGCTAACATCAATAAAGCGGTTGTTTTCTGTACAAAGATGTTGTGTGTTGCCAGAAGACTTGATCTCTGGGCTGGCAATGCAAGGTAAACCGGTTGGTCTGAGCCGGGGTGCCACAAACCCAATGTATTAAAGGGGTTTTTGTATTTTTGGTAACAGCGCCAGAAATTGGTAAATGGACGTGAGAAAGTTTTAATAAATTGATAGATAGATCACCAAATAAAATATAGTGCAGCAAGGTATTTTTGTATTTTTGGTTTAATAGATCTGAAAATAAAAGCAAAGAAAAATAGACCGCGAAGGCAAATATAATAAAAAAGAGACCTGGGGGCCGTATATTTCACTAGTGACTTCTCTCGAGAAACATAGCAATTAGTCGGTAAATGAATTACTGTTGGGCAATTGATAGAAATTCAAATAATCATGACGACCCAGAAAATGCTCATTATATAGGCATCATGTCCAAGGTTAGTAGACCGACTCCTTCCTGCATGTACTACTATTACTCAACACATCGACCGCTATCCAACATGCATCTAGTGTATTAAGTTCGTGGAGAAATGGAGTAATGCAATAAGAATGATGACATGATGTAGACAAGATCTATTTATGTAGAAATAGATCCCATCTTGTTATCCTTAATGGCAACGATACATACGTGTTGGTTCCCCTTCTGTCACTAGGATCAAGGACCGTAAGAATGAACCCATCACAAAGCACCTCTTCCTATTGCAAGATAAATAGATCAAGTTGGCCAAACGAAACCCAAATATCAGAGAATAAATATGAGGCTATAGGAAATCATGCATATAAGAGATCAAAGAAGACTTAAATAACTCAAAGATATATCTGATCATAAACTCAAAGTTCATCAGATCCCAATAGACACACCACAAAAAGAGTTACAGCATATGGATCTATAAGACACCATTGTATTGAGAATCAAAAGAGAGATAGGAAGCCATCTAGCTACTAACTATGGACCCGTAGGTCCACAAAGAACTACTCATGCATCATCGGAGAGGCACCAATGGACATGATGAAACCCTCTATGATGGTATCTAGATTGGATTTGGTGGTTCTGGAATTTGCAGCGGCTGGAATTGATTTTCGACGACTCCCATAGGGTTTCTGGAATATTGGGGTATTTGTAGAGCAAAGAGGCGGTTTGGGAGGCCACCGAGGTGGGCACAACCCAAAAGGGCGCGCCTGGGCCTCCAGGTGCACCCTGCTCTCTTGTGCTCACCTCGGGCTCCCTCTTCGGTACTTCTTTGGCCCACTGGACGTCTTCTGGTCCAAAAAATCCACCAAAAGTTTCTCCGCGTTTGGACTCCGTTTGATATTGATTTGCCGCGATGTAAAAACATGTAGAAAATAGCAACTTGCACTTGGCACTATGTTAATAGGTTAGTACCAAAAAATGATATAAAATGACCATAAAATGATTGTAAAACATCCAAGAATGATAATATAAGATCATGGAACAATAAAAAGGTATGGATAGGTTGGAGACGTGTCAGCACACAAAAGTGCACCCAGTGGCTGAAAGGTAGGCCAGGGGTTCCCAGTTGATCAGTCAACCTTCGACTGGTCAACAGGGGTGGGCCTGAGGGAGTCCTGGATTTGGGGGTCCTCGGACAGCCGGACTATGTACTTGTGCCGGACTGTTGGACTATGAGGATACAAGATTGAAGACTTCATCGCATGTCCTCTCCTTTGCGTGGAAGGCAAGCTTGGCAATTCGGATATGTAGATTTCCTTCTCTGTAACCAACTATGTGTAACCGTAGCCCCTCTGGTGTCTATATAAACTGGAGGGTTTAGTCCATAGGACAACAACGATCATAATCATAGGCTAGCTTCTAGGGTTTAGTCTCTACGATCTCGTGGTAGATCAACTCTTGTAATACTCATATCATCAAGATCAATCAAGCAGGAAGTAGGGTATTACCTCCATTGAGAGGGTCCGAACCTGGGTAAACATTGTGTCCCCTGCCTCCTATTACCATTAGCCTTAGACGCACAGTTCAGGACCCCCTACCCGAGATCCGTCGGTTTTGACACCAACATTGGTGCTTTCATTGAGAGTTCCACTGTGTAGTCACGATTAGGCTTGATGGCTCCTTCAATCATCTGCAACGATGCGATCCAGAGTGAGGTTTTCCTCCCGGACAGATCTTTGTATTCGGCGGCTTCGTACTGTGGGCCAACTCGCTTGGCCATCTGGAGCAGATCGATAGCTACGCCCCTGGCCATCACGTCAGGTTTGGAAGGTTGAACTACACTGCCGACATCCGCGGAGACTTGATCTTCGACGGATTCGAGCCCATGACAGGTGTGCCGAATAGTCACGATGAGCATGACCTAGATCTGCCATCGGACTGTGTTCGGAAGATAACATCTGCAGCTGCCCTAGCCTTAGATCAGGAGCAAATCGTGCCATCCGAGGACGGGTGGATAGACCCCGCCACAGAGGCCGTACACTCATCGTCAATAGAGCCAACCACAGACGTCATCTCTAATGAGGTCTGTGTCATCGGACCCTCGGACTCATCTCCGGCCATAGGCTCCGAACCGCGTGCATCAATGCCTATAAATCTAATTGGGCACCGATCATGGAGTTTACCTCCGCGGATATCTTTCAGCACTCACCTTTGGGCGACGTGCTTAATTCACTAAAATCTCTCTCCCTATTAGGAGACTCTTGGCCGAACCATGTCCGGCTTGAGTGGGAAGCGGACAACGAGGAAACTCGTTCCCCACCCACCACCCACTTAATAGCCACTGTCGATGACTTAACCGACATGCTTGATTTCGACTCCGAAGACATCGATGGTATGGACGACGATGCCGAAGAAGAACGGGAACCACCACCTAAAGGGCGCTGGACAGCCACCTCATCATATGATATATACATGGTGGATACACCCAAAGAAAACAACAGCGAGGTATGGAAGGATGCAACGGAGGATAATCCCCTTGAGAAGCAACCAAAGTGACGACGTCGGCGCCGCTCTAAATCCCGCCACAGTAAAAACAGCAATAACAGCGCAAGAAGGAATAATACCCTGGTCGACTCTAAAGGAAACGACGACCCCAAGGACCCATCGATGGAGCAGGATGAGCCAGGGGACGATGAACATAGTCCAGGGCCGCTGTCCGATCATAGTGACGGCGGAGATAAACTCATAAACCTGTCTCCGGAGAGGAGAATAGTCCGGACAACGATGCACTCATCATCCCGGAAAGGCACTTGGAACAAGAGAACCTCCATAGAAGGCTTATTGCCACCGCGAGGAGCTTGAAGAAGCAGAAGCAAAGGCTTAAGGCCGCGTAGGATATGCTCAACCGCAGATGGAACAAAGTGCTCGACACTGAAGAAAAATACGGTGGCAATCACCACACAAAGAGCTACCCAACGCGCAAGCTGCTGCCTGAATTTGACGACGAGGCTATAGAGCCCATTTAGTCGAACAATAAAACGGCCGATCAGCTGGACCGACCACCCCGTGGCCGCGACAGGGCGGCTAATAGCGCCGCACGCAAGTCAGCACACGATTTACGTGAGCACCTGGTCAAAAAAGCCGGTATAGCCAGGTCCATCTATGGATCTAGGAAGCGTGCTCTGGCGCAGAATCATGGCCACCAAAACGACTATACTGACCGAATAACAGCTCGGAATCAAAACCGAACACTACAACCGTCGGAAGCAAGCCATGACACATCCAAATATAGGGTGCTGCACACCCCCTGTGCTTCACCGATGAGGTGCTGGATCATGAATTTCCAGAGGGATTTAAACCCGTGAACATAGAGGCATACGACGGAACGACATACCCTATGGTCTAGATTGAGGACTTTATCCTTCACATCCACAAGGCTCGCGGAGATGACCTCCACACCATCAAATACCTGCTCCTCAATTTGAAAGGACCAGCTCGGCACTGGTTGAAAAGCCTCCCCGAAAACTCAATCGGAAGTTGGGAGGAAGTTGAGGACGCTTTCAGGGCTAATTTTCAAGGGACCTATGTCTGACCTCTGGATGCAGACGATCTAAGTCACATAACCCAACAACCCGGAGAGTCAGCCCATAAGCTTTGGAACAGATTTCTCACCAAGAAGAATAAAATCGTCGACTGCTCGGATGCCGAAGCCTTAGCAGCTTTCAAGCACAGTGTCCGGGATGAATGGCTCGCCAGACACCTTGGCCAGGAAAAACCAAGGACAATGGCGGCCCTAACAAGCCTCATGACCCGCTTCTGCGTGGGGGAGGATAGCTGGTTGGCCCGTAGCGGTACCAGCGACCCAGGCACATCCGAAATTAGGGACGACAATGGGAAGCCACGACGCAAGAAAAACAAACGTTGAAACAATGAAGACAGCCCAGACAACACGACAGTAAATGCCGGATTTAGGGGCTCTCGACCCGGTCAACAGAAAAAGGCATTTAAAGGCAGCAGAGATGGACTGTCTAGCCTAAACAAAATTCTACACAGATTTTGTCAGATCCATGGCACCCCCGAGAAACCTGCAAATCACGCCAACAAAGAATGCTGGGTCTTCAAGCAGGCCGGCAAGCTAAATGCCGAACACAAGGGGAGGGAGACGCCAACTGAAGAAGAGGATGAGCCTCGCCAGCAGAACACTGGGGGACAGAAAAAATTTCCACCAGAGGTCAAAACAGTGAACATGATTTATGCAACCACATACCGAAGAGGAGGCGCAAACGCGCACTCCGAGACGTATACATTGTTGAACCCGTCGTCCCCAAATTCAGCCCATGGTTGGCCTGCCCGATCACTTTCGATCGCAGGGATCATTCGACTAGTATTTGACATGGAGGTTCGGCTGCCTTGGTGCTCGACCCAATAATTGATGGATACCATCTCACATGAGTCCTTATGGACGGGGGCAGTAGTCTTAACCTGATATATCTGGACACTGTCCGCAAAATGGGGATAGACCCGTCAAGAATCAGCCAAAGCAGTACTACCTTTAAAGGAGTAATACCAGGCGTAGAGGCCCGCTGTACGGGCTCTCTAACACTAGAGGTTGTATTCGGTTCTCCCGACAACTTCCGAAGCGAAGCACTAATCTTCGATATCGCTCATTTCAGTGCACTACACGAAACACTAGAGGTTGTATTCGGGACCCCCTACCCTAGATCCGCTAGTTTTATCCCCTACCCGGGGTCCCGAACTGTGCGTCTAAGGCTAATGGTAACACGAGGTAGGGGACACAATGTTTACCCAGGTTCGGGCCCTCTCTATGGAGGTAATACCCTACTTACTGCTTGATTGATCTTGATGATATGAGTATTACAAGAGTTGATCTACCACGAGATCGTAGAGGTTAAACCCTAGAAGCTAGCCTATGATTATGATTGTTCTTGTCCTACGAACCAAACCCTTCAGTTTATATAGACACCGGAGGGGGGCTAGGGTTACACAGAGTCAGTTATAGAGAAGGAAATCTACATATCCGAATTGCCAAGCTTGCCTTCCACGCAAAGGAAAGTCCCACCCGGACACGGGACAAAGTCTTCAATCTTGTATCTTCATAGTCCAACAGTCCGGCACAAGTACAGAGTCCGGCTGTCCGAGGACCCCCTAATCCAGGACTCCCTCAGTATCCCCTGAACCATGCTTCAATGACGATGAGTCCGGCGCGCAGATTGTCTTCGGCATTGCAAGGCGGTTTCCTTCTCCGAATACTCCATAGTAGATCTTGAACACAAGGATCGTGTCCAGATCTATAAAACAAATTCCACATACCACCGTAGAGAGCACAATATTCCACAAATCTAATCTGCTGACAACTTTTCATGGCGTGACATCATGCTGCGGCCCGGTCATTATTCGAACCGTTTTTCTCAACCTACTGCTGCACATCTTGCGTGGCAGTTTTATTAGCATGTCTTGTCGAAGAAGAGATCGTGTCCCCTTATCACGGGATTCTCATCAATACGGGTGTGGGTTACCCAACCGCACCATCAATGCGGCACTTGGGGAATAAGCGAGTTTACCGGGCAAGTGGGGAGGCGCTAGATCCCTGCTGCCTTTATAAGGAGATAAGGACTCCCCTTTTTCACCCACGCCTTCTCCTTCCTCTGCTCATCCAATCTCTCTCACCCGAGCTCCAGCGCCCAAGCGTTCGTCTTCTCCACCCACAAAGCCCTCCGAAAATGTCTGGATCCAGAGCAGGAGGCAAGTGGATGGCCTCTACCGTCCAGGAGAAGGATGTCAAAAAGCTTCGGGAGGCCGGGTATCTGGCAAAGGAAATCAGCCATTGTCTCCCAGCGATGGGACAGATCGTCCCGACTCCAGAACCCCACGAGAGGGTTGTATTCCTCCCTCGCTTTGTCCACGGGCCAGGGTTCCCCTCTACCCTTTCGTTCGCGACATCATGTATTACTACGGGATCGATTTTCATGATCTATCTCCCAATTTCTTCCTCAATATCTTGACATTCATCGTCATGTGCGAGGCCTTTCTCCGCCACCACACCTCAGCTTATGGCTGAAGATTTTTAATGTGAAGCCCAAGGTAGTGAGCGGCAAGCATGCCGAGTGCAGAGGTGCCATGGTGAGCAAGATGCGCAATGTCACATGGCCATCAGGTACTTTCAATGATTCCGTCAAAGGGTGGAAACAACAGTGGTTCTACGTCGCTGAGCCGCGTGGCACGAAATGGGCAGCAACTCTCGAATTCCGATCCGGAGCTCCCCTGCAGCTTACGTCCTGGCCCAAGAAGGGCCTGAACTGGTCTTGCCCGATGAGTTGTCGGTGCTCCAGACACATGTCAAGGATATGGAAGACAAGAATATCAAACATGTCAATGTAGTCCAGGTGATGTTAGTTCGCCTGATACTCCCTTGTCAACACAGGGTCTGCAATTTATGGGAATTTGACCCGACCAAGCACTAGACCCTGCTAGAGTTCTTTGGCTCATCACACAAAGACATTTGGAAGGTGCTTTTTAAGTTCGGCAAATCATGGCCGGACTCAGCCGAGGACCGCAGGTATCAACTGTCCCATCCTGCAAGTTCGTTAAGTCATTGCATGTCGGCAAGTCATATGTTTTATTTGCATAATCCGAGGGAAATGCTTAATTTGTTGTCCACAACTCTCCTAGGGCTGGACGAAGAAGGAGGGGCGGATCTACTATCCGGCCCCACTGCCAGAAGAACCAGCCGGCCCACTTTTGACGAAGATGCTGGTCCCGGCGCCTTACAAGGCGCCGAAGAAGAAGGCCGAGAAGGAGTCCAGAGAGACTAGGGGCGGCCTTTGTTGCCGCAGAACTTCGAACACAATATCCGAAGACAACGATGCCCGCTCTTCCTCCGGAGAGGACGAGGAAGAGGAGGAAAACCAATCCCCCCCAGCAAGGGGAAGAAAGAAAAGGATGGCCTCCACACCCTTGGAGGACGAGTCACCTAAGAAGGGAAAAACTCTCCTTCCGGAGGAGTCCACCACCACTGCGAACAGCAGCCCGGAGTGGGATCCCAGAGCCTAGCCCGTAGTGAGATCATGAGTATATAAAACCTGGACACGTTACGCATCTAGACTCACTATTGTATGACGTTTAATCATTCAGTCACACCCCTTTTTTTACAGTCCGGCGAGGTCCCACACCGAACAATCCTCATCGGAGGAGTTACTAGGTTCGGATGCTATGGACGGTGGGACACCCCCGAAGGCCCCCTCCCCAAAACACGTGAGTGACACCAAGGCATTGTCCCAGAGGGACCTTGGGCAAGGAGGGGGGGAAAGGACCATCAAGCCAGCGCCAGGAGGTCAAACTTCAGGGGCCGGACACACGGGAGAAAAGGCTCCCATGGACATCGAAGG
Source organism: Triticum dicoccoides (assembly GCF_002162155.2). Taxonomy (NCBI): domain Eukaryota; kingdom Viridiplantae; phylum Streptophyta; class Magnoliopsida; order Poales; family Poaceae; genus Triticum; species Triticum dicoccoides. The sequence goes on along the minus strand of NC_041391.1, from coordinate 441,119,558 downwards.
CGGGGTTATCTCGAATACGGCCCCAGCCGGACACAATTCCGGAGACCGATACGACTCCGAAATCAGGCAGGCAGCCTCCCTCGGCTGAGGGGGACCGCCTGTTCCACCGGCAACCTCTGCCCAACCAGAGGAGTCGGATACTTTATCGGCGGCGCTGAAGAGCGCCTCCATCGTTGAAGAACACCGTGCCCTTATGGGTGCGGTGATTGAGAAGATTCAGTCCGCTAAGAGAGGGCTGAATGAAGCCTGCATCAGCCTTATATCGGGCTTTGAGGTATGTTTTGTGAGGTTTCAAAGAGTGTCATAGTATAGGTAGTAGCCCCAGATACACTGTTCGGCGAAAGAAAGAACCGGACAGAGGATCAAATATATGTTCGCAGGAGACTCACTTTATGGCATCTCTCCCTCTTTTTTGATAAGCAGATGTCTGTAGCGACTACCGCCTCTCATACTCCGGAAGTCTCCGGACTTAAGCAAAGTCTGAAGCGGGCCAAAAAAGAACTTGGCCATGTGAAGAAGCAGTTGGAGGATAATCAAGGTATGCAAAAAAACCTTGTTCACATTCAGCGTGAATGAATAAGTTAGTATGATGAAAATATTTTTATGATGTGCTCTAGGGGCAACGGCCGAAGTTGAGGCTCTTAAGAAGGCTGTGTCCAAAGCCGGGAAGAAGGCAACCATAGAGCAGGCTCTTTGCAAAAAGCACGAGGCCAGGGTAATTGAAGCTGAGCAAGAGCTCCAAGAGGTCATGAAGAAGTGCGAGACCTTGGAGCAGAGTGTAATGGAGAAAGAGTCCGAACTCACCCAGGCTCGACAAGCCGCATGTGATGCCCGGGGGGAAGCCCAAGGTGCCCTGTAGGAAATCCAGGATGCGAGGAAGATCGCGGCGGGTCAGGCTTTTTCTATGCAAAGCAGGTATTTAAAGGGAGAAAATCGCGTTTACTAAGTTGAATTCAAATTTCTCCAAGGGTATTTGCGGAACTGCCATGCGGCATATCTGATGCCGCACAATTCTATCGAGCCAAAGAAAGGAGCACCGCGGAGAAGCTCTTCTGGTTGCAGTATCTGGCGCCAAAGTATCCAGTGCCTTTTGCCGATCAACTGAAACAGCTGATCGAACTGCATAAGGCGGCCGAACTAGCCATGAAGGATTTAATTATCCGGCTATGGCCTGCCAAGCCGATTCCCAGCAGTTACTTCAGGCTCGTAAAGCGGCTTGTGAGTGCCTGCCCTTGACTTGAAGTCATCAAGCGGTCGGTCTGTATGGAGGGTACGCGAATGGCCTTCCCCTGCGCGAACGTGCACTAGGCGAAGATGGATGTTGAAAAGCTGATGATTGAAGGACTGCTGGAGGGGAAGGAGCACCGCAAGCGCGAGTTATATTATGATAGTATCCTGAAAGGATCCCGACTTGTGGCGGAGCAATGCGCCAAGGACATGATATTCCCATGAATATAGTCATGTTGTCCTATGTAATGTTTAAATAAGGTCATTTCTATTATTTATTGCCTGTTATTTGAAAGTTTTTCCTCCTGTGCGGCCGTTTTATATATTAATACTGAGAGTTGGCCAGTCGTCGGCTTCTGCCCCCACATAGGAAGTAGGGGGGTGTTCGGGATAAACCTGAGCACTCTTTACCCCAGTGTTGGGTCCTTGAAGGAGGTGTTCAGCGCAACGAACCAGGCAATCGGACTATAAGGCTTTATCACTCTCACTTAGAGATAGGAGTTTGACAAAAGGAGGGTAGGCGCAACCCCTGGTGTTCGGAAGACCGCACTAGGGGCTCTATAAGCACCTGATCGGAAGAAAAGCCAATCCATCGCACGCTGCATTAGTTATTGAATAACCCGGGAGAAATCCTTAAAGATTTTGCAACCTCTCGAACAGCTGACCCGCTCTCGCCGTATCATGACAGTCAGCTTTTGGCTTTCTCTACTGAGGCGCTCGTCCAGAAGAACCGGGACGCAATCGCAGTAGTTCTCCCTTTACTACCCTAGCCGATATAGCGGAACGTAGGGTAGCAAGCACAGGAGCCGGGCAACCCAACTATTAACCCAAGACATGATTCGGAGCCGATGCATATAATGCTATAAGTTCGGGGTGCCGGGCGACCGTGAAGGCGTTCGTACTTTATTACCGTATTATGGGTACAACGAGGCCCCTGGCATATTAAGGCATATCGCAGTGTTTCAGATGACATTTCACAAAGAATATCAATAAGAAAGACCAGCAGGAAAGCATCATATAAAGCCACATATTGTAATTGAATAATACGTCGATGCGTATGAGCACGTATAGTGTGATAAAAAGAAATATGACTGCAGAACCTGCTGTGACCGGGGGAGGGAAGCCGTGTGCGGATCCGAGTAATAATCAGATGGTCATCAAGGGGAATATCTAAGGATTCCCTTACGCATTCAAGCTGCTTCCCTTCTTGGTTTATTCGTCCATTCATGCGTCTAGTCTCCATGTCGCCAGTCCTGGCCTACACAAAAGTGGACCTGCAAAGAAAATGCAATAAACATTTGTGTGCCATGGAGCGGTTAAGCCGCATTGTGTGGCATATCCTAGTTTTGCCTCCGTTTACTGCCGGAGTGTTTAACTGAGCTCCTGACGAGCCAGGCTATCCTACTGCAAAGTAGTTCGGACTCCTTTGATGGTGTCCGACAGCTTGGCCATTGACTCAAGGTTCGATTGAAAGATGCCATTCGTTGCTTCTACTGTTAGGGCGGCGGTTGACTCTTCTGCGTGGAGGGAGTGTTCGGCCTTGCCATTAACTGTTATGACGCTGCGCGGACCAGGAATCTTGAGCTTAAGGTAGGCATAATGTGGCACCACGTTGAATCGAGCAAATGTGGTTCGTCCAAGCAGTGCATGATAGTTACTGCAAAAAGGGACGATGTCGAAGATTATCTCTTCGGTACGGTAATTATTTGGTGGTCCAAAGACTACCTCTAGAGTGATGGAGCCTGTACAACAGGCCTCCACACCTAGTATAACACCTTTAAAGGTGGTTTTAGTGGGTTTGATCATTGAAAGATCGATACCCATCTTACGCAGTGTGTCCTGGTACAGCAGGTTGAGACTGCTGCCTCCATCCATAAGGACTCGTGTGAGGTGGAATTCGTCAATTATTGGGTCCAGGACTAGTGCGGCCAAATTGTCTTGCCTGGAATTGGCCGGACGACTATAGGTTATTTTTTCGAGTGACTGGCTCCGTTGCGTCGTCATCCCTGAGAGTGCACATCCGCTCCCTCTTAGGAATATGGGTGGCGTTTATCATGTTCACCGTTTTGATTTGCGGGGGAAATTTCTTTTGCCCTCCTGTGTTCGGTGGTCGGGGCTCCTCCTCGCCGTCGTCGCATTGCGACCCCTTCTCCTTTCTTTCGGCACCTGACCTACCGGCTTGTTTTAAGACCCAGCATTCTCTGTTGGTATGATTGGCTGGTGTTCCTAGGGTTCCATGAATTTGGCATGGATGGTCGAGTATGCGGTCCAGACTGGACGGGCCCAGATTGATCCTTTTGAATGGCTTTTTCTGCTGACCGGACATAGAGCCACTGAATCCGGCATTAACGGCCGTATCTTCGGTGTTATCGCCATTATTGCGACGCTTGTGTTTGTTGCGTCGGGGCTTGCCGTTGCTATCTCTGGTGTCTGAGGTGCCAGGATTGCTTACTGTGTTGTTGCTACGAGCCAACCAGCTATCCTCGCCCGCACAATAGCGGGTCATGAGTGTCGTGAGGGCTGCCATGGACTTCGACTTCTCTTGGCCGAGGTGTCGGGCAAGCCACTCGTCATGGTGTTATGCTTAAAGGCCGCTAGGGCTTCGGCATCCGGACAGTCGACAATTTGGTTCTTTTTAGTGAGGAACCGAGTCCAGAATTTCCTGGCTGACTCTCCACGCTGTTGGTTTATGTGACTTAAATCATCGGCATCCTGTGGTTGCACATAAGTTCCCTGGAAGTTATCCAGGAATGCATCTTCCAGGTTCTCCCAACTTCCAATGGAGTTTGGCAGCAAACTATTTAGCCAATGCCGAGCGGGTCCCTTGAGTATTAGTGGGAGGTACTTGATGGCATGTAGATCATCCCCGCGAGCCATTTGAATGTGGAGAAGGAAATCTTCTATCCATACCGCGGGGTCTGTAGTCCCATCGAAGGGCTCGATCTTCACAGGCTTAAACCCTTCTGGGAATTCATGCTCCATTACCTCGTTAGTGAAGCATAGGGGGTGTGCGGCGCCTCTATGCCGGGCTACATCACGATGCAGTTCAAATGAGTCTAGTCTATTGTATTCGCCCCGGCCAGATTTGTGTTTAGTGTATCTGGCGTGGCGGTCATCGTCACGCGTTGGGGCGCGCCCCTGTGATCCGTAGATTGATCTTGACCGTCCTGCTTTGTTTTCCAATTCGTCTCACAGGTCATGCGTGTAGCCCCGGGCCTTCGTGTTTTTGTCTATTTGGCGATGGGGTGCAGGCATGTGTTCGGGCTGATACGCCACTTTGTCTTGGCTAGGAGGTGGCCGGTCAGCCGCATCCTGCACTGGTAGTGTAGGCTCTAGTGCCCCCTCCTCGAATTAAGGTAGCATCCTGTGCTTTGGGTAACTTTTGGTTGGGCGCTCGAGTCTGTATTCCTCGGTTGCCAGGACCTCAGTCCATCTATCAGTTAGCATATCTTGATCAGCTTGAAGCTGCAGCTGCTTTTTCTTCAGGCTTTTTGCACTGGCTATAAGCCGACGCTTGAAGCGCTCCTGCTCGACGGGATCCTCAGGCACGATAAATTCTTCGCCGCTGAGGCTCACCTCGTCTTCGGAGATGGGTACGTAATTGTCATCCTCTGAGTCTCCATCCATTGCCTGTTTATCAGGGCTAGCTTACCCATCCTCCCGTACGGCTTGCTCAAAGCTTGTCTGGGCGGTATTGTTTTCGTCTTCGGCATCATCCGGAGTGCTATTGTCTCTTGTGCCGGTATCGCTATTTTTGCTATGACGGGGCTTAGAGCGGCGCCGCTGACGCCGGCGCTTAGATTGCTTCTCAAGGGGATTATCCTCCGTTGCCTCTTCGCCGTTGCTTTCTTTGGGTGTGTACACCATATATATATATCATATGATGAGGTGGCTGTCCAGCGCCCTTTGGGCGGTGGTTCCTGTTCTTCTCCGGCATCGTTGTCCATACCGTTGATGTCTTCGGAGTTGAAATCAAGCATGTCGGTTAAGTCATCGACAGTGGCTATTAAGTGGGAAGTGGGTGGGGAACGAATTTCTTCATCGTCCGCTTGCCCCTCAAGCCAGACATAGTTCTGCCAAGAGTCTCCTGACAGGGAGAGAGGTTTTAATGAATTTAGCACATCACCCAAGGGCGAGTGCTGAAAGATATCCGTGGAGCTAAACTCCATGACCGGTGCCCAGTCACGCCCGATGGGAACGGATGCACGTGGTTCAGAGCCCCTGGTCGGAGACGAGTCCGAGGGTCTGGTGACATAGAGCTCATTGGAGGTGAAGTCTGTGTTCGGATCTATCGCCGATGAGTGTGCGGCTTCCGTGGCGGGGTCTATCCACCCGTCCTCGGATGGCATGATCTGCTCCGGATCTACGACCAGGGCAGCTGCAGGTGCGTTCTCCTGAACACCGTACGATGGTGGATCAAAGCCATGCTCATCGTGACTGTACAGTGCAACCGTCATGGGCTCGAATCCGTCAAAGATCAAGTCTCCCCGGATGTTGGCCGTGTAGTTCAGGCTTCCAAACCTGACCTGATGGCCAGGGGCGTAGCTATCGATCTATTCTAGATGGCCAAGCGAGTTGGCCTGCAGTGCGAAGCCACCGAATACGAAGATCTGTCCGAGGAGGAAAACCTCACCCTAGATCGCATCGTTTTGGATGATAGAAGGAGCCATCAAGCCTTATCATGACGACTGTCAGTGTCAAAATCGGCGGATCTCGGGTAGGGTGTCCCGATCTGTGCGTCCAGGCTGATAGTAACAGGAAGCAAGGGACACAGATGTTTACCCAGGTTCGGGCCCTCTCAATGGACGTAAAACCCTACTTCCTGCTTGATTAATATTGAAGATATGGGTAGTACAAGAGTAGATCTACCACGAGATCGTAGAGGCTAAACCCTAGAAGCTAGCCTATGATGGTATGATTGTAATTGTGATCGGCCTTCTAAGGACCAACCTCTCCGGTTTATATAGACACCGGAGAGGGCTAGGGTTTACATGGAGTCGGTTACAAGGAAGGAAATACAACATACGGATCGCCAAGCTTGCCTTCCACGCCAAGGAGAGTTCCATCCGGACACAGGACGGAGTCTTGAGTGTTGTGTCTTCACGCTTCAATAGTCCGGATGATGTATATAGTCCGGCTCTCTGGATACCCCCTAATCCAGGACTCCCTCAGTAGCCCCTGAACCAGGCTTCAATGACGATGAGTCCAGCGTGCAGTCTTGTCTTCGGCATTGCAGGGCGGGTTCCATCTCCGAATACTCCGAAGTACCTGTTACGATGAACAGTGTCCGGTAATCCATCAATGTTGTACTCCTCGTCTTCAGTGCCTAAATAATGACCATCTCCACGTGTCAAGCGAATGCGAGGAGCCAAGGCATTTTTTGCATTTTCCACCCTCAACCTTTCGGGCTGACCGTCTATTTGAAGAGACGGGGATTCTCAAATCCAAACCTCACTCTCCCCCCTCGTGTCAAGCGAATGCGAGGAGCCAAGGCATTTTTTGCATTTGCCACCCTCAGCCCTTCGGGCTGACCGTCTATTTGAAGAGACGGGGATTCTCAGATCCAAACCTCACTCTCCCCCCTCGAGCAAGCATCCAACAGAGCGCTCCAGAAAACCATCCCAACATGGCCGGTCGTCGCAACTCCTCTGCTCGCTCTCCTTGCTCCAAGCCGGGGGACTGGGAAGAGTGCTCAGTTCCCCATAGCCTTTTGATTGAGTTACAAACCCTAGGGTTTCTCCCACCAGCGTTCATGGTCCCTGTTCGAGCCGGGATAGCCACCTATAATGGTGGGGAGCAAGCGGAGAGATCTCCCAATCCATCTCCAGAGGAGCGAATATGCCTTATCCCGCATCTGCTAAGGGGCGTCGGATTTCCCATCCACTCATTCCATCGTGGGCTCCTGGAGTTCTACGGCCTCCAGTTACACAACTTTACCTCTGCCTCTATACTACACATAGCAGTGTACGTTGCCCTTTGCAAGCTATTTTTAGGCTGCGAGCCTCACTTCGGGTTATGGAAGAAACTGTTCTGCCTTGTCCCCCGCAACCAGGGAGAATCCCTATGTCAGGTGGGCGGGGCCGAAGTATGGCGCATTGCCGAGACCGGATACCTATCCGGCACTCCTAAGAAGGCACCAGAGTACTGGTCTTCGAAGTGGTTTTATATTGATGACGTTCCCCTTCCGGATCTAGTCCGAACAGGTCTCCCCGAGTTCAGTAACGCCCCGCCGAGGGCACGTCTAAGATGGCGCCCCCGGGGCCCCCAGGAGGAGGATACCAGGGAAATACATTTCCTGATGAGCAGGATAAAGTTACTGGCCAAATCTGAACTGACGATAGTCAAGGTCATGGCAATATGCATAATGCGGGGAGTGCAACCGCTTCAATATTGGGGGAAGCCCATGTGGCACTTCAATGCGGAAGACAACGCCACCCGCTGTGGCCGTAAGGGTCCGGACTCCGCCACTGCTCTGGCAAGGATATTGTCCGATTTATGCAAAGGGAAAGAGGAAGAATTCCTTTGCATTAAACCGCGGGACGGATTCTCCATGTACAACCCCCAGAGTGGGTAAGTCGTCATTCCTTTCCCTGCTTCACTTACTTTAGCGTTCTGTGCTAAGATTACCCGCATCGACGTTTCCAAGCAGGAACTGAGGAGGGCCGTATAAGGAATCTTCATCCCCTCCCCGCAGCCCGAGGACCCCGGAAATGCCCTAGATCCAGGACTCGAAGAAGATCCGGATATTACTGTGGAGCTTGTCAACGGGGTATTTTATCAAGCAAGCTGTGATGGTGCCTCAGTGGCCATTATTGCCGACTATCCCGGACTGCTCTCTGTGTCGCGTGTAAGCCAAACTAAAAACCCTATCCTCCGAAGAGGACTACCCTCGGGTATCATGCCTTACCCTTGAGGTGTCGTGCTGTTTGCAGAGACAACGGTTAGAGCGCGGGGCCGAGCCCCTAGGGACTCGGCGAACACGGGAGTCCGGATCGGGCAGGCTCAAGAGGAAGGCGGTGAGGGTCGATACACCGCTGCAGAGGTTAAGCAAAAACATGTCCTGCGATTATGGTATTTGAAGTATAACAACACCCTTCGTGTCCTGGCAGGAAAAAGAGCAGCCAGACTATATCCGGGGATCCCGCCAATCACGCCTCCAGCAGCCGGGTTCCAAAACCGGTTTCTCGAGTGGAGGCGGACACGGGGCCAGTGCCGCATAGTTCTCCGAGAGAGGACGCGGATATGCTATCGGCCACGAACTCTGAAGTAGAGAGCGCCATGAATCACCGGTGCCGGAGGGCCGTGCTTCAGAACAACATCTTCTCCGAAGACGCTTTTAATGCCTTCAATTCGGGGGACGCATACATCCGAGCAGCTCAAGGCGGGCTTGCCCGAGCGACGGACCAGTATACCAAAGATATACGGGTAAGAAATTTTGATAAGCATGTATGACAGTAGCCCCTGAGAGTTGAAATGGTTGGGATAACTGTTTTAGGGATCAATTTATGCACAGGTACTTATAGATAAGAATGAACAATTGGCTCGGGAGCTGGAGGAATGCAAGGCCCAGCTGTGGGAGACGGTTGCCAAGTTAGAGGAATCCCAGAAGGCCTCATCTGGTAACATTTGTCTTAATTGTACGAAGATGCACCAGTTAGTAAATGGCTGATATGACAGATCTAACAGAAAATTCTGCAGACAATCCAGGGGTGAATCCGGAGGGCGTAAGAGATGATGACTCACATCTCAAAAGGCAGCTAAAGGCTGGCGAGCGCATTCTCACGTAAGTTCGGCAGGAGACGAACAATCTTCAAGATGCTAATGTCCGGATGGACGTTGAATTAAAAGACGTCCGCGCCCAGCTGGCGGACTCCATGAAGGAGAATAAAAGGTTTCTACGCGGCATTTATGGTGAGTTCCTAGACAAACTGTATGATAGTTCGGTGAGGAAGTATATTTAAAGAATTCTGCTTGCAGGAATGTTAACGGGTCGCCCTGAAGAGGAGATGCCCTCGTCTACAAGTGATTTACTGCAAGACCTCTCGCAACTGCACGAGCGAGCTTGGCAAGTGATGCAGGGTGTTGCTCAGGCCTTGTGGCCCTCAAGCTTACTGCCGAATGGTATGGGGGAGCTTGTGGATATGCTTCAAGGAGCACGGCGGCGCTTCCAACTGTGGAAGATGTTCGCTTGCCGACAAGGTGCAAGAGAAGCCTGGGCTATGGTGAAGACGCTCTACACCAAGCTGGACCCAAACCATTTGGCCGAAGTAGGACCGGCGGGGCTCGAAGGGCAAGAAATTCCCGTGAGTCTGGTATATGACCAGGTAGCGTCAACCGCTAAGTATTCTCAATAGGATTGTAAGCTTGATAGCCTGTTGGATGGTATAGAGGAGGAATATAGTCAGTCCAAGTGACTGTGTAATTCAATGGACATAATTAGTCCCTAGCCGGATTAAAAACATTTGTCATGGCGGACCTTTTCGCTTCAGCCCCCGGATCCTACAGTCCGGGGTGTGTCCGAATACCCACTCAGTTATACAAAACCGGGGTATGCGTGGAAGCAAGGCGTAGGGGTCATAAGTGCTTGAACATACAAGTACCCAACTAGATATGTCATATTACATGGATAGTAAGAAACATCTTCCAGGGAGAATAGTTCCGTCAGGGGTTCCTTTCCCTGGGTACGCATGCGACAATGCACTTGTTCCGACTGCGAACGATAGCTTAGGATACAAGATTTCTTGGGATTTACGTTGTAATAAACGAATACATCTTTTGTTCACCGATCGAATATTCTCTTAAGGAAACTAGCTTTCAGCTTCACCCAGTCTGAGGTACACATCCGACTGAACCGGCAGTAACAATCGCAGAGGTGCTCCCCTGATGCCCTAGCCGAATTAACTGGGACGTAGGGCATAAACACAAGAGCCAGGCAACCCAGCTTGGCCACATCTTAAGTCATATCGATGCATATAATGGTGAAGAAAAGGCACATATGAAATAAAGAAACGCATATGTGATAGGCGAAAAGCCATTTGAGTAATTAACTTTAGCTTCCGTAAGGAAGCCCCCAGGTATTGCTTACACACATAGTGCGACCGGAGTGATCCGGGAGTCCGCACTGTATTAAATACTTTGTGTGAAGAGGAAAAAGGTCGAGAAAGGAAAAAGGGGTGGAGCATAATTAAAAAGGAGGGGTAAGGAGACGAACACTGAGTTTGGCGTTAGGCGTAGAATCTCCGGAGTTTGGCCGCGTTCCATGGGTTCGGCTCGAGTCTGTTATGGATGCATTACATAAGCGGTACGCTCCTCCGGTGAGTACTTTGTCAATGACGAAAGGACCTTCCCACTTGGTTTTGAGCTTGTCCTTCTTCTCCAGTAGGCGTAGAACGAGCTCGCCAATACTGTATGTTTTGGCCCGCACTTCTCTGCTTTGATATCGTCGAGCCTGCTGCTGATAGAATGCGGAGCGGGCTTTTGCGACATCGTGCTCCTCCTCCAGGGCATCCAGGTTATCCTGCAGATCTAACTCGGCTTCCTTCTCTTCGTACATGCGTACGCATGGCAAATCATGTATTATGTCGCAGGGTAGTACTGCTTCCGCACCGTATACCATAAAAAATGGTGTATATCCGGTGGTGCGATTCGGCATGGTCCGCAGCCCCCTGAGTATGGAGTCGAGTTCTTCGACCCAGTGCGTATCCGACTCTATCAAGGATCGCACTAGTCTGGGTTTGATGCCGCTCATGATGAGACCATTTGCCCGCTCTACCTGGCCGTTTTTTTGGGGATGGTAGATGGAAGCGTAATCAAGCTTAATGCCCATTTTGCCGCACCAAGTTTTCACTTCTTCGGCTGTGAAATTTGAGCCATTATCAGTGATGATGTTGTGGGGGACACCGTATCGGTGTACGACCCTGGATATGAAGTCTGTTACTGGTCTGGATTTGGCCGTTTTGACTGGTTTGGCTTCTATCCATTTGGTGAACTTGTCAACCATGACCAGTAAGTATTTTTTCTTATGGCTTCCCCCTTTAAGAGGTCCGACCATATCCAGCCCCCAGACCATGAAGGGACAAGTTATGGGGATCGTTAGGAGAGTGGTAGGGGGCATATGACTCTGATTGGCAAAGAGCTGACAACCGACGCAGTGTTGGACAAGGTCCTGTGTGTCTGCTCGGGCCGTCGGCTAATAGAAACATGTACGAAAGGCCTTGCTGACTAGTGCTCGAGCCGCGGCGTGGTGTCCGCCCAGTCCGGAATGGATTTCAGCCAAGAGCTGCCGCCCTTCCTCTTAGGAGATGCACCTTTGTAGCACTCCGGTCGCACTTATCTTATAGAGTTCCCCTTCGTGGACTCTGTAAGCTTTGGACCGCCGGACGATGCAGCGTGCTTCATTTTGGTCTTCGAGAAGCTCCTGCCTATTTAGGTAGGCCAAGAAAGGCTCAGTCCACGAGGCAATGACGGCCATGATTTCGTGGGCTGAGGATGTTATTTCGTTGGTAGAACCTCCGATTATGTCTGATGGTTCGGCATCTGGGGGTGTGTTTGGATCCGTGCTAGTATTGCCGGACTCCCCTTCCCATATGACGGATGGCTTGAACAACCTTTCCAGGAATATGTTAGGTGGGACAGGGTCGCGTTTAGCGCCAATGCGGGCGAGGACATCTGTCGCTTGATTGTTTTATCGAGCCACATGGTGGAATTCGAGTCCCTCGAACCGAGCTGACATTTTGAGGACGGCATTACGGTAGGCCGCCATTTTCGTATCCTTGGCATCAAAGTCTCCGTTTATTTTTGATATTGCGAGGTTCGAATCCCCGCGCACTTCCAAACGTTGGATGGCCATAGAGACTGCCATCCGAAGACCGTGCAACAGAGCCTCGTATTCGGCTGCATTGTTGGAGTCTGTGTATAATATTTGAAGGGCGTACTGGCCCGTGTTTCTGGTGGGAGACGTCAGGACTACACCTGCTCCCAATCCGGCCAGCATTTTAGAGCCGTCAAAGTGCATGATCCAGTTTGACTATGCGCCGTACTCTTTAGGGAGTTCGGCTTCTGTCCATTCGGCGACAAAGTCAGCCAATACTTGCGATTTAATGGCCCGCCGTGGTTTGTATGTTATGTCGAACGGAAAGAGCTCGATGGCCCATTTGGCAATCTGGCCCATAGAGTCGCGGTTGTTTATTATGTCGTTGAGTGGTACTTCAGAGGCCACCGTGATCGAACACTCTTGAAAGTAGTGTCGTAGCTTCCGGGATGCCATGAAGACCGCGTATGCTATTTTCTGATAGTGTGGGTATCGGGATTTGCATGGGGTTAGGACCGTGGATATGTAATAAACCGGCTTCTAGAGCGGGAATTTATATCCGTCAGCCCCTCGTTCCATGACGAGCATTGCGCTTACAACTTGATGTGTTGCAGCTATGTACAGCAGCATAGGTTCGCCAATATTTGGCGCTTTTAGTACTGGATTACTGGCCAATAAGGTCTTTATTTCATCCAGTCCGGCCGCGGCTGCATCCGTCCACATGAAGTGTTCGGTGCGCCGAAGAAGGCGGTAAAGAGGTAATGCCTTTCCTGCTAACCTGGGGATAAAGCGGCTTAGAGCAGCCACGCATCTGGCTAGTTTCTGGATGTGCTTGAGGTCTGTTGGTATAGCCAACTGTGACAGAGCTAGGATCTTTGCCGGATTCGCTTCAATTCCTCTATTGGAAACAATGAAGCGGAGTAGTTTCCCTGAGGGGACGCTGAAAACGCATTTTTCCGGGTTCATCTTGATGTCGTATGTTCGGAGGTTGTCAAATGTAAGCCTCAAGTCATCTATTAGGGTTTCGACGTGTCTTGTTTTTATGATTACGCCATCCACATATGCCTCCACTGTTTTGCCGATTTGCTTTTACAGGCATGTTTGAATCATGCGTTGGTAGGTTGCTCCGGCGTTCTTAAGCTCGAAAGGCATAGTGTTGAAGCAAAAAGGGCCATATGGCGTTATGAAAGCTGTTGCAGCTTGGTCGGACTCTGCCATCTTTATTTGATGGTATCCAGAGTATGCATCAAGGAAACACAGCAAATCGTGTCCTGCTGTGGCATCGATGATTTGATCAGTGCGAGGGAGGGGAAAGGGATCCTTAGGGCAAGCCTTGTTGAGGTCTTTAAAGTCGACACACAGGCGCCATGATTTGTCCTTCTTTGGTACCATTACTAGATTTGCCAGCCAATCCGGATGCTTGATATCTTTGATGAATCCGACCTCGAGTAGTTTGGCTAACTCTTCTCCCATGGCTTGCCTTTTGGGCTCTGAAAACCGTCTTAGAGTCTGTTTGACCGGTTTGTATCCTTTTAGTATATTGAGGCTGTGTTCGGCCAATCTGCATGGGATGCCCGACATGTCCGATGGGTGCCAGGCAAAAATGTCCCAATTATCGCGAAAGAAATCTCGAAGTGCGGCGTCCATCGCGGGGCTCAACTGTGTCCCGATGGAAGCTGTCTTCGTGGGGTCCGTTGGATGGACTTGGAATTTGACTATCTCGTCTGCAGGTTTAAATGAGGAGGACATGGGTTGCTTGTCGAGTATCACGTCGTCCCTGTCCATGGTGGCCCGCAGTGTTGTTAACTCTTCGGCTGCTAGGGTTTTGGATAATGCTTCCAGGGCTAGTGCTGCGGTTTTGTTTTCGGCGCGATGTGCAACGTCCGGATCACTGGCTAGAGTGATGATTCCGTTGGGTCCGGGCATTTTAAGCTTCATGTACTCGTAATGGGGTACAACTTGAAAGCTTGTAAAAGCGTCCCGCCCTAGAAGGGCGTGGTGTCCGCTGCTAAAAGGAGCCACTTGCAATGTGATTTCTTCGGACCTATAATTCTCCGGGGTGCCGAATACCACATCGAGTGTGATTTTTCCCGCACACCGCGCTTCCCGAGTAGGGATAATTCCCCTGAAGGTTGTGTCGCTTTTTTCAATGCGGCTTTTATCAATTTCCATCTTGTTGAGTGTTTCTTCATAGATCAAATTTAATTCGCTTCCGCCGTCCATGAGTACTTTAGTGGGCCGAAAGCCGTCCACGATCGGGCTAAGGACTAGAGAGGTTGGTGCCCGTACAGTCTGGAATCGAGGTTCATCACTGGCATTGAAAGTTATAGTAGTGTCGTTCCAGAGGTTTATTTTTTCCACATGGCAAATTTCAGCGGAGCTTCGATAAGCTCGCTTGCGCCTTTTGTTCAAGGCAAAAGTCTCGAAGACTGTTAGTACCATATTGTGTTCATTGGCCGGACGTTGTTATGCTTTATGGCTTGCAAGAAGATCCTCTCCACTTTTTGCTACCTGCCAGAGTATCCAACATGCCCTAAGGCTATGAGTTGGAGTTGTATCCGGAGTACTGTGGAGCTTACATGGCCGGTCGCCATTCTTCCAATACGGTTCCCCGCCCTGGGGTGGGCTTCAGTTTCTTGGGGATTGGATCGGGCGACTTACGAGAGTTCGCCCGTTTATTTCGGACAAAGGTTTTGGTGAGAGCCGGATTATCCCATAATTCTGTTTGGGTTTTCCAGGCGCTTTCCATCGCACAGTACTTCTGTACTATGGTTTCCAAGTCAGCAAAGTTCACTACGTCACAGCGACTTATAGCATTAAGGATTCATTTGTTCATGCAGTTTTTGCAGAAAAGTGAGACTACGTCCTCCCTGCGGCAGTCCTGGACCTTGTTCAGCACAAGGAGGAATCTGGCCCAGTAGCGATGTACCGTCTCCTGGGGCTCTTGCCTGATATGGGAGAGACGGTCTAAGTCCAGGTGCGTGGCAGTTGCTAAGTCCGGATTCTGATCTGATCCAGTACCCACGGGCACGGGAGCTCTCGAGTCCGACAGCTCAGGATCCATAGCGCTGCCCAGTTTCTCCAGCCCAGTGCCCGGTTCTAAGTCCGGGACCCGGGTCATGTCTTTCCTTGGGAGGGTGTCCGGCTCACGGAGCTCAGTGATCCGGACATAATTCGTCCTCAAAATCGAGGAATAGTCCGTGTGTGGTTCCTCAACTACCGCTATCTCGTGGGTGACCAGCGGGGATTTAACGTCCCTTTTATCGGGTTTGAGCCCAATCCGGTCATAGTCCGTAGCAACTCCTAGAGCGGCGATGTGATCCAAGAGCTCATTTAGGAAGGAGAGCTCTATCGGATCCATCTGTTCGGCGAGTTCCGAATTGATGCGGAGGTTATGAGTGATGACCCGAGAGGCAATCGTCGGCGCAACCGCCGATGGGGCAGCCATGATGAAGCCGCCAAGTCAGAGATTCTGGCCTTCGGCCAGTGTCCCCCCAGAGGTAATGCTGTCCTTGACAATGAGACGAGCCATCAAGCCTTGAAGTGACTACACAAAGGAACTCTCAATGAAAGCACCAATGTCGGTGTCAAAACAGGAGGATCTCGGGTAGGGGGTCCCGATCTGTGCATCCAGGCTGATGGTAATAGGAAGCAAGGGACACAGATGTTTACCCAGGTTCGGGCCCTCTCGATGGAGGTAAAACCCTACTTCCTGCTTGATTAATATTGAAGATATGGGTAGTACAAGAGTAGATCTACCACGAGATCGTAGAGGCTAAACCCTAGAAGCTAGCCTATGATGGTATGATTGTAATTGTGATCAGCCTTCTAAGGACCAACCTCTCCGGTTTATATAGACACCGGAGAGGGCTAGGGTTCAAATGGAGTCGGTTACAAGGAAGGAAATACAACATCCGGATCACAAAGCTTGCCTTCCACGCCAAGGAGAGTTCCATCCGGACACGAGATGGAGTCTTGAACCTTGTGTCTTCACGCTTCAATAGTCCGGACGATGTATATAGTCCGACTGTCCGGATACCCCCTAATCTAGGACTCCCTCAAGGACTCAGTGGAACTCTCAATGAAATCACCAATGTCGGTGTCAAAACCGGCGGATCTCGGGTAGGGGGTCCCGAACTGTGCATTTAAGCTAATGGTAACAGGAGGCAGGGGACACAATGTTTACCCAGGTTCGGGCCCTCTCTATTGAGGACATACCCTACTTCCTGCTTGATTGATCTTGATGATATGAGTATTACAAGAGTTGATCTACCACGAGATCGTAGAGGCTAAACCCTAAAAGCTAGCCTATGATTATGATTGTTCTTATCGTACGGACCAAACCCTCCGGTTTATATAGATAGCGGAGGGGGGCTAGGGTTACACGGAGTCGGTTACAAAGTAGGAAATCTACATATCCGAATTGCCAAGCTTGCCTTCCACGCAAAGGAGAGTAACACCCGGACACGGGACGAAGTCTTCAATCTTGTATCTTCATAGTCCAACAATCCAGCATAAGTACACAGTCCGGCTGTCCGAGGACCCCCTAATCCAGGACTCCCTCAACGGCCATGGTGGGCGGAGACGATAGCCCCAGGCGGCGGCGGCGAGCGGCGAGCCGGGGGGCAGCGGCGGACGTGGCCGGCAGGATGGGGCACAATGGAGCGCAGGGCGCGCGCGGGGCCGCAGCAGAGCAGTGGGCATGCGGCTGCGCCTATGCGGGTGCGGCGGGGAGGAGGCAGTGTGGCGGACGGCTGTGGTGGCGCGGGAGGGCTGCGTGGTGCAGCGGGGAGTGGGAGGTAGGGCGAGGCAGGCGGCGGCTGGTGGGGGGAGGTGAGGCCCGCGCGGCAGCAGCAACGGGGTAGCAACAAGTCAGCAGCGACCAGGGGCGGCGCCAGCGGAGGAACAACACACATCGATGGTGACATTTAGTGTGATGTGGCAGCATGCGGCAGCGGCGGATCACACAATGGAGCAGAGCAAGTGCGGCAGCGGTGTTGTCGGGCAACGATGGCAGGTGCAGGTGGCGAGCAGGGTGGGGCGGTGCGAGGCCGTGCGACTAGCGGCCTGGCGGGGTGGAGGTGATAGGGCGGCACCGGCAGCGTGAGCCCAGGCGAGACCAACCGGAGGCGGGGCATGGGGCCCCCGCGTTCAGGGGATGCGGTCACGGACGGGGACAAGCGGGACGACAGGGAGGCGCGCATGCTATAGAACAAATTAATGGTTTGAGGAAAGATGGATGAACTTATGAAATTGTTTGCTACTAAGAGTGCTCCTATTGATCCCAGTGATATGCCTTTGTCTACTTTGATAGAGAATAATAATTATTCTATGGATGCGAATTTTGTTGGTAGGAATAGTTTTGGAAACAATGCTTATAGAGGAAACTTTAATCCTAGACTGTTCCCTAGTAATTCCTCTAATAATTATGAAAATTCCTACAATAATTCTTATGGTAATTTTAATAAGATGCCCTCTGATTTTGATAGTAGTGTGAAAGAGTTTATGATCTCTCAAAAGAATTTTAATGCCTTGCTTGAAGAAAAATTGCTCAAAGTTGATGATTTGGCTAGGAACGTCGATAGACTCTCGCTTGATGTTGATTCTTTAAAACTTAGTCTCTCAAAGCTATGAGAATTTCCATTGATGAGTGCAAAGAAAGAACCGCTAGATTGCGTGCTAAGAAAGATTGCTTTGTAAAGGTGTGTTCTTCTAGTTTCCGTGAAAATAATGATGAAGATCTTAAAGTTATTGAATGTATCCCCTATTAGATCTTTGTTTTGCAATATGAATCTTAATAATTATGGGACTGGAGATGAGTCAACTTTAGTTAAAAGGCGTCCCAATGATTCATAGTTTTTAGATCTTGATGCTAAAATTGATAAAAGTGGGATTGGAGAGGTCAAGACTTTAAGTAGCATTGAACCAGAGCTCGTTCCAGAGGTTTATTTTTTCCACATGGCAAATTTCAGCAGAGCTTCGATGAGCTCGCTTGCGCCTTTTGTTCAAGGAAAAAGTCTCGAAGACTGTTAGTACCATGTTGTGTTCATTGGCCGGACGTTGTTCTGCTTTATGGCTTGCAAGAAGATCCTCTCCACTTTTTGCTACCTGCTAGAGTATCCAACATGCCCTAAGGCTATGAGTTGGTGTTGTATCCGGAGTACTATGGAGCTTACATGGCCGGTCGCCATTCTTCCAATACGGTTCCCCGCCCTGGGGTGGGCTTCGGTTTCTTGGGGATTGGATCGGGCGACTTCCGAGAGTTTGCCCGTTTATTTCGGACAAAGGTTTTGGTGAGAGCCGGATTATCCCAAAATTCTGTTTGGGTTTTCCAGGCGCTTTCCATCGCACAGTACTTCTGTACTATGGTTTCCAAGTCAGCAAAGTGCACTACGTCACAGCGACTTATAGCATTAAGGATTCCTTTGTTCATGCAGTTTTTGCAGAAAAGTGAGACTACGTCCTCCCTGCGGCAGTCCTGGACCTTGTTCAGCACAAGGAGGAATCTGGCCCAGTAGCGATGTACCATCTCCTGGGGCTCTTGCCTAATATGGGAGAGACGGTCTAAGTCCAGGTGCGCGGCAGTTGCTAAGTCCGGATTCTGATCTGATCCAGTACCCAGGGGCACGGGAGCTCTCGAGTCCGACAGCTCAGGATCCATAGCGCTGCCCAGTTTCTCCAGCCCAGTGCCCGGTTCTAAGTCCGGGACCCGGGTCATGTCTTTCCTTGGGAGGGTGTCCGGCTCACGGAGCTTAGTGATCCGGACATAATTCGTCCTCAAAATCGAGGAATAGTCCGTGTGTGGTTCCTCAACTACCGCTATCTCGTGGGTGACCAGCGGGGATTTAACGTCCCTTTTATCGGGTTTGAGCCCAATCCGGTCATAGTCCGTAGCAACTCCCAAAGCGGCGATGTGATCCAAGAGCTCATTTAGGAAGGAGAGCTCTATCGGATCCATCTGTTCGGCGAGTTCCGAATTGATGCGGAGGTTATGAGTGATGACCCGAGAGGCCATCGTCGGCGCAACCGCCGATGGGGCAGCCATGATGAAGCCGCCAAGTCAGAGATTCTGGCCTTCGGCCAGTGTCCCCCCAGAGGTAATGCTGTCCTTGACAACAAGACGAGCCATCAAGCCTTGAAGTGACTACACAAAGGAACTCTCAATGAAAGCACCAATGTCGGTGTGAAAACAGGCGGATCTCGGGTAGGGGGTCCCGATCTGTGCATCCAGGCTGATGGTAATAGGAAGCAAGGGACACAGATGTTTACCCAGGTTCGGGCCCTCTCGATGGAGGTAAAACCCTACTTCCTGCTTGATTAATATTGAAGATATGGGTAGTACAAGAGTAGATCTACCACAAGATCGTAGAGGCTAAACCCTAGAAGCTAGCCTATGATGGTATGATTGTAATTGTGATCAGCCTTCTAAGGACCAACCTCTCCGGTTTATATAGACACTGGAGAGGGCTAGGGTTCAAATGGAGTCGGTTACAAGGAAGGAAATACAACATCCGGATCACAAAGCTTGCCTTCCACGCCAAGGAGAGTTCCATCCGGACACGGGATGGAGTCTTGAACCTTGTGTCTTCACGCTTCAATAGTTCGGACGATGTATATAGTCCGACTGTCCGGATACCCCCTAATCTAGGACTCCCTCAACGACTCAGTGGAACTCTCAATGAAATCACCAATGTCGGTGTCAAAACCGGCGGATCTCGGGTAGGGGGTCCCGAACTGTGCATTTAAGCTAATGGTAACAGGAGGCAGGGGACACAATGTTTACCCAGGTTCGGGCCCTCTCTATTGAGTACATACCCTACTTCCTGCTTGATTGATCTTGATGATATGAGTATTACAAGAGTTGATCTACCACGAGATCGTAGAGGCTAAACCCTAGAAGCTAGCCTATGATTATGATTGTTCTTATCGTACGGACCAAACCCTCCGGTTTATATAGACACCGGAGGGGGGCTAGGGTTACACGGAGTCAGTTACAGAGTAGGAAATCTCCATATCCGAATTGCCAAGCTTGCCTTCCACGCAAAGGAGAGTCCCACCCGGACACGGGACGAAGTCTTCAATCTTGTATCTTCATAGTCCAACAATCCAGCATAAGTACACAGTCCGGCTGTCCGAGGACCCCCTAATCCAGGACTCCCTCAACGGCCATGGTGGGCGGAGACGATAGCCCCAGCCGGCGGCGGCGAGCGGCGAGCCGGGGGGCAACGGCGGACGTGGCCGGCAGGATGGGTCACAATGGAGCGCAGGGCGCGCGCGGGGCCGCAGCAGAGCAGTGGGCATGCGGCTGCGCCTATGCGGGTGCGGCGGGGAGGAGGCAGTGTGGCGGAGGGCTGTGGTGGCGTGGGAGGGCTGCGCGGTGCAGCGGGGAGTGGGAGGTAGGGCGAGGCAGGCGGCGACTGGTGGGGGGAGGTGAGGCCCGCGCGGCAGCAGCAACGGGGTAGCAACAAGTCAGCAGCGACCAGGGGCGGCGCCAGCGGAGGAACAACACACATCGATGGTGACATTTAGTGTGATGTGGCAGCATGCGGCAGCGGCGGATCACACAATGGAGCAGAGCAAGTGCGGCAGCGGTGTTGTCGGGCAACGATGGCAGGTGCAGGTGGCGAGCAGGGTGGGGCGGTGCGAGGCTGCGCGACTAGCGGCCTGGCGGGGTGGAGGTGATAGGGCTGCATCGGCAGCGTGAGCCCAGGCGAGACCAACCGGAGGCGGGGCATGGGGCCCCCGCATTCAGGGGATGCGGTCATGGACGGGGACAAGCGGGACGACAGGGAGGCGCGCACGGCGAGCTCAAGCCAACAAAGATCTCCTACGCGGCGTCAAACGGAGGTCCGGCGGCATCAGCAGCTCGATTAGGGCTTGGGATTGAGCTAAGAAGAGAGGGGGGACTGAGACTCATGATGGACCACATGGAGGCTCGATGGTCAAGCGGGAGCGAAGGGGAGGCCAGAGCTGTTGGGGAGGCGGCGGCGACCCAACCCGATGAGGAAGACGGGGTGGATCCGGTGCTGAGAGACTCCTCGGCTCGCAGGCATTGATGTAATGGTAGCAGCACATGCCAGCGGAGGTGTAAGAACAGCCGGAGGAGCACGAGGGAGGTGGTCGCCGCGGTGGGTGATGGCGGGCGACGACAGGGGGCTCGGGTGCTTCTACCCACTCGACGGGGAGGACAAGTGAGGAGGGGAGAGGAGCCGGGGGCGCGAGGGAGGGGATTAGGGTTTGGGGAGAGGGGTGCCGGGATCTTGTAGACAAGGGGGAAGGCCGTGGATGGCCGACACCTGGCCGGGGCGCCATGGATGGCCTCCATGATCCTTGCAGCTCCTGTAGCATGGAGGGGGATGGGTAAGGTGGGTTGGGTCTGTTATTGCTAAATAGGCCAACGTACCCAGTAGGGTTAGTTTTTTTATGTTTCAATTTAACTCTCCCTTTATCATTTTTGTTTATTATAATTAGCCTCGGTTTTGCCTTTTCTTTTAATACCAAATGATTTTTGTTTTGAACGAAACTTGGCACATAATTCTAACATAACATATTGAGGCTGGACAACAAGTATGGGGTCAAAATAAGTTGTCTAACCATTTATCTAAATGGAAAATACCAATTTAATTGCTGCTCGACCACAAAATTAATTCACACAGGCATTTTGGGAATTCAAATGAGGTTGGTGTCAACATAACAACGATCAAGGGAATTTTTAGGATAAGGTGAAGATTTTAGTTTTACTGTTTGAAGAAATAAATATTTGACTTGCATTTTAAATTCGAATTTTGAATTGGTTTGAATCAACATGGGACCTAACAACAGTAAAAGTGATGACATGGCATCTTTACCAGGGAATTGCTTTAGCTTAATTATCCAGGCGTCACATTTCTCCTCCACTACAAGAAATCTCGTCCCGAGATTTAAGGGGTGGAGTTATGGGAAAGACTCGGGAAGGATTGAGCTTACATGTTAGGTACCTGGGGGCTATCTCAATGAACGTGGCATAGAGGCATCTCTCGAGTGGAAATTCAAGAAAGTTATCAAGAGCAAGGAAAGAAATTGCAATAAGAAGCTTCAAGCGGTTAGGCAATCGTTCGATGTCTGAAACGGAGTGTGAAGGGGCTTAGATCATCGATAATAAGTATTGCATCTGATACCAGAACAGATCACAAGGAAGGTGGCTCGCGAATAACATACGAAGCCAAGCGCGAGGGATAACTTAGAAAACATGGATGTATAGGAGAGTCAGGTTTCGATCCTGTGGAACTGTGGATTAAGGACCAACCATGTGTGGGTTAAAAGGAGGAAGGGCACTAATAGCACGGCATGTCAGTGCATAGACTGTCTATTATGTTGGCAACAATGTTGGTACCAAGGGCAAGGGACGAAGAGAACCATTTTCCTACTCGTTAAACGAGGCAGACCAATAGGCAAAGTTCTAGTCCATCAATGCTTACCAGAATATCACCCACAATAGTAACAGGGTCTTACTGACCGAGATGAACACCGAGGCATTTACGTAAGTAGGGAATTATTACTACTCAAATTTGTTAGGTTACAAGAAAAGTTAAACAAAATAATGGGAAGGGAAGTGTAGACTGATACCTCTCCAATGTATCTACAATTTTTGATTGTTTCATGCTATTATATTACCCATTTTGGATGTTTATGGGCTTTACTTTACACTTTTATATCATTTTTGGGACTAACCTACTAACCGGAGGCCCAACACGTATTGCTGTTTTTTTGCCTATTTCAGTGTTTCGAAGAAAAGGAATATCAAACGGAGTCCAAATGGAATGAAACCTTCGGGAGCGTGAACTTTGGAACGAACGTTTTCCAGAGGACTTGGAGTGCAAGTCAAGAAGCAATCGAGGAGACCACAAGGGTGGAGGGCACCCCCCCTATTGGACGCGCCCCCTATCTCGTGGGCCCCTCGGGCATCCACCGACCTACTTCTTCCTCCTATATATACCCACGTACCCCGAGAACATCAAAGGCGACCATGAAAAACAATTTCCACCACCGTAACCTTCTGTATCCGCGAGATCCCATCTTGGAGCCTTCGCTGCTGCTCCACCGAAGGGGGAATCAACCATGGAGGGCTTCTACATCAACACCATAGCCTCTCCGATGAGTTGTGAGTAGTTTACCACCGACCTTCGGGTCCATAGTTATTAGCTAGATGGCTCCTTCTCTCTCTTTGAGTCTCAATACCATGTTCTCCTTGATCTTCTTGGAGATCTATTCGATGTAACTCTTTTTGCGGTGTGATTGTCGAGATTCGATGAATTGTGGGTTTATGATCAAGTTTATCTATGAGAAATATTTACATCACCTCTGAATTCTCTTATGTGTGATCAAGTTATCTTTGCAAGTCTCTTTGAATTATCAGTTTGGTTTGGCCTACTAGATCTATCTTTCTTGCAATGGGAGAAGTGCTTAGCTTTAGGTTCAATCTTGCGGTTTCCTTTCCCAGTGACAGCAGGGGCAACAAGGCATGTATTGTATTGTTGCCATCGAGGATAAAAAGATGGGGTTTATATCATATTGCATGAGTTTATCCCTCTACATCATGTCATCTTTCTTAATGCGTTACTCCGTTCTTTATGAACTTAATACTCTAGATGCATGCTGGATAGTGGTCGATGTGTGGAGTAATAGTAGTAGATGCAGGCAGGAGTTGGTCTACTTGTGGCGTCCGTGATGCCTATATACATGATCATGCCTAGATAATCTCATAATTATTCGCTTTTCTATCAATTGCTCGACAATAATTTGTTCACCCACCGTAATACTTATGCTATCTTGAGAGAAGCCACTACTAAAACCTATGGCCCCGGGTCTATCTTTTATCATATAAGCTTTCAATCTACTTTTATTTGCATCTTTAGTTTTTCTATCTATATTATAAAATACCAAAAATATATTTATCTTATCATACTATCTCTATCAGATTTCACTTTCGCAAGTGGCGGTGAAGGGATTGACAACCCCTTTATTGCGTTGGTTGCGAGTTCTTGTTTGTTTGTGTAGGTGCGTGGGACTTCTGAGGAGCCTCCTACTTGATTGATACCTTGGTTCTCAAAAACTGAGGAAAATACTTATGCTACTATTGCTGCATCACCCTTTCCTCTTCAAGGAAAACCAACGCAAGCTCAAGACATAGCAAGAAGGATTTCTGGCGCCATTGCCAGGGAGGTCTTCACTCAAGTCAAGACATACCAAGTACCCATCACAAACTCATCACCCTCGCATTTACATTATTTGCCATTTGCCTCTCGTTTTCCTCTCCCCCACTTCACCCTTGCCGTTTTATTCTCCCTCTCTTTCCCAAACTCCTCTCTTTTTCGCTTGCCTTTTGTTTGCTTGTGTGTTGGATTACTTGTCACGATGGTGCTAGATAATACCAAATTTTGTGATTTCTCCAATACTAATAATAATGATTTCCTTAGTACTCCGATTGCTCCTCTTAATGATGTTGAGTCTTGTGAAATCAATACTGCTTTGCTGAATCTTGTTATGAAAGATCAATTCGCTGGCCTTCCTAGTGAAGATGCCACTACCCATCTAAACAACTTTGTTGATTTGTGTGAGATGCAAAAGAAGAAAGATACGAATAATGATATTGTTAAATTGAAGTTATTTCTGTTTTCACTTAGAGATCGTGCTAAAGTTTGGTTTTCGTCTTTGCCTAAGAATAGTATTGATTCATGGAACAAGTGCAAAGATGCTTTTATCTCTAAGTATTTTCCTCCCGCTAAGATCATCACTCTTAGGAATGATATTATGAATTTTAAACAACTTGATCATGAGCATGTTGCCCAATCTTGGGAAAGAATGAAATTGATGATTCACAATTGCCCTACTCATGGTTTGAAGTTATGGATGATCATACAAATTTTTTATGCCGGATTGAATTTTGCTTCTAGAAATCTTTTAGATTCGGCCGCGGGAGGCATGTTTATGGAAATCACCTTAGGAGAAGCTACAAAACTCCTTGATAATGTTACGGCTAATTATTCTCAGTGACACACCGAAAGATCTACTAGTAAAAAGTGCATGCTATAGAACAAATTAATGGTTTGAGGAAAGATGGATGAACTTATGAAATTGTTTGCTACTAAGAGTGCTCCTATTGATCCCAGTGATATGCCTTTGTCTACTTTGATAGAGAATAATAATTATTCTATGGATGCGAATTTTGTTGGTAGGAATAGTTTTGGAAACAATGCTTATAGAGGAAACTTTAATCCTAGACTGTTCCCTAGTAATTCCTCTAATAATTATGAAAATTCCTACAATAATTCTTATGGTAATTTTAATAAGATGCCCTCTGATTTTGATGGTAGTGTGAAAGAGTTTATGATCTCTCAAAAGAATTTTAATGCCTTGCTTGAAGAAAAATTGCTCAAAGTTGAGGATGTGGCTAGGAACGTTGATAGACTCTCGCTTGATGTTGATTCTTTAAAACTTAGTCTCTCAAAGCTATGAGAATTTCCATTGATGAGTGCAAAGAAAGAACCGCTAGATTGCGTGCTAAGAAAGATTGCTTTGTAAAGGTGTGTTCTTCTAGTTTCCGTGAAAATAATGATGAAGATCTTAAAGTTATTGAATGTATCCCCTATTAGATCTTTGTTTTGCAATATGAATCTTAACAATGATGGGACTGGAGATGAGTCAACTTTAGTTAAAAGGCGTCCCAATGATTCATAGTTTTTAGATCTTGATGCTAAAATTGATAAAAGTGGGATTGGAGAGGTCAAGACTTTAAATAGCATTGAACCCACTATATTGGATTTCAAGGAATTTAATTATGATAATTGTTCTTTAGAAGGTTGTATTTCCTTGTTGCAATCCGTTGTGAATTCTCCTCATGCTTATAGTCAAAATAAAGCTTTTACCAAACATATTGTTGATGCCTTGATGCAATCTTATGATGAAAAACTTAATTTGGAAGTTTCTATACCTAGAAAACTTTATGATGAGTGGGATCCTACTATAAAGATTAAAATTAAAGATCATGAGTGTTATGCTTTATGTGATTTGGGTGCTAGTGTTTCCATGATCCGAAAACTTTATGTGATATTCTAGGTTTCCATGATCTTGATGATTGCTCTTTAAATTTACACCTTGTGGATTCCACCATTAAAAGGCCAATGGGAAGGATCAATGATGTTCTCATTGTTGCAAATAGAAATTTGGTGCCCGTAGATTTTATCGTTCTTGATATAGATTGCAATCTTTCTTTCCCTATTATTCTTGGTAGACCTTTCCTTAGAACGATCGGTGCGATTATTGATATGAAGGAAGGGAATATTAGATTCCAATTTCCATTAAGGAAAGGCATGGAGCACTTTCCAAGACAGAAAGTTAAATTACCTTATGAATCTATCACGCGAGCTACTTATGAATTGAGTGCCAAAGATGGCACTACTTAGATCTATCTTCACTTTTATGCCTAGCTAGGGGCGTTAAACAATAGCGCTAGTTGGGAGGCAATCCAATTTTATTTCTGTTTTTTTGTTTTTGTTTCTATTTACCAACAAATTTTTCTTCTACCTTCTGTTTATATGTGTTTTTATGTTTTAGTTAGTGTTTGTGCCAAGTAGAGCCTATAGGATAACCTATGGTGATAGTTAATTTGATTCTGCTGAAAAACAGAATCTTTGCAAGCATGAAATAATTTTAGTAATTCACAGGAACGTGCTTTTGTATTGATTCGTTTTGCTGTAGATCAATAGACAAATATCTCAGGACTTCCTATTTTGGTAGGATTTTTAGAGTTCCAGAAGTATTCGAGGGTTACAGATTGCTACAGAGTGTTCTGTTTTTGACAAATTCTGTTTTTCGTGTGTCGTTTGCTTATTTTGATGCATCTATGGCTAGTATTAAGTGGTATGAACCATAGAGAACTTGTAATACAGTAGGTTTAACACCAATATAAATAAAGAATTAGTTCATTACAGTACCTTATGTGGTGGTTTTTCTCTCTTTCACTAACGGAGCTTATGAGATTTCCTGTTGAGTTTTGTGTTGTGAAGTTTTCAAGTTTTGGGTAAAGATTTGATGGACTATGGAATAAGGAGTGGCAAAAGCCTAAGCTTGGTGATGCCCATGGCACCCCAAGATATTCAAGAATAGCCAAAATCCTAAGCTTGGGGATGCCCCCGGAAGGCATCCCCTCTTTCGTCTTCGTTTATTGGTAACTTTACTTGGAGCTATATTTTTATTCGCCGCATGATATGTGTTTCGCTTGGAGTGTCTTGTATGATATTAGTATTTGATTTTTAGTTTACCACAATCATCCTTTCTGTTCACACCTATTGGGAGAAACCCACTTGATTGTAATTTATTAGAATACTCTATGTCCTTCACTTATATCTTTTGAGCTAGATAATTTTTGCTCTAGTGCTTCACTTATATCTTTTAGAGCATGGTGGTGGCTTAATTTTGAAGAAATTGTTAGTCTCACATGCTTCACTTATATTATTTTGAGAGTCTCTTAGAACAGCATGGTATTTGCTATGGTTATAAAATTGGTCCTAGAATGGTGGGCATCCAAGTTGGGTATAATAAAAACTATCATAGGAAGTGAATTGGATGCTATGATCAATTTGATACTTGATAATTGTTTTGAGATATGGAGGTAGTGATATTAGAGTCATGCTAGATGGTTGATTATAAATTTAAAGAATTCTTGTGTTGAAGTTAGCAAGTCCCATAGCATGCACGTATGGTTAAAGTCGTGTAACAAATTTGAAATATGAGGTGTTCATAGATTGTGCATCCTTATCAGTGGCGGTCGGGGACAAGCGATGGTCTTTTCCTACCAATCTATCCCCCTAGGAGCACAGGCGTAGTGCTTGGTTTTTGATGACTTATAGATTTTTGCAATAAGTATATGAGTTCTTTTGACTAATGTTGAGTCCATGGATTATATGCACTCTCACCCTTCCATCATTGCTAGCCTTGAGAGTTGGTGCAAACTTCGCTGGTCCATCCAAACCCCGTGATACGATATGCTCTATCACACATGAACCTCCTTATATCTTCCTCAAAACAGCCACCATACCTACCTATTATGGCATTTCCATAGCCATTCCGAGATATATTGCCATGCAACTTTCCACTGTTCCGTTTATCATCATGACACACATTATCATTGGCATATTGCCTTGCATGATCATGTAGTTGACATCGTATTTGTGGCAAAGCCACCTTGCATAAATTTTCGTACATGTCACTCTTGATTCATTGCCCATCCTGGTACACCGCCGAAGGCATTCATATAGAGTCATATCTTGTTCTAGTTTTGAGTTGTAATTAATGAGTTGTAAATGAATAGAAGTGTGATGGTCATCATTATTAGAGCATTGTCCCCAAATAAAAAAAATAAAGGCCAAACAAAAAAAGAAAGGCCAAAAAATAAAATAAAAAGAAAGGCCAAATAAAGAAAATAAAGGCCCAAAAAAAAGAAAATAAAATAAAAAGGGGGCAATGTTACTATTTTTTTCCACACTTGTGCTTCAAAGTAGCACCATGTTCTTCATATAGCAAGTCTCATATGTTGTCACTTTCATATACTAGTGGGAATTTTTCATTATAGAACTTTGCTTGTATATTCCTACGACGGGCTTCCTCAAAATGCCCTAGGTCTTCCTCAAAAGCAAGTTGGATGCACACCCACTAGTTTCTTTTGTTGAGCTTTCATACATTTATAGTTCTAGTGCATTCGTTGCATGGAAATCCCTACTCCTCATGTTGACATCAATTGATGGGCATCTCCATAGCCGTTGATTATCCTCGTCAATGTGAGACTTCTCCTTTTTTATCTTCTCCACACAATCCCCATCATCATATTCTATTCCACCCATAGTGTTATATCCATGGCTCACGCTCATGTATTGCATGAAAGTTGAAAAAGTTTGAGATTATTTAAGTATGAAACAATTTCTTGGCTTGTCATTAGGGGTGTATAAGATGGGAGAATTTTTGTGTGATGAAAATGAAGCATAGCCTAACTATATGATTTTGTAGGGATTAACTTTCTTTAGCCATTTATTTTGAGAAGACATGATTACTTTGATTAGTATGCTTGAAGTATTACTATTTCTTATGTCAATATGACATTTTATTTTGAATCATTTGGATCTGAACATTCATGCCACAATAAATAAGATTACATTGGGAATTATGCTAGGTAGCATTCCACATCAAAAATTCTGTTTTTATCATTTACCTACTCGAGGAGGAGCAGGAATTAAGCTTGGGGATGCTTGATAAGTCTCCAACGTATCTATAAATTTTGATTGTTTCATGCTATTATATTACCCGTTTTGGATGTTTATGGGCTTTCCTTTACACTTTTATATCATTTTTGGGACTAACCTACTAACCGGAGGCCCAGCCCATATTGCTGTTTTTTTTTGCCTATTTCAGTGTTTCGAAGAAAAGGAATATCAAACGGAGTCCAAACGGAATGAAACCTTCAGGAGTGTGATTTTTGGAACGAACGTGATCCAAAGGACTTCGAATGCAAGTCAAGAAGCAATCGAGGAGGCCACGAGGGTGGAGGGCGGGCCCACCCTACTAGGTGCGCCCCCTATCCCGTGGGCCCCTCGGGCGTCCACCGACCTACTTCTTCCTCCTATATATACCCGCGTACCCCGAGAACATCAAAGGCGACCATGAAAAACTATTTCCACCACCGTAACCTTCTGTATCCGCGAGATCTCATCTTGGAGCCTTCGCCGTCACTCCGCCGGAGGGGGAATCAACCACGGAGGGCTTCTACATCAACACGATAGCCTCTCCGATGAGTTGTGAGTAGTTTACCACAGACCTTCGGGTCCATAGTTATTAGCTATATGGCATATTCTCTCTCTTTGAATCTAAATACCATGTTCTCCATGATGTTCTTGGAGATCTATTTGATGTAACTCTTTTTGTGGTGTTTTTGTCGAGATCCGATGAATTGTGGGTTTATGATCAAGTTTATCTATGAGAAATATTTGAATCTCCTCGGAATTCTTTTATGTGTGATTAAGTTGTCTTTGCAAGTCTCTTCGAATTATCAGTTTGGTTTGGCCTACTAGATTGATCTTTCTTGCAATGGGAGAAGTGCTTAGCTTTGGGTTCAATCTTGCAGTGTCCTTTCCCAGTGACAGCAGGTGCAGCAAGGCACGTATTGTATTGTTGCCATCGAGGATAAAAAGATGGGGTTTATATCATATTGCATAAGTTTATCCCTCTACATGATGTCATCTTTCTTAATGCGTTACTCCGTTCTTTATGAACTTAATACTCTAGATGCATGCTGGATAGCGGTCGATGTGTGGAGTAATAATAGTAGATGCAGGCAGGAGTCGGTGTACTTGTCACGTACGTGATGCCTATATACATGATCATGCCTAGATAATCTCATAATTATTCTCTTTTCTATCAATTGCTTGACAGTAATTTGTTCACCCACCGTAATACTTATGCTATCGTGAGAGAAGCCACTAGTGAAACCTATGGACCCCGGGTCTATCTTTTATCATATAAGCTTTCAATCTACTTTTATTTGCATCTTTACTTTTTCTATCTATATTATAAAATACCAAAAATATATTTCTCTTATCGTACTATCTCTATCAGATTTCACTTTCGCAAGGGGCCGCGAAGGGATTGACAACCCCTTTATTGCGTTGGTTGCGAGTTCTTGTTTGTTTGTGTTGGTGCGTGGGACTTCTGAGGAGCCTCCTACTAGATTGATACCTTGGTTCTGAAAAACTGAGGGAAATACTTACGCTACTATTGTTGCATCACCCTTTCCTCTTCAAGGAAAACCAACACAAGCTCAAGATGTAGCATAGACTCGAACCAGTTATCGGTGTTCTCGAGTGACTATCAACTCAGAACCCGTGGAAAATTTGGAATTAGGGAGACATAATAGTTGATGAAGAACTCATAAGAAGTTATGTAGTTCCGTGATATTCTTGAGATACCAGAGGCTAATACTCGAGGGTAGAGCAGAATAGAGGTTGCACATGTGAAATGATCTGCGGAAGTCAAGTACTTCAACTTGTTCGAGAAATGGGATCAAAGAAGAACAATATGGTCGGAACCATGGTTGCAAAGGACCAAATATAGATACAAGATGAACTTATCACAAGAGGATTATTATTATTACAAGAAGCTTCCATGATAAGTTCCACATCGAGTCTATGGGCATGAACACAAAGGTTGAAGGTCGACTCCCACTTCCCTAATGCACAACATTCTATTCACTTCTCGCTTTTGAAGAAGTTGTAGCGTTGAAATTTTACCTAACAAAAAGCCAGTAGAGTATAACCCGCATAACTTTTGAGTTCACACGGATTTAGGGAAGACATAGTTTGAACCCATCGAGGCATCTTAGGAACATATACCACAAACTTCAGGAATAAATAACTCAAGCCCGGAAGCAGAGTATGGTTGACAAGAGCGGGGGTACAATTTACCAAAGGAATTATGTATCCAAGGAAAGGCTCACAAGGTTAGTGAATATGAAGAACGCTGTCAAGTAAAACCCAACAAAAGATCTGGTGGTCTACAAGGGATCTTATGTGAGCAAGGGTACTCAACCAGAAGAAGAAAGAAATCAAGGAGATCAGATTATAGAAACAACTGACTAATTCAAAGCTCGAATGCAAAGGAATTATGAACCAAATCAAGGGATCAGAAGCATACACTCTGATTAAGGATGGATAAGTTGAATAGACTTAGAACGACAATCAATAAAGGCTTGATTCGCCGAACACCAGCTCATGTCCGGAGTGACGTCTGAACCAAGGAAAGAATTTTAAATAGGATTGATGATCGCGAGCATTCACAAACAAATTGAATCAAATGCTCGAAATTATGATGACAAAGGATGCTAAGGAGTATTGATAGACATATGGAAGGAACCATAGTGCCAGCAGATAAGTATTTGCAGTGCAATAGTTGGAGCGGATTATCGGAAGATCGGATAGTACTTCAAAGTATCTTGTGAATCACTTGATAAACTAGGAATGAACAAATCCACGAAAAGTGTGAGGAATTATTCATAGGGGTATTCATGCGGCAAGGAACTGTATGGTAGTAAGCATAAAGGATTCTCGGAACAACATAGAGTATTCCGGGACATCTTGAAATAACAAGAGCAACTGCGAATGAAGGTATGAACTGTAGCGAACCGACTCGAATGGATCAAGTATCTATGCTTAAGTGTCATCCCTGGATCGGTATGCTGACACACACAGTACTCAAGGATTTATAACAGAGGTAAATCACATGTATAAAGGAACGTAAATACTATTACCTCAATCCAAATAGCGTAAGTAACAAGGTTGTGGATTCCCATCAACACCAATGGCAAAGTTGAGTATAGAAATCGTAACCCTAACATATCACTTACTCGTCGTAAGATTCCTGCAACATGAGACGTTGCAGCCACAAAGGGTCAGTACGTTGAATGTACTGGCAAATTCACACCATAGAGCAATGATGAATAAAGGCTACCACTACATGCATATTTGGCTGGTGGAGGCTCTATGGTTATAATGTTTTTGCGAAAAGCCAATTTTCCCCTACTGCAAAGGAATAAATTTATTTAACTATCATGGTGGTTGTTAAACATTGAGAATGGTTGACAGCATTCGCAATCCCAATTAAGCATCATCATTAAAACCCAACAATATTAATTAAAGTAACATGATGAGATTCACATGATAATCCAAGTACTAGATACTCAAGATGTCCATAACCGGGGACACGGCTAATCCTGATTAGTTTATACACTCTGCAGAGGTTGCGCACTTTTCCCCACAAGACTCGATCTCCTCCGTTGGGATTCTCGCACTACATGGTGTTTGAGAAACGGATGACCGAGACATAGTCTTTCAGAAGCGCTAGCACCTTACGATGGGTAGACCATACCAACCTACATCCCCTACATCTGCTAGTCTACCACTGTAAGAGTTTGCATGACTTAGTCAACGATGCTAGAGCCCATAATAGCATGTGGCTGCACACGGAAGTTTCTAGCATGAATAATCTTATGATCCCTTTGAGCCTGGGTGGTTGTCCAAAACAAACAGGCAATCCTGGAATACCCAAGTGCCTCAATCCACCCATATGTGTATTAAACTTGCCACCTTAAATAAACCCTTAATTAACAATCTCACATCTGTCATGGAAATTCACTCACCAAATCCACGTCTACTAGCATAGCATGGCATAATAAGCAAACGTAGAAGTAACTCCCAAGGGTTTGATAATAAATCTGCTGATAGGTACTACCTCATCTACTTCCCAAAACCCACATATTAGTCAGTTCCTAATCATGCGATTGTTTGGGGATTGATCTAATGCAATAAAACTGGGTAGTAAAGAGGTATGATCAAAATGTGAACTTGCATGTACTGTTGATGAAGATGATTCGCACTCAAAACTCTTGATAGTTCTACTCGTCACACTCCGGTCAATCTATCGTGAGCAAGCAATTGTAACCACACATAAGCAATCACTCACAAGATCGGAAAGAACGAAGAAAACAATTCGAAAAACTTCGAAACCAAGCAAATGACTCTTGCAACAGAAAACAATTGTAATAGTGCCAAAATTAAATAAATATGGCCTTATCAGAAAGTTTGGGTCAACAACTTCGATTTGCAAAAAGAATCAACTCAAACGGAGTTACAAAACTCAAGTTATGATCAAAAGGAGTTCAAATACTAAACTGTTTGAAATTCAAATTTTAAGCTTTCAAAAATATGATTAAGTTGTTTTACTGGATAGAGGGGATCACAACGAACACGTGGGCGTTGGTTTCGTCTAATTCCGACTAACGAGCGAAAAGTTATGGTCGTTTGAAAACTAGGGGCTAATCTGTAAATAGATATATTGATAGATAGGTCCCTGACGAAAATAACAAAAATAGAAAAGGCTAAAAAGTTAATGTTCATTTTTCTAATCTAAACAACGAACGTTCTCTAAATAAAAACAAAACGTTTCGGAGAAAAAAAAACTAAAACGATCTGGATCGTTGGATCCAGAACCAACAGCGAGGGAGGGGGCGGCGGTTACCGCGTCGGCGGCGGCGAAGTCCGGCGGCGTCGGACGGTGGCGGCGGCTCTGCTCCGGTCGGGGTGGTGGCTCCAGTCGTTGAGGAGGGCAACGGAGGGGTCGCGGAGGGGCGGCGCGACGAGGCAAAGAGGATGGCGGCGTCCGCGGTGGTCCACGGTGACGGGACGGAGTGGGGCGGCGGCGGCGGATCTCGCCCGAGCGGCGGCTTCGACGAGCGTGGCGAGAAGTGCGGCGGCGCGTTGCGAAAGAGAGAGAGAGGCTCGGGGTTGCTGGATTTATAGGAGAGGGGGTGGGCGGCCTCGGGAGGCATGGGGAAGTGGCAAGGGGAGGCCGGGGCGAACACGAACGCCGAGGTCGGCGCGGCGGTGGACTCCGAGAGGAGCTCGGGCACACGGGTGAGCGACGTGGGCTGGCTGGGCCGTGGCCTGGCGAGCTGGGCCGGCCCGGTCCGGTCGGTCCAAAAGAGAGATTTTTTTTAAAGACAAACAAAGAGAAAAAAATAAGAACAATAAAACCAAAAATATTATATAGGCATATAATATATCAAAATTTTCAGAAAAAGATTTCCTACAACTTGAACATTTTTCTAGCATCAAATAAAATCTACACAAATTCAGATAATTCAAACAGTGCTCCTGCTCTACTAAAATCCAATAACAATCATTTTAAAAATACCAAAATTAATTCAAATTTATTTCTCTCCATTTTTCTAATGTAGGGAATCATCTTACCCTAATTTTTGTATATTTTATTTTTGGAAAAAAATAATTTGAATAAAACTCAAATAACTCCAAAATTGAAAATAAATTCAAAAGAACTTTGAATTCAATTCTTTGAAACTCCCAACTCATATTTCATATGTTTTGACGAAGTCATCTTATCTTCGCTCGTGAAAATCATTGAGTTGCATAAAGTTCCTCGGTTGGAAATATTTTCCAAATGAAATTCAAATATTTTCAACACCCCTTGTCATTTAAATAAATGGAAGAAGTCATGTCATCTTCTCTCCGGGGTTTTGTGGTGAAAAGAATTTGAATTCATGGAGATCACGAATGCAAAATGAAAGTTTGGGAAAGTCCTTTTATTCCCTCTCATTTAACTTTCAAAATAAATTCGAATTTACTCACTTTCAGTCAATCAATCAATCAAAACTATCTATTTGTTTATAACATTCCAAAATTTAGAATTTTGGGATGTTACAAACCTACCACCCTTAAAATGAATCTCGTCCTCAAGATTCGGAGAGGCTAGCAAGAAATGGTTAGGGTAGGGGGTCTTCAAAATCCATCGATCGTCTCCGGGGTCTCGGGTGCTACCACCCTTAGAAGCATCGTTACGGTTCCATCAAAACTCATATACTCCATCCTTATTCCTACAGTGGCAGTCCTCTCAGATCTTCAGGATAATTTCCTTCTCTGGGCTCTTCCGGTAGTGGCATAACGTTTCCTCAATTCTTATGTCTTTTCAGCTTGGTACGGTTATTCCAAGACTGGGTCTTCTTAGCTGACGGGTCTGGCGCCAATACTAAATGACTAACGATATCTCATGGTGGTCAATAATTTATGGTTTCTCCTGCAGGAAATGGGTCTGGGCTGAACCTCACCGTAGTACCCTACGATTGGCAGCAGCTGCCTTGTACAAGGAAAAAAAATACTTATACCATTCTAAGGTTTAAACAAGGTTTTGATCGTTGTCTCTCTACTATAGGTAAGTCACTCAGATTTACCATCCCATATAGCAAGGCGAATAATAAGAGTAAGTCGGTATGGTGATCAATCCGTCCCGCACCCAAATCATTACCTTGTATATGGTTTAGCGAATCTCGCATTCTAACACTCGGTCATCCTCGCAAGCATTGCAGAATATCTCTTGTCGATGAACCAAGTTTGGATAAATCCATTGATTCTGCAAGCCAAACAAACATCTATCAGTCCTTCACAACTCTCAGGTTTTGTGTTACTCCTATAAAATCGTCTGTTGATAAAGGCATATCCTCTTCTTCCAGGGTTTCTCCTTTATCAAGAGTGTGCTTGCTTCTTGGCAGGTCTTGGGGCCTGTGTGTTATGGCCCACTCATCACTTGTAAACCTTGAACTCATCATCGGGGGAACTGATCATTATTCCAACATCCAACTTCCTGGCATTCTTAAATCCATCCACTTGTACTGTCTCCCTTCGTTCTATTGGCACCAAACTGCTCACCATGGAGTTACAATTGCTCCACATCACCAGCATTATACCTCCTTCATATCCAATAGTAATTCATCCCTTCGTATTCTTGGGGTATCCCACATATCGTGATAAAACTCATACTTAGTTTGTCCAAGGTCCACTCCGTGGAACATCATTATCCTTTTCAGGGGTCGAATCTCCTCACAGGGTACTACCACCCTTTGAAATGCTCCAATTCATCCATTGACCATATTTCTCATAACCTCGAAAATGGTCAAAAAAAATTCTTCGTAGAGTAACAACTCATAATATCCACATCATTGCTAACTTCATTGATTATCAAATTATTACAATCGCCTGCATTTCCATTACATGGAACAACTCAACACCTCAATATAAAAGAATTGTTCCCACTACTACTACTACATTTCTTTTGTTCCTAACTCAACTATTTAGCACGAGTCTCCTTCTTCTTGGGACAATCCCTGGCAAAGTGCCCTGCTTCATTACAACGAAAAAATATCACTTCTGACAAGTCTCGGGGTTTCCTTTTTGGGCAACCGCTGAAGTAGTGCCCTGACTTCTTGCATCTAAAACAGGTGATATGACTCAGGTCCTTCCTAGTGTCCAATCTATTTCTCTTCTTGGACTTTTCCGTTCCAGTCAGGGCTTCTATTTCCTGTGGATCATACTCTACTTCCTCTGTCGGGAATTTTACTAGATCTCCATTCAGACAATCTTGGGAGATGTGTCCTTCTCCACATGAATAGCATGACTTGGTGCAGGCTTTAATTCTGTTTCCTTTGTGTGTGTCCTTGCATCTTCCTTGATCACCGGTTCTTCTAAAATTTCCATGAGGGCTCCTTTCATTGCTTCTTTCTTCTGCTGGATGGTTCTCTGTACCATAGGGTAAATGTGACGCTGAGCAGGGTAGTGGGTAGTTCCTTCACACAAGAAACAAGTAATCTGCCTAGTTGGGCATTCTTCAGCTGGGTGACTTCCTTCACAATTAGGGCATTCATCCTTGTCTCCTTATGATTGTGTCCTATTTCTCCACATAGCTTGCATGCACAGAGTTTCTTCATATCACTTCCATGAGGCTTCATCTTCTAGACACAAGTCGAGACTTTAGCAAGGTCAACTTAAATTCATTCCAAGTGGTTACTCCTTGCCATCCATTGATGGTTTGGTACATCCTCTACCAAGTTGCAGCACCTTTTTCAAAGCATTGAAGAGCATGCTGGGCCATATCCTTTCTGGCTATAGGGTTATTTTTCATGTGATCCTCCATGTTCTGAATCCATCGGTCCATCTCCAATTGACTCATCGGTCCAGATAATTTAAGCTCATCTCCATTCATCCTCTATTGGGTCCAGGGGTTTTGGGGTGAGATAAGAGAGATAGAGAGGGGATACACACAATACAAACAACAGTTTTGGAAAGGGCATTTTATTTGTGGCTGTCAGAAAAACATCAAACAAATGAAAGCTCACAAACGTCGCATCTAATGTAGGTATAACGGGGTTTGGTCTTCTAATGGTCAACAAATCTTCAACGTCACCAAACTTTTCAAGTCCTGTTCATGTCTCCGATGGCTTCGTCTGATCGTGCTTGTCCTCATCAAGTCCTTTTGCCAGATAATCTCTGTTGATGCGAGGAGTTGCATTCCAAACGTCTGGGTTTTAACACCCTTGGCATGAGTCATGGTCCTACTGTCCTTCAGTTCCTGACAAATCTCCGGTATCTCGAGGTTTAGCTCCTCCAGGTTGGCTACTTTCAGCTTCTGGGTCATGAGTTCTCCACGAACTGCTGCCTTGTCAAATATAGCTTCCTGCAGGTCCATCTTAAGGTTCCTGATGTAATTCTCCAGATCCTAGTGATACGCCAGCTAAGGTTAAAATTCCAATGTTAGCTGATAGATGCTCCATTAGCCTTCTACCATCCAATTCTTTCGAAAGATGCATGCTTAACACCTCACGGTGACAATAGCATAAGCGGGTAATAACACCATGGTTAGCTGTGTCTATGCCCATGTTACTGCCATGAGCTTTCATTCCATAATTGATATCTCCTGTGTTAGGGTTTTCCTTGACGTAAACTTCAAGTTCTAATGCTCCATGTTCTGCTCTTTCTCCGATACACCTTGATCTCGGGTATTGACAACTTCCCTAGTCTGCCAAGTTCCATAAGGGGTGCCTTCCTAGGTCATAAAAAAATCTGGGAATTCTTCAGAGCCTTCAAATTCTCCTAGTCTCCAGAGTCATCAACAGTTGTAGTTTCCATTATCATAATGTATGGTAAAATCCTCTTCATTCCGAATAGTCTTAGTTGTCCGATATCTTGTACTTCTTGAAGTGGTCTCATCAGTCGAATCTTCGAGTGGTCAAAAGGGGAAAGGGGTATAGTCTCACTAAAAGGAATTTTTGAATAAGCTCAGAAGAGAAGAGAGGTAAAAGATCCTTTTGAAAATGAAGTTGTAGAGAAAATCTTTCCTACAGGCTTGCCAGTTTCTAGGGTCACGTCCTACAGTCAAGATGGCTCTAATACCATCTTGTAGCAACCCGACCCGAATGGATCAAGTCTCTGTGCTTAAGTGTCATCCCTGGATCGGTATGCTGACACACACAGTACTCGAGGATTTATAACAGAGGTAAATCACATGTATAAAGTAACGTAAATACTATTACCTCAATCCAAATAGCGGAAGTAACAAGGTTGTGGATTCCCATCAACACCAACGGCAAAGTTGAGTGTAGAAATCGTAACCCTAACGTATCACTTACTCGTCGTAAGATTCCTGCAACATGAGACGTTGCAGCCATAGAGGGTCAATACATTGAATGTACTGGCAAATTCACACCATAGAGCAATGATGAATAAAGGCTATCACTACATGCATATTTGGCTGGTGGAGGCTCTATGGTTATAATGTTTTTGCGAAAAGCCAATTTTTCCCTACTGCAAAGGAGTAAATTTAATTAACTATCATGGTGGTTGTTAAACATTGAGAATGGTTGACAGCATTCTCAATCCCAATTAAGCATCACCATCAAAACCCAACAATATTAATTAAAGTAACATGATGAGATTCACATGATAATCCATGTACTAGATACTCAAGATGTCCATAACAGGGGACACGGCTAATCATGATTAGTTTATACACTCTGCAGAGGTTGCGCACTTTTCCCCACATGACTCGATCTCCTCCATTGGGATTCTCGCACTACATGGTGTTTGAGAAACAGATCTTTCAGAAGTGCTAGCACCTTACGATGGGTAGACCGTACCAACCTGCATCCCCTACATCTGCTAGTCTACCACTATAAGAGTTCGCACGACTTAGTCAACTATGCTAGAGCCCATAATAGCATGTGGCTGCACATGGAAGTTTCTAGCATGAATAATCTTATGATCCCTTTGAGCCTGGGTGGCTGTCCAAAACAAACAGGCAATCCTGGAATACCCAAGTGCCTCAATCCACCCATATGTGTATTAAAGTTGCCACCTTAAATAAACCCTTAATTAACAATCTCACATCTGTCATGGAAATTCACTCACCAAATCCACGTCTACTAGCATAGCATGGCATAATAAGAAAATGTAGAAGTAACTCCCAAGGGTTTGATAATAAAAATGCTGATAGGTACTACCTCATCTACTTCCCAAAACCCACATATTAATCAGTTCCTAATCATGTGATTGTTTGAGGATTGATCTAATGCAATAAAACTGGGTAGTAAAGAGGCATGATCAAAGTGTGAACTTGCCTGTACTGTTGATGAAGATGATTCGCACTCAAAACTCTTGATAGTTCTACTCGTCACACTCCGGTCAATCTATCGTGAGCAAGCAATAGTAACCACACATAAGCAATCACTCAAAAGATCGGAAAGAATGAAGAAAACAATTCGAAAAACTTCGAAACCAAGCAAATGACTCTTGCAACAGAAAACAATTGTTACAGTGCCAAAATTAAGTAAATCTGGCCTTATCAGAAAGTTTGGGTCAAGAGCTTCGATTTGCAAAAAGAATCAATTCAAACGGAGTTATAAAACTCAAGTTATGATCAAAAGGTGTTCAAATACTAAACTGTCTGAAATTCAAATTTTAAACTTTCAAAAATATGTTTAAGTTGTTTTACTGGATAGAGGGGATCATAACGAAGAAGTGGGCGTTGGTTTCGTCTGATTCCGACTAACGAGCAAAAAGTTATGGTCATTTGAAAACTAGGGGCTAATCTGTAAATAGATATATTTACAGATAGGTCCCTGATGAAAATAACAAAAAAAGAAAAGGCTATAAAGCGAACGTTCGTTTTTTTTATCTAAACAGCGGACGTTCTCTAAATAAAAACAAAACGTTTCGGAGAAAAAAACTAAAACGATTTGGATCGGTGGATCCAGATCCAACAGCGAGGGATGAGGCGGCGGTTACCGCGGCGGCGGCGGCGATTTCCGGCGGCGGGACGGCGGCGGCGGCTCTGCTCCAGTCGGGACGCTGGCTCCGGTCGTTGAGGAGGGCAACGGAGGGGTCAGGGAGGGGCGGCGCGGCAAGGCGAAGAGGATGGCGGCGTCCGCGGTGGTCCATGGTGGCGGGACGGAGTGGGACGGCGGCGGCTTCAGCGAGCGCGGCGAGAAGTGTGGCGGCGTGTTGTGAAAGAGAGAGAGGGTCGAGGCCGCGGGATTTATAGGAGAGGGGGGTGGGCGGCCTTGGGAGGCGTGGGGAAGGGGCAAGGGGAGGCCGGGGCGAACACGAACGCCGAGGTCGGCGCAGCGGCGCGCCGTGTTGGCGGCGGACTAGGAGCGGAGCTCGGGCACACGGGCAAGCGACATGGGCCGGCTGGGCTGGCCCGGTCCGGTCGGTCCAAAAGAGAGATTTTTTTTAGACAGACAAAGAGAAAAAAAATTAAGAACAATAAAACAAAAATATTATATAGGCATATAATATATCAAAATTTACAGAAAAAGATTCCCTACAACTTGAACATTTTTCTAGCATCAAATAAAATCTACACAAATTTAGATAATTCAAACAGTGCTCCTGCTCTACTAAAATCCAATAAAAATCATTTTCAAAATACCAAAATTAATTCAAATTTATTTCTCTCCATTCTTCTAATGCAGGGAATCATGTTACCCTAATTTCTGTATATTTTATTTTTGGAGAAAAATAATTTGAATAAAACTCAAATAACTCCAAAATTTAAGATATATTCAAAAGAACTTTGAATTTAATTCTTTGAAACTCCCAACTCATATTTCATATGTTTTGAAGAAGTCATTTTATATTCGCTCGTGAAAATCATTGAGTTGCATAAAGTTCCTCGGTTGGAAATATTTTCCAAATGAAATTCAAATATTTTCAACACCCCTTGTCATTTAAATAAATGGAAGAAGTCATGTCATCTTCTCTCCAGGGTTTTGTGGTGAAAAGAATCTGAATTCATGAAGATCACGAATGCAAAATGAAAGTTTGGGAAAGTCCTTTTATTCCCTCTCATTTAACTTTCAAAAAAGTTTCGAATTTACTCACTTTCAGTAAATCAATCAAACATTCAATCAACACTATCTATTTGTTTATAACATTCCAAAATTTAGAATTTTGGGATGTTACATGAACGACAATGTAGGTAATTACCCAAAATTTATCGGTGGTAGGGATCGCAACGGCGAAGGGTACAAGAGTATCGAGAAAACAACGAAGAGTATCTTCAGAATCTTCTAGTGCACCAAGCAATCATCTGGAGTGAGGGGCTCTCCGGGAGAAAGTACCTACGAGAACCTAATGTTAGAGTTAACAAAGTCATTTAACCCGAATAGAAGAGAGGTCAGAGTCCCTGAGTATAGACGAGGAATAAAAGATCCTAATACCACCCAATGTGGACGTGGGTGCATAACCCACACAGCCATGTTAATATAACAGTTTTTTAGTGACTAGACTCAATTTCGGCCAAGCAGTTGGAAAGGGGGGTTCCTACAGGTAGTCGGCTCTGATACCAACTTGTGACGCCCTTGACTCAACCATACACTAAGCATACATGCAAACGTGTACAAGCAAGATCAGGTACTCACGGGAAGATGTCAGAAGACAAATCTAGACACAAATTGAAATAATACAAGCTTCATATTACAAGCCAGAGCCTCAAGGGCTCGAATACAGAAGCTCGAATACAAATGAGTCAGCGGAAGTAACAATATCTGAGTACAGACATAAGTTTAACAAGGATGCCTTAAGAATGCTAGCATAAAAGCAACACGACCAAAGAGGCAGGGCCTCCTGCCTGGGACCTCCTAACTACTCCTAGTCATCTGCGGTCTCCACGTAGAAGTAGGCACCCTCAGGGGGTAGTAGTAGTAGTCTATGTTGGTGGCATCTGGCTCCTGGGATCCACCATCTGGTCGCAAAAACCGGAAAGAAAGAAGAAGGGGAAAAGGGGTAGCAAAGCAACCGTGAGTACTCATCCAAAGTACTCGCAAGCATCAGATCTATACTAAGTATGCATTGGTATCAAATGGAAGGGTTGTATCTGTGGACTCAATTGCATAATGCCAGAATAGAGGGGAAGGCCTAGCCTATGGAAGACTAGCATCTTCAAGTAGCTCCAAGCATTGCAACAT
The DNA here is from genome assembly GCF_002162155.2 of Triticum dicoccoides. Taxonomy (NCBI): domain Eukaryota; kingdom Viridiplantae; phylum Streptophyta; class Magnoliopsida; order Poales; family Poaceae; genus Triticum; species Triticum dicoccoides. The sequence goes on along the minus strand of NC_041391.1, from coordinate 441,076,635 downwards.
TCATAAGAGTATAGAATAGCAGTTTATAATTAACAAGCATGTTGTAACATTAACGCCCAGAGATCCTTCATCGACTCCCTGCGAGAAAGCAATCCTAGAGCCACATATCTATACATGTCTCAAGTAACCAGTTCTAGTTGTAATAGATCAGGATACAAGTCTTAACGTCCATTACCGTGGACATGGTATTCGAATAGATAAGTTCCCTACATGGTGCACCACATTACCCAACATGCTTGATTACTCTGGACGGACAGACTTTTCTGAGCCAATTCCCGGCCTTGGAAGATTAACACGTTGCAACCCTACCTAGGCTTAACAGAGAGGTCCCCATCAGTCCACATCCTAAGTACTCTGGGGTCTTGGGCCCATCGCCCGTTGCACTCTGGGTGGTTGCGAGCAGGGTGGATACCAGCACCGCCTCAGATGGTCGGCACGATCCGACCGTGCTGCAATGCTGAGACATCTGACAAAGCTTTGGCTGATACTGGGACGTCGAGGCCCATAACTATTCTCGTGTGGTGGTTAGTGCTTAAAGGCCAGAGGCCAACTCAGAACAAATACCCGAACCTGTTAGTGCATTGGGGGCTCACGGAGACGAGCAGAGACTCATGATAATGTGACCCCATCACCCCGTCTCATGGACTTACGGCAAGGGCCCAGAATGCCCGGCCGTGCCTCATAGAAAACTCACAGGTGCTCTATGGGCCCGCTCGATTTTCACAACAACTCGCGGGTACCCCTCAGGGTTGACCCGACTTCAACAATGGTCACAAGTAAAATCCGAATAACCGTGTGTCCAAATCATTAAGTGGAAAACCCGAGGAATCGCCCTCGGTGGATTCCAGTCGATGTAATCAAGGTGAACGTTGGAGAAGTCACCCTCGAGGTCCACACTTAAGAGGTTGCATGATAGAGTCATATCAGGAGTGGTGAAGAAGGAATCACCCTCGATGACCATGACCGAATAGCTACTCTATAGAGTTATCATCAGGAGTGTGTTACAGGGTATCACCCTTGGCTGGATGGTCAAAAGCAGATGGTCAAAAGCTGACCATATTTAACTAAAATTAACGACATTTCTTCTGGAATGGTTGTAGATGTTTACGACCAAAAAAATGTCGTAGGTTCAATGACCAATTATTTTGGTCACTAGCAATTCGCCCACACCATGCCAGATCCACCATGGCAAGCTGACCTGGCAGAATTACGACCAAATGAAAAGTTTGTAAAATAGAATCAACCCAGTCCATTTCGGCAGTCTACATGGGCCAAGCCCAATAATTCAGCCCATTTGATGTTTTTCTCTTTTATTTTGCTTATCTGCATGGTCCTGGCCCAATAATTTGGCCTTTTATTTTTTGGGATGGAGCCTTTTTCTGATCAATTTTTTTAAAGTCCACTCTTGTTTTGGGCCACAACCTTTTTAATCTAGTTCTAGTTTGGGCCTTGGCCTTTTATTTTCTAGGATGCAGCCTTTTACAAACTATTTTTTACAGTCAACTCTTTTTTTAGGCCCAAGCCTTTTTAGTCTAATTCTTGTTTGGGCCTCAGCCTTTTTACAGTCCAACTAAGTTTAGAGCCCAATTAATCCAAAATAATATTTTGTGATCCAAACAAAACACAAAATTCAGAAAATGCATAACCACACAGGTTCATAGCTTCAGAAAAGGCATAACTTCACAGGTTCATAACTTCACATGTTCATAACCACACAGCTTCCAAAATGCCATAGCTTCACAGCTTCCAAAATGAGGTATCACAACTTCACAGGTTCAACAACAAGTTCAATGACATGTTTTACAACAACTTCAACTTCACAGTTCCAAAATGAGCCATCGGATAGAGCTTCTACAATGCTTTAGCTCCAAAGAGAGCCATCATGTAGGCTAAGTTCTCATACTGTTCTTGAGACTTCTTGCGCAGTAGCTCAAGTTCCTTTTCACGTGCAACTTTAGCTTCTTTCGCCTTCGTCTTGATTGCCGCCAATTCTTCTTGCATCACTTCAGTTTGAAGCTCTGACCTCTCCAGCTTCTGCTCAAGATCACGAACATGAGCAGCCACAACAGCAGTTGCTTTGCCGGAGTTGTTCCTAGATGACTGGAGCCCAAGTCCTTAGGAATGTGCTTCGCTTGTCTTTGGTCTTGAACACTTCATCAACAATTTCAGCAGCAGACTTTCGCTTTTCACCTTCTGGTACCGGCGCGTCATTCATTTTTTCCATCTCAAACTAGCATATGGAGGAAAATGGTAGACATTAGTGGCAGATCTATTTCACATTTTGCAAACCAAACCAAGCAAGAAAACGAAACAAGAATGCCACCAAACCAGCGCACGAAATGGATTATTTGAAGTAATCAAACTAGCACACAAAATATATACGTAGAAATTTTACTCAAACTCAAACAGAAGAAGATGATGCCTAGTAACCTGATAGCATTATTTGAATCTACACGTAGATATTATCAATAACAGATTCATTATGGCAAGTGTGCACACTTATGTGATCTAGAGACATGCAATTGGAACAATATGATGGCTTCATTAAGCGTAGGATGGTGGTTCTATATAACATGGCATCTCGAGTGAGTCGATCATCAAACTAACATTCAGATCAATTTTCATCATATCATAAAAAATGCAACAAATAGCTATAGCAAATTCTGATATCTTTGTTGAACTATCTTAGGCTCTAGCAAACAGCATCAAAGCATGGAACAGAGTGTGTGTTCTTGCTGGCTGTGAATCAAACAAGGCTGAGGTTTCTAGACAAAACTTTGAACTAGCTGGACAAAGCATGGAGTGACTTACTATAGCAATCTTGACTGGCTCCGAAAATCCGTGCTTCTTACTCTTGTGGGTGGCCTTGAACAATTCAATCGTACACAGCTCTCACCCTTACGCTCTTCTTTCTGAAAATTTTTTCAACAAAAAACAAAATGTTATTCAACAAGAATAAGAAATGTTAGTCAACGAGGATCAAAGGGTAAGATCTCTGGAGAAAAGTTCTCACAGTGGCAAAAATGTCTGCTCTGTAGTGCCTAGAACCAGTTCTCTATTGGTACACGACTTTTTATCGATTCATCTTGTTCGACACATAGGTTTCCTAGAAAAAATCATACTGTCAGCATGATCTAGCACTAGCATGTCATGTGTAGAACATAAAGCAGCCAAAAAGCAGAGACAAACCTTGTGTCTTGGGGTAGACCACATCTCCACCAGAGCTTGCCATCCACCATCCGTCATAGCGGCACCACAGACTTGATGCTAACTTTGTTTGCTGCTATGGTATCAAAATACTTCTTCTTGATCTAATGGCGCCTGTTCTTTGAATTTTTCTATAGAATATCTTTGGGCGCGGTCTTGATGGTCTCTGAGTCCATGTTCATCTCAAAATTTGCCTACCAAGACAGCAAACAAGGTAGGAACAGTATTAGTGAGCATGCGTAGGTGTAACAGAAAATAGATAGCACATTAACTATGAAACAAGTAGCTTACATCAACTTTCCCAATGTATTTCTCTAATAGGCTAGCATTTCTTGTATTCCTTGAAGTGAGGAATAACTGGCAGATGGCTTCTTGTAACGAGTCCACACTCAGAAGCAAGCTTTGCTGCCTGCAGAGGCTTCTCTGGACGCTCCACCCCTTCGGCAATTTGGATAGCCACCTTGGTACCAAGCGACTTGGTGATTCTCTCTAGCCCTTTCACCTTTCTAAGTCTAGTCTTGGTAGTCATTGCATCTAAAGAAACTGAACTCATAAATTAGAAGAGAAATCAACAAATGCAGGAATTGTGGCACCCCGGCTCAGAGCGACCGGTTTACCCTGCATTGCGAGCCCAGAGACCTTGTCTTCTGGTAACACACAACAACTTGGTACAGAAAAACAACCGCTTTATTCATGCTAGCGGAGCATAGTTCATATTACAGCTGTTAGCGAGGCAAAGCAGCGCACACAGTGCGGCTGAACAATATGTACATTATTTAGTAAACATAAAGGGGGCCTCGATCATGACAACTACGCGGCAGCGGAACAACGTCATAGCGGGACTCCATAGCACAGGGACACCGATGTGGACACGATCTAGACTCGGACAGCTCTCCTTTCCAATGAGACTTTCCTGAAATCTAGCATGACACGCCAGGTCAATACATTGAATGTACTTGCAAGCTCACATCAAGCATAAACATAATGACAAACAATATCATGATATTTAACCAATTAATTAACAATGCAACAATATATCCAACATGTTGTGATTATGCTCAAGTGGTACTCGTCCCATGGACTGGCTTACCGAACGTGATCATTTCCAGACCACAAACGTGAAGATCTCAAAGACAATCGCGTGATCCTTACTCCCATCACAACCACGACCAACTCTTGGTCTCAAACCGTGATCCTTACGGCAATCACTACTCGACCACACCTGGTCCATCTCAACCCAACGGCCTTATTGCCATCACCTCAGTGCAATCTTAGTGTGCGTATTTATTAAGTGTCGACCCATGGTGTACCCTACTTTCGTGCGTGTCCATAACCGTGGACTCGGCTATCGATAGATTAATACACTCTATAGAGGTAGCGCACTGGACCCACACTACGGAACCCATGGCCTCGCACTCCCATTTGGGTGGACCAAACGACATTCCGATGAAACCACTTCATTGTCATGACACTCTCCCGGCCACTCCGACCGAATCCCCATCGGGCTAGTCCTGGGTGGCCCCGTGTCTACCTCAAGACACCTCAAACCATCGTCGTGGCAACGATCCACTCTGGGACCCAAAAACTTAACTCATCAACGGGCTCACAAGGTTATGCCTGCTTACCGGGCCAGGGTACAGCACCTCCATAACCTTCCCTAGATGGAGGCACTGACCAGAGGCACGACAATGAAACGCATTAAGGCCGTCCCATACCAGTAAATGTGGTTGCACTGGGAAAAACTTTTTTCAGCGGCACCACGACCCGGTCAACAACATATTCAAGTTGAGTTATTTATCAGGTTCAACTTAAAGTGAAAGTAACCGGTGTCATAATGCCATGCTATGCATCACCAACATATGCATCACATATCCATGAAAATAACTAAGTCAACTGTGCTCGCACGGAGCCATCATCAACTCATGATACATATCTGGTTAAGATCCAACCTCACTTAAACCAGAATCATTTCTAACAATCTCATCATTTTTCATCATGCAAGAATAATAATTAAACTAATTATTCATCATCATGACCATATCATTTTATCATTACTAATAACTAAGTTCTTGTTATCTTAGCAACAAGGTTAATTTCAAACTTTCTGTAAATCAAGCATATTTAACATGACAAGCATTTAACAGAATATAATATTCATGCTGATCTCTTACGGGTCTTGTTCAGGAGTCAACGCTATTCCATTGTTCAGCTAAGATACTTGTTCTTTAGGTAACGCTGTTCCATAGTTATCATCCATCAGCCAATGCTATCCCACAGGCCGGTGATTATAGTATCATACCACTTCTAGTATTACCTAAGTTGTTCTTTAATACTTTTTTGTGCCATCTAGTTAATCTCGAGTACAAACGATACATATTCTGTAGCTTTCATCTGTGTTATCCCTTTAGTTTATGAGACCTGTTGCTTCTAGTTAACCCCAATCCTACTATTTTCTTCGTCTCCTATAGGCACTCATTACATAAATCTAACTACTTGTTGTCTTCCATGCATGTCAGATGTAATTGCACACACTGATATATCCACAAGAACCTCACAGAGCAATGTAAAGGCCAATAAAATTGATGTCAATGATACCCAATATGATGGAACATGTAAAAGCAGTTCTTCAGAAGACTTGCAGAAAGATGATGAATCCTCTTCACCCCACAAGGTCCTTGCTCTAACTTGGCCTATGATATGGGTACAACATGCATATAATGTCCTGGAGTGTATCTACTCTGTTGCAATGCCGTGTGCTTAGCATGCTGATCATGCATGTAAATATGTCATGCCTTCCTGTTTTTCAGTACCTATTGCATTCATGTTAACATGTTTTCAAATTCAAGTATTGTCATTCTACTCTATCGCAATGCCATCTGCTTAATTTGGACATCATGCTTCTGAATATCTTATGCATAGTTAGTCATGAGTATGTACATCATCTGTCTACCATACCATATTTTTTTTACATTGAAGTGCTGTTCTAGTGCTCTGTCGCAATGCCATCTTAGTTTCCCAATCATACACGTGTATGTTGCCTTAGTTATTTCTGTACGTATTCCGCTAGCGTACAGTTTTACATTCAACTAGTGTTTTTTTGCTGTGTTGTCCTGTCGTATCCCTAGTTCTTACACCATACTCCCTCCGTCCGGATTACATGTTGCCGAAATGGATAAAAAGGATGTATCTAGAACTGAAATATGCCTAGACCCATCCATTTTTTTCTGGATGGAGGGAATACATGTCAATATGTCATGCCTTCTCTTCAGTACCTATTCCATCTCTCTGCTGTCGCATGTTTTATAATGAAAGCACCATTCTTCTATACAAGGCATGCAAGGGGAAGACGACTATGTTAGAATCTGAAGGGTTACAAACAAGGACTTTGCAAAAGATCCAAATGCCAGGAGATAATAAACCAACTCCAATTTTTATAGATACCGCTCCAGCACAGAGAAACCCAACTCCTACTAATAATAAGCAGATTCCAGTGGCCAAAGAAGTAGTCCGCTCCAGTCCAGCAAAAACATGTCAACTCCATTCTAAGAAGCGTGTGCGTATCCTTGCATCGTGAAATTTTATAGCATGCTGATCATATTTTCTACATGTTTCTTGCCCATCTCTCTTTTAGAAAATAAGCTTAACAGATAGAAGAATTTCTGCAATGGTATCGTTTATGAGGAAAGATTCTTGTAGGAATTCTCTGTGCTCCAATATAGATGTAAGTACCTGTTGTATATCACTACATTTTTACATCAGCATGTATTTTGTTAATTGGCATGAATCCAACCTTTATCTGATCTAAATTTCGTTGTAGCAAAATGTATGATTAAAGGCCACAATGTTGATTTTTGTAAGGAAAACTGCCTGGTAGTTTTGCATCCTGAGCTGCATGAGTGTACTATCTCATATCAGTGGGTTTGAATACTTTGGTTCTGTAGTGGGTTTTTTAGTGTTTATTTACTATGTTGTCCTGTCGTATCCCTAGCTCTTACATCATACTCCCTCTGTCTAGATTACATGTCGCAGAAATGGATAAAACTGGATGTATCTAGAAATGAAATACGCCTAGACCCATCCATTTCCGGATGGAGGGAATACATGTCAATATGTCATGCCTTTCTATTCTTCAGTACCTATTCCATATCTGCTGTAGCATGTTTTATAACTGAATCACCATTCTTCTATATAAGGCATGCAAGGGGAAGACGACTATGTTAGAATCTGAAGTGTTACAAACCAGGTCTTTGCAAAAGATCCAAACGCCAGGAGATAATAAACCAAATCCATTTTTCATAGAAACTGCTCCAGCACCGAGAAACCCAACTCCCACTGATAATAAGCCAATTCCAGTGGCCAAAGAACTAGTCCGCTCCAGTCCAGCAAAAGAATGTCAACTCCATTCTAAGAAGCGCGTGCGTATCCTCGCATCATGAAATTTTATAGCATTCTGATCATATTTTCTACATGTTTCTTACCCATCTCTCTTTTAGAAAATAAGGTTAAACGATAGAAGACTTCCTCCATTGGGATCGTATTCGAGGAAAATATCTTGCGGGAATTCTCTGTGCTCCAATGCTGATGTAAGTACCTGTTGTATATCACCATATTTTTACATCAGCATGTATTTTGTTAATCGGCGTGAATCTAACCTTTATCTGATTTAAAATTAGTTGTAGCAAAATGTTAAAGGCGCCAATGCTGATTTTTGTAAGGAAAACTGCCTGGTAGTTTTGCATACTGAGCTGCATGAGTGTACTATCTCATATCACGCACATTACTGAATTTTAGTGCTTCTCTGGTTGCCCATTCATTCATTGTGTCAATGTTGCTTTCGTATTACCTTACCTGGCTGATGATAGCTGTGCCATATTGTGTTAATTTGGTGTAGGCTAGTTGCCCAAACGTTTGTTTTGTCAATGTTGCTTTCCTATTATCTGACTTGGCAAATGATAGCAGTGCTAGTGTCTTAATTTTGTGCAGGCTGCTGAAGATAAGAAGACACACTCTGAAAATAGCAAGGCAACCCCATTGTTTCTTTCCAGTAAATCTAGGCCAGGTAATATGGCAATAACTCATGATTAATCTGTTTGGTTCCCGTACTAATTTATGATATGATGCAATGGTCGAGACACTCTCCACTATGAATAATACAAGCCTGCCAAAATCGCCATCTGAATCTGTTCAGTATCCTCTGTCTCGAATGCAATGGAATAAATGTATGTTTGTGAACCAATTAATGGCTGAAGCAATGATGGAAATGGTGGATGAATCAGAGGTGCAGAGTCGTGTCACAGAACAACTGATCAATGTTTTCAGAGATAGTGTAGCAAAGCAGCAAGAACTTGCCCACATGCTTATGGGCGTCATCTGTGCTGAGGTTGCAGATTGTGACATTGTAGATGGTTAGGTTCTGCTCATTTATTTGCATTGGCATCAATCTTTGATTGCCCAGTGGATGTAACTTCCTGTAATATATGCTGGATGTGCAACATTATTCCCTGTATGTCGTACCTTTGCTTGATCGGTTTTGGTCTTGTGCATATTTGCTCGTCGTAATGGGCTTAAATTATCTAATTTGGCCTAAAGACATGTACGAACTTTAGTGGGCCCATTAAGTTAATGGGCCATTACTAGGCCGAAAGTTAATGGTCGGCCCTATTACCTCCCGGGTCGGTAATAGGCCGACATCGAAGTGGGCAACGGGTGGGCCCAATTTATTTCACGGGCCGTTAATAGGCCCTTACTAAGTTTGGGCTACATATGGCCCAACTATACTGTAGGCCTTTAGCAAGCCGAAAGAGACAGCGGGCTTGTACTTGACCATGAAGAGCATTGGCCGCTAAGAGGCCGAAAGTCAGGTCGTATTGTAAATGGCCAAACTGTGTTGTGGGCCTTTAGCAGGCCGAAAGAGAAACTGGGTTGGTATTGGACCATGAAGGGCATGGGCGTTAAAAGGCTAGAACTAAGGTCCGACTACAAATGGCCCAACTCATTTATGGTCCGTTAACAGGCCGAAAGGCACACAGGGCCGGGAATTGGCCCAACACTTAAATGGGTCACTAAAAGGCCAAAACTCAGGTCTGATTACAAATGGCCCAACTGATTTATGGGCCGTCAACAGGCTGAAAGAGACACCGGGCTGGAAATTGGCCCAACACTTAAATGCCGCTAAAAGGCCGAAACTCAGGTCCGACTACAAATGGCCCATCAGATTTATGGGCCGTCAACAGGCTGAAAGACACATCGGGCCGGTAATTAGCCCAACATTTAAATGGGTCACTAAAAGGCCGAAAGATGTACATCCTGAAAATTTGCCCATCCATTGAATGGGCCGTTAACAGGCTGAAATCTCATCGGGCCAATATTGAGCCCAAATATATATCGGGTTGTACGGGCTCGAACTGACGATGGGCTGCAATGGTGTCAAATCTTTAACGGCTCATTGACAGGCCGAATTGGCACATCTTGTATGGGCCATGGGCTTAAATGGACCCGACACAAGTAGGCCTTATATGGGCCGGCCTGCTAATTTTTATTGGGCCGGCGTTTTTAATCGGAATGGGCCATTGTTGGGTCGTGCCACGTTTCGACCTATCATAGGCGCCTCCTGTCCAATGAGTGGATGACATCTATCCCAACAGTGAGGCAACACGTGTTTCCTGTGGCCAATGATGATATTACACGTGGAAAATCCCCATTGGTGCGGGCTGTTAATGGGTTATCGGATCCAAAACCGGACCCGATAGCTTAATGGCATTCCGTTACGGTGGATGATACGTCCATTTAGCATCATGCTTTTATAACAATATTTATTGCATTATGGGCTGTGATTTCACGTTATGTCACAATACTTATGGCTATTCTCTCTTATTTTACAAGGTTTACATGAAGAGGGAGAATGCCGGTAGCTGGAATTCTGGGCTGGAAAAGGAGCAAATACTGAAGGACTATTCTACGCAACTCCAAAAGTCCTGAAACTCCACGGAATGTCTTAAAAAATAAAGAAAAATCGTCACCAAAGATGAAGGCCAGGGGGCCCACACCCTTCTCACGAGGGTGGGGGGCGCGCCCTCCCCCTGGGCGCGCCCCCTACCTCGTGGGCCCCCTCGTGGCTCTCTGACGTCCATCTTCTCCTATATGAAGTCTTTCGATGAGAAAAAATAGAAGGCAACCTTTCGGGACGAGACTCTGCCGCCACGAGGTGGAACCTTGGCGGAACCAATCTAGGGCTCCGACAGAGCTATTCTGCCGAGGACACTTCCCTCCGGGAGGGGGAAATCATCACCATCGTCATCACCAACGCTCCTCTCATCGGGAGAGGGTAATCTCCAGCAACATGTTCATCAGCACCATCTCATCTCCAAACCCTAGTTCATCTCTTGTATCCAACTCTTGTCTCCAAGTCCGGGATTGGTGCTAGTAGGTTGCTAGTAGTGTTGATTACTCCTTGTAGTTGATGCTAGTTGGTTTATTTGGTGGAAGATAATATGTTCAGATCCTTTATGCACATTATTACCCCTCTGATTATGAACATGAATATGCTTTGTGAGTAGTTAAGTTTGTTCCCGAGGACAAGGGAGAAGTCTTGCTATTAGTAGTCATGTGAATTTGGTATTCGTTCGATATTTTGATAAGATGTATGTTGTCTAACCTCTAGTGGTGTTATGTGAACGCCGACTACATAACACTTCACCATTATTTGGGCCTAGAGGAAGGCATTGGGAAGTAATAAGTAGATGACGGGTTGCTAGAGTGACAGAAGCTTAAACCCTAGTTTATGCGTTGCTTCGTAAGGAGCTGATTTGGATCCATATGTTTCATGCTATGGTTAGGTTTACCTTAATACTTTTGTTGTAGTTGTGGATGCTTGCAATAGAGGTTAATCATAAGTGGGATGCTTGTTCAAGTAAGAACAGCACCCAAGCACCGGTCCACCCACATATCAAATTATCAAAGTACCGAACGCGAATCATATGAGCGTGATGAAAACTAGCTTGACGATATTCCCATGTGTCCTCGGGAGCGCTTTTCCTATTATAAGAGTTTGTCCAGGCTTGTCCTTTGCTACAAAAAGGAATGGGCCACCTTGCTGCACTTTATTTACTTTTGTTACTTGTTGCTCGTTACCATTTATCTTATCACAAAACTATCTGTTACCACTTATTTCAGCACTTCCAGAGAATACCTTGCTGAAAACCGCTTATCATTTCCTTCTGCTCCTCGTTGGGTTCGACACTCTTACTTATCGAAAGGACTATGATAGATCACCTATACTTGTGGGTCATCAAGACTCTTTTCTGGCGCCGTTGCCGGGGAGTGAAGCGCCTTTGGTAGGTGGAATTTGGTAAGGAAAAATTTATTTAGTGTGCTGAAATTTTCTGTCACTTGTTACTATGGAAAGTAATTGTTTGAGGGGCTTGTTCGGGGTATCTTCACCCCGTCCAGTAGAGCAAAGAGTTTCTCCTCAACCTACTGAACCTACTGAACCTATTGATAATGAAACTCCTTTTGAAATTCCTTCGGGTTTGATGGAAAAACTGCTTGTTAACACTTTTACAGGAGATGGAACAAAGCATCCTGATGAACATCTACGCTATGTGGATGATGTTTGTGGACTATTTAAGCTTGCAGGTATACCTGATGATGTTGTTAAGAAGAAGTCCTTCCCTTTATCTTTGAAGGGAGACACATTGAGATGGTATAGGCTATGTGATGATATGAGATCATGGAACTATAAAAGATTGAAATTGGAATTTCATCAAAAGTATTACCCTATGCATCTTGTTCATCGTGATCGCAATTAAATATATAATTTTTGGCCTCGTGAAGGAGAAAGCATCGCTCAAGCTTGGGGGAGGCTTAAATCAGTGTTATATTCATGCCTCAATCATGAGCTCGCAAGAGAAGTAATTATGCAAAGTTTTTATGCTTGGCTTTCTGATAACAATCGCACCATGCTCGATACTTCTTGTGCTGGCTCTTTTATGATGAAGCCTATTGAATTTAGATCGAATTTATTGGATAGAATTAAACGAAACTCTGAAGATTGGGACCTCGATGAAGGTAATGAGTCAGGTATGACACCTAAGTTTGATTGTGTTAAATCTTTTATGGAGACTGATATTTTCTGTAAGTTTAGCACTAAATATGGACTAGACTCTGAGATAGTAGCTTCTTTCTGTGAATCTTTTTCTACTTATGTTGATCTCCCCAAGGAGAAGTGGTTTAAATATCATCCTCCCATAGAAGTAAAAGTAGCTGCACCTATTAAAGTTGAAGAAAAGATTGTCACTTATAATGATCCTATTGTTCCCACTTCTTATGTTGAGAAACCACCTTTCCCTGTTAGAATGAAGGATCATGCTAAAGCTTCAACTGTTGTTCGTAAAAGCAATACTAGGACTTATACACCTCCTGAGCAAGTCAAAGTTGAACCCAATATTGCTATTGTTAAAGATCTCTTGTCTGATAATATTGATGGGCATGTTATTCATTTCTCTGGTGAAACTGCTAGAATTGCTAAACCATGTGATAGAGATAAACATAGACCTGTGGTAGGCGTGCCTATTATTTCTGTTAAAATAGGAGATCATTGTTATCATGGCTTGTGTGATATGGGTGCTAGTGCTAGTGTTATACCCATTGACTTATACAAAGAAATTATGCATGATATTGCACCGGCTGAGTTAGAAGAAATTGATGTCACAATTAAACTTTCCAATAGAGATACTATTTCACCAGTAGGGATTGTTAGAGATGTTGAAGTCTTGTGTGGAAAAACCAAATATCCTGCTGATTTTCTTGTTCTTGGTTCTCCACAAGATAGCTTTTGTCCCATTATATTTGGTAGACCCTTCTTGAATACTGTTAATGCTAAGATTGACTGCAAAAAGAATGTTGTTACTATTGGCTTGGATGATATGGTTCATGAGTTTAATTTCTCTAAATTTAGTAAACAACATCATGAGGAAGAATTGCCTAGTAAGGATGAAATTATTGGTCTTGCTTCCATTGCCATACCTCCTAGTGATCCTTTAGAACACTATTTGCTAGACCATGAAAATGATATGTTCTTGAATGAAAGAAGGGAAATAGATGAAGTATTCTTTAAACAGGAACCTATTCTGCAACACAATTTGCCTGTTGAAATCCTAGGGGATCCTCCTCCACCCAAGGGTGATCCCATGTTTGAGCTTAAACCGTTGCCTGATAATCTTAAATATGCTTATCTTGATGAAATGAAAATATATCCTGTCATTATTAGCGCTAACCTTTCAGAGCATGAAGAAGAAAGATTGTTGAAAACTCTGAAAAAGCACCTTGCCGCTATTGGGTATACTCTGGATGATCTTAAGGGCATCAGTCCCACTGTATGTCAACATAAAATAAATTTGGAAGCGGATGCTAAACCAGTTTGTGATCCTCAACGACATTTGAATCCTAAAATGAAAGAAGTGGTAAGAAAGGAAATACTCAAGCTTCTGGAGGCAGGTATAATTTATCCCGTTGCTGATAGTCAGTGGGTAAGTCCTGTCCATTGTGTCCCTAAGAAGGGAGGTATTACTGTTTTTCCTAATGATAAAGATGAATTGATTCCGCAAAGAATTATTACAGGTTATAGGATGGTAATTGATTTCCGCAAGTAATCATTACTCCTTACCTTTTATTGATCAAATGCTAGAAAGATTATGCAAACATACACATTATTGCTTTCTAGATGGTTATTCTGGTTTTTCTCAAATACCTGTGTTGGCTAAAGATCAATCAAAACTACTTTTACATGCCCTTTTGGTACTATTGCTTATAGACGTATGCCTTTTGGTTTATGTAATGCACCTGCTACCTTTCAAAGATGCATGATGGCTATATTCTCTGACTTTTGCGAAAAGATTTGTGAGGTTTTCATGGATGACTTTTCCGTCTATGGTTCCTCTTTTGATGATTGCTTGAGAAATCTTGCTCGAGTTTTGCATAGATGTGAAGAAACTAATCTTATCTTGAATTGGGAAAAGTGTCACTTTATGGTTAATGAAGGTATTGTCTTGGGGCACAAAGTTTCTGAGAGAGGTATTGAAGTTGATAAAGCCAAGGTTGATGCTATTGAAAAGATGCCATGTCCCAAGGACATCAAAGGTATAAGAAGTTTACTTGGTCACGCCGGATTTTATAGGAGATTCATTAAGGACTTCTCAAAAATCTCTCGGCCTCTGACTAATTTATTACAAAAAGATGTAACATTTGTCTTTGATGATGATTGTGTAGAAGCTTTTGAAATACTTAAGAAAGCATTAGTCTCTGCACCTATTATTCAGCCACCTGATTGGAATTTACCCTTTGAAATTATGTGTGATGCTAGTGATTATGTTGTAGGTGCTGTTCTAGGGCAAAGAGTTGATAAGAAATTAAACGTTATCCATTATGCTAGTAAGACTCTAGACAATGCTCAAAGAAATTATGCTACTACCGAAAAGGAACTTTTAGCAATTGTATTTGCTTGTGATAAATTCAGACCCTATATTGTTGATTCTAAAGTAACTATCCACACAGATCATGCTGCTATTAAATATCTTATGGAAAAGAAAGATGCAAAACCTAGGCTTATTAGATGGGTTCTCTTTATTCAAGAATTTGATTTACATACTGTTGATAGAAAAGGAGCTGAGAACCCCGTTGCAGACAACTTATCTAGGTTAGAGAATGTTCTTGATGACCCACTACCTATTGATGATAGCTTTCCTGATGAACAATTAAATGTCATAAGCACTTCTCATAGAACTCCTTGGTATGCTAATATGCTAATTATATTGTTGCTAAATTTATACCACCTAGCTTCACATACTAACAAAAGAAAAAGTTTTTCTATGACTTGCGACATTACTTTTGGGATGACCCACATCTTTATAAAGAAGGAGTAGATGGTGTTATTAGACGTTGTGTACCTGAGCATGAATAGGAACAAATCCTACACAAGTGTCACTCCGAAGCTTATGGAGGACACCACGCGGGAGATAGAACTGCACATAAGGTATTGCAATCCGGTTTTTATTGGCCGACTCTCTTCAAGGATGCCCGTAAGTTTGTTTTGTCTTGCGATGAATGTCAAAGAATTGGTAATATTAGTAGATGCCAAGAAATGCCTTTGAATTATTCACTTGTTATTGAACCATTTGATGTTTGGGGCTTTGATTATATGGGACCTTTTCCTGCCTCTAATGGATACACACATATTTTAGTTGCTGTTGATTACGTTACTAAGTGGGTAGAAGCTATTCCAACTAGTAGTGCTGATCATAACACTTCTATTAAAATGCTTAAGGAAGTTATCTATCCGAGGTTTGGAGTCCCTAGATACTTAATGACTGATGGTGGTTCACACTTTATTCATGGTGCTTTCCATAAGATGCTTGCTAAATACGACGTTAATCATAAAATTGCATCTCCATATCACCCATAGTCTAGTGGTCAAGTAGAATTGAGCAATAGAGAGCTCAAATTAATTTTGCAAAAGACTGTCAATAGGTCTAGAAAGAATTGGTCCAAGAAACTTGATGATGCATTATGGGCCTATAGAACTGCATAAAAAAATCCTATGGGTATGTCTCCGTATAAAATGGTTTATGGAAAAGCATGTCACTTACCTCTCGAACTAGAACATAAGGCATATTGGGCTATTAAAGAGCTCGACTATGATTTCAAACTTGCCGGTGAGAAGAGGTTATTTGATATTAGCTCACTTGATGAATGGAGAACCCAAGCTTATGAAAATGCCAAGTTGTTTAAAGAAAAAGTTAAAAGACGGCATGACAAAATGATACAAAAGAGTGAGTTAAATGTAGGTGATTATGTATTGCTATACAACTCTCGTTTAAGATTTTTTGTAGGAAAACGTATCTCCAAATGGGAAGGTCCTTAGGTTATCGAGGAGGTCTATCGTACCGGTGCCATAAAAATCAACAACTTCGCAGGCAGAAATCCGAAGGTGGTAAACGGTCAAAGGATCAAACACTATATCTCAGGTAATCCTATAAATGTTGAAACTAATATTATTGAAACCGTAACCCCTGAGGAATACATAAGGGACACTTTCAAGAACGTTCCATACTCTGAAAGGAATAGGTATGTGGTATGGTAAGTAAACCGACTCCAAAACAAATTTTAAGGCAACATTTCTCCGTTTTGGAATATTTAGAAAAATAGAAAAATAAGTTGTAGTCCGGGGACGACACGAGGCCTTCACGAGGGTGGAGGGCGCGCCCTACCCCCCCCCCCCAAGGGCACGCCCCCCTACCTCGTGAGCACCTCGTGTACCCTCCGGACTCCGTTTCCTTGCATGATACATATTTTGGTCGGTAAAAAATCATTATATATACTCCCGAAGGTTTTGACTCCTGTATCACGCAAATATCCTCTGTTTTTGTTTCGAGCTGTTGCTGCTGCAGATTAGACCAAGATGTCTTCCCAAGATTTGGAGGGAGAGAGCTACATGGCTGATTATATTGCAAATCCAAAAGTATATGGGGACGTGGAGTATTATGGCTGGACCACGGAGGAAGAAGAAGACTATGATCCAAAGAGGAAGGAAGAAATGAGTTCCGATGAAGAGGACTATCCCCTACCTCAACCTGGTGATATGCATGTGGAGTTCAAGAAGTCAAGCCTCCATAAGGTCCAATCTATCCCGCCTCATTTCTTGCAGGACAGCAAGCCAGCACTATGCAAAAAGCTAATGAAACTTGAGATTGAGAATGAGGATCTGAGGGATGAAAATTTTAGCCTTAGACGCAAGCTAGAGAAGAAAAATGCAACAACTCCATCATCAACAACACCTCCACCGCCAACAACAAAGAATGAGACATAATCACATGGGTATGGGCACTCCCCTTGGCAACTGCCAAGCTTGGGGGAGGTGACCTGGTATCGTATCACCATCACAACTCCTATCTTTACTGTTTTTCTTAGTTCGATCCTATTAGTAGTATCTTGATTTAGTAGAATAAAGTCATGGCATGATCTAGTTTTGAGTTTTGCTTTATGATCCTTCTTTGTAATCGAGTCCGTGAGCTATATAATAAAGATTAGTGTTGAGTCAAGGTCTTGAGTATTTTTCCATGATGTTGGGTGATTAGAAGAAAAAGAATAAAAAGAATCAAAGAGTTCATATTGATCTTATTGAAAGTAATGACTTCACATAGAAAGAGTATGATGATTAAAAGTTGTTGGGAGTTGGCAAATATAGCTTTGTTCATCGTTGCAATTAATAGGAAGTAATAAGGAAAGAGAGGTTTCACATATAGATATATTATCATTGACATCTTTTATGATTGGGAGCACTCATTAAAATATGACATGCTAAAGAGTTGATGTTGGACAAGGAAGACAACATAAAGAGTTATGTTTTCTTACATCTGAGATAAAGTATGTTGTCATGGATCCTCTACCGTGTTGAGCTTGCCTTTCCCCCTCATGCTAGCCAAATTCTCAGCGCTAAGTAGAAATACTACTTGTGCTTCCAAATACCCTTAAACCAGTTTTGCCATGAGAGTCCACCATACCTACCTATCGATTGAGTAAGATCCTTCAAGTAAGTTGTCATCGGTGCAAGCAATAAAAATTGCTCTTTAAATATGCATGACTTATTAGTGAAGAGAAATAAGCTTTGTACGAACTTGTTGTGGACGCAATAAAAGCGACGGACAACATAATAAAGGTTCACATACAAGGGGCAATATAAAGTGACGTTCTTTTGCATTAAGATTTTGTGCATCAACCCTAAACGCGCATGACAACCTCTGCTTCCCTCGGCGAAGGGCATATCTTTTATTATTATCCTCTACCTTATGCAAGAGTCACGGTGATCTTCACCTTTCCCTTTTTATTTTATCCTTTGGCAAGATCAGCATGTTGAAAAGAACATGATATATATATATCTAATTGGATGTGGGGGAGCATGAATTATTATTGTTGACGTTACCCTTGAGGTAAAAGGTTGTGGGGCAAAACTATAAGTCTCTATCTTTCTCTGTGTCCAATTAAAACTCCGTAACTACAAGTATTGCGTGAGTGTTAGCAATTATGAAGGACTAAGTGATAGTTGAGTATGTGGACTTGCTTTTAAGCTCTGACATAGACTCTTTCCGATGTTATGATAAATTGCAATTGCTTCAATGACTGAGGGTATAATTTGTTGGTGCTCAATAAGGTTTCTGATTCATGCTTTGGCTTTGTGAAAAGATCATCACTTGAACATAATTAATCATATGACAAAATCTATATATGTTGCTGTTATGAAATAATCATGATGCCTTCATGTCCGTATTTTATTTTTATCAACGCCTCTACCTCTAAACACGAGGACATATTTATTGTTATCGGCTTTTCGCTTGAGGACAAGCGAGGTCTAGGCTTGGGGAGTTGATACGTCCATTTTGCATCATGCTTTTATGACAATATTTATTGCATTATGGGCTGTTATTTCACGTTATGTCACAATACTTATGGCTATTCTCTCTTATTTTACAAGGTTTACATGAAGAGGGAGAATGCCGGTAGCTGGAATTCTAGGCTGGAAAAGGAGCAAATATTGAAGGATGATTCTGCGCAACTCCAAAAGTCCTGAAACTCCACGGAATGTCTTAAAATAAATAAAGAAAAATCGTCGCCAAAGATGAAGGCCAGGGGGCCCACACCCTGCTCACGAGGGTGGTGGGCGCGCCCTCCCCGCCTGGGCGCGTCCCCTACCTCGTGGGCCCCCTGGTGGCTCTCCGACGTCCATCTTCTCCTATATGAAGTCTTTCGATGAGAAGAAAATAGAAGGCAACCTTTCGGGATGAGACTCTGCCGCCACGAGGCGGAACCTTGGCGGAACCAATCTAGGGCTCCGGCAGAGCTGTTCTGCCGGGGACACTTCCCTCTGGGAGGGGAAAATCATCACCATCATCATCACCAACGCTCCTCTCATCAGGAGAGGGAAATATCCATCAACATCTTCACCAGCACCATCTCATCTCCAAACCCTAGTTCATCTCTTGTATCCAATTCTTGTCTCCAAGTCCGGGATTGGTGCTAGTAGGTTGCTAGTAGTGTTGATTACTCCTTGTAGTTGATGCTAGTTGGTTTATTTGGTGGAAGATCATATGTTCAGATCCTTTATGCACATTATTACCCCTCTGATTATGAACATGAATATGCTTTGTGAGTAGTTAAGTTTGTTCCTGAGGACAAGGGAGAAGTCTTGCTATTAGTAGTCATGTGAATTTGGTATTCGTTTGATATTTTGATAAGATGTATGTTGTCTAACCTCTAGTGGTGTTATGTGAACGTCGACTACATAACACTTCACCATTATTTGGGCCTAGAGGAAGGCATTGGGAAGTAATAAGTAGATGATGGGTTGCTAGAGTGACAGAAGCTTAAACCCTAGTTTTTGCGTTGCTTCGTAAGGGGCTGATTTGGATCCATATGTTTCATGCTATGGTTAGGTTTACCTTAATACTTTTGTTGTAGTTGCGGATGCTTGCAATAGAGGTTAGTCATAAGTGGGATGCTTGTTCAAGTAAGAACAGCACCCAGGCACCGGTCCACCCACATATCAAATTATCAAAGTACCGAACGCGAATCATATGAGCGTGATGAAAACTAGCTTGACGATATTCCCATGTGTCCTCGGGAGCACTTTTCCTATTATAAGAGTTTGTCCGGGCTTGTCCTTTGCTACAAAAAGTATTGGGCCACCTTGCTGCACTTTATCTACTTTTGTTACTTGTTGCTCGTTACCATTTATCTTATCACAAAACTATCTGTTACCACTTATTTCAGCACTTGCAGAGAATACCTTGCTGAAAACCGCTTATCATTTCCTTCTGCTCCTCATTGGGTTCGACACTCTTACTTATCGAAAGGACTACGATAGATCCCCTATACTTGTGGGTAATCAGTGGATGCCACATGTCGGTCACCCTTGAAGAAAGCACTTTTGTGACGCGCGATTTATCGTCATGGAAGTGGACACTTCCGTGATGATAATTTTGGTAATGTCACGGAACACTTCTACGACAGCACATGTATGACTATCTTGATTCTATCATAAAATCGTCATGGATGTACATGCATGACAAAAAACGCGACCTACTGTGACAAACACGTATCATCACAGAAGTGTATTTTTTTTGTAGGGAATGTACTCACAAGCTCACGGAAACCAAAGCAATCAAGACAAACAACATCGTGGCATTTACAAGTTAAAGATCAATGATGAACATGATTCAACCAGAACAATATAGGATGAGCATGCCATGATCCTGTTACTCATGATGTGGACAATGATGTTACTAGTAGGTAGCATGTTTACAAATATCACATACCAACTTACTCTGTTTGGAGGTTACCTCATAACAATCACACATATCAACTTACCATCATGGATGTCATACGGTCACCTCAGGATCAACCAAGCTTGGTATTAACAATATCGTAGTGATTATCACATGACCACAAGGAGCTCGATCTTTACCAGCGGTCATCACATGACACCACAAACATCAACCACTTCAGTATCCACGATACCCTTGTGATCCTCTCACGATCACATCAAGATTAACCAACTTCTTCCCTCATCGAAGAAGGGTTGTTTATTAGTCAGTTTATTATTATTACTGCTCACCCATGGTGCGACCTACTACGAACTGGGCCCATATCCGTGGGTGTGGCTACCATAGATTATACACTCTCTAGAGGTTAGTACACTGTACCCACACTACGGAACCCATTGGGTGGACCAACGGCATTCCGACAAAACTGATCTATTGCATGACACTCTCCCGGCCACTCTGACCAACTCCCTCCAGGGCTAATTCATGGGTGGCTCTGATGCCACTCTGGACATCCAACGGCCACTGTCATGGCAAAACTGAATGATAGAAATATGACCTAGAGGCAGTAATAAATTTGATACTATTATATTTCACTGTTCATAATAAAGGCTTATTATTCATGCTAGAATTGTATTGATCGGAAACTTAAATACATGTGTGGATACATAAATAAATATCGTGTCCCTAGGGAGTCTCTACTGGACTAGCTCGTCGATCAAAGTTGGTTAAGGTTTCCTAACCATGGACATATGTTGTCACTTGATAACGAAATCACATCATTAAGAGAATGATGTGATGGACATGACCCATCCGTTAGCTTAGCATATGATCGTTCAGTTTATTGCTATTGCTCTCTTATTGTCAAATACATATTCCTTTGACCATCAGATCATGCAACTCCGGGATATCAGAGGAATACCTTGTGTGCTATCAAACATCACAACGTAACTGGGTGATCATAAATATGCTCTATAGGTATCTCCAAAGGTGTCTGTTGAGTTGGCATGGATCGAGGTTGGGATTTGTCACTCCGTGTATCGAAGAGGAATCTCTGGGCCCTCTCGGTAATACACATCACAAGAAGCTTGCAAGCAAAGTGACTAATGAGTTAGTTATGAGATGATGTATTACAGAATGAGGAAAGAGACTTGCCGCTAACGATATTGAACTAGGTATGAAGATGCCGACGATCGAATCTTGGGCAAGTAACATACCGACAGACAAAGAGAATTGCATATGTTGTCATAAAGGTTTGACCGATAAAGATATTCATAGAAAATGTAGGAACCAATATGGGCATCTAGGTTCCGCTATTGGTTATTAACCGTTGCGGCATCTCGGTCATGTCTATATCATTCTTGAACCCGTAGGGTCTGCATGTTTAACGTTCATTGACAATCTAGTATTATATGAGTTATGTGAATTGCTGAATGAATGTTGTTCAGAGTCTCAGATGAGATCATGGACATGACGAGGAGCTCCGGATTGGTCCGGAGATAAATATTGACATATAGGGCGATAGTATTTCATCATCGGAAAGGTTTTGGAAGAACCGGGTATTTATCGGAATACCGAAGGGGTTCCGATAGACCTACGAGGAGTATATGGGCCAAATGGGCGAATGGGGGAACACAACATCCCACAAGGGGCTGGCGCACCCTCTCCTTGGCCGTTGGCCCCATAAGGAAGGAAAGGGGGATGGCTAAGGCAAGGAGCAGCCGCCCCCTCCTGTCTTCTCCTCCACCCACCCCCCCTAGGAAGGAAAGGGGGGCCCACATGGCAGGCGCCAAAGGGGGCCGGTCGGCAACCGTGGGGCGCACCGTGCCTACCTCCCCTCCCCTCCACCTATATATATGAGAGGAGGGGTGACACACAATCCACGACAATCTCTGCGGTGCCCCTCTCCACAGTTTCATCCTCCGTCTATTTTTTCTGCAGTGCACGGCGAAGCCCTGCGGGAACAAGTTAGCCACCACCGTCACCACGCCGTCGTGTTGCCGGAACTCATATACTACTTTGCTCTTCTTGCTGGATAAAGAAGCCGAAGACATCTTTGAGGTAAACATGTGCTAAACACGGAGGTGTCATATGTTCGGTACTTGATCGGTTTGATTGTGAAGGTGTTCGACTACATCAACCGCGTTGATTAATGCTTCCGCTTAACGGTCTATGAGGGTACGTAGACACAATCTTCACTCTCGTAGCTACGCATCCCCATGGATGGATCATGCATGTGCGTAGAATTTTTTTGTTTTCCATGCGACGTTCCCCAACGGTTGCATCATGAGCCTGGTCTATCCGTAGATGATATGCACAAGTAGAACACAAAGGAGTTGTGGGCAGTGATGGTCATAGTGCTTACCACCAACGTCTTATTTTGATTCGGCAGTATTGTGGGATGAAGCAGCCCGGACCAACCTTATATGTCCACGTACATGAGACCGGTTCCATCGACAGACATGCAACTTGTTTTGCATAGAGGTGGTTGGGGGTGTCTGTTTCTCCTACTTTAGTTGAATTGAATTTTACTATGGCCGGTCCTTGAAGAAGGATAAAACAGCAAACTCGATAATTACTGTTGTGGTTTTGCGTTGGTAAGAATGGTTCTTGCTAGTTGCCTGTAGCAGCCACGTAAAACTTGCAACAACAAAGTAGAGGACGTCTAACTTGTTTTTGCGGGGTATGTTGTGATGTGATATGGTCAAGACGTGATGTGATATATGATGTTGTATGAGATGATCATGTTTTATAATATTGACAACCGGCAGGAGCCTTAGGATTGTCTCTAAATTATTGTATGTAATGCAAGCGCCATGTAATTGCTTTACATTATTGCCATGCATTAGCAATAGTTGTTGAATAAATAGTTGGCGAGACGACCCTGACGCAACGATGGAGATCAAGGTGTCGAACCGGTGACGATGGAGATCATGACGATGCTTTGGAGATGTAAATCAAAAGCACAAGATGATGACGGCCATATCCTGTCACATATTTTGATTGCATGTGATGTTTATCCTTTATGCATCTTGTTTTTCTTAGAACGACGGTAGCATTATAAGATGATCCCTTCACTAAATTTCAAGATAGAAGTGTTCTCCCCGAGTATGCACCATTGCCAAAGTTCGTCGTTTTGAAGCACCTCATGATTATCGGGTGTGATAGACTCTATATTCACATACAATGGGTGTAAGACAGTTTTGCACATGCAGAACACTTGTGTTAAACTTGATGAGCCTAGCATGTACATACATGGTCTCGAAACACTGGAGACCGAAAGGTAGAATGTGAGTCATATAGTAGATATGATCAACATAGAGATGTTCACCATTGATGACTACGCCATCTCATGTGATGATCGGACATGGGTTAGTTGATTTGGATCATGTCACACTTAGATAACTTGAGGGACGTTAATTTAATTGGGAGTTCATTAGTAATTTTATTAATTGAACTTAATTTATCATGAACTTAGTCTTAATAGTTTTGCATATCTATGTTGTAGATAAATGGCCCGTGCTACTGTTCCCCTGAATTTTAACGCATTCCTAGAGAAAGCTAAGTTGAAAGATGATGGTAGCAACTACACAGACTAGGTCTGTAACTTGAGAATTATCCTCATTGCTTCCTAGAAGAATTATGTCCTTGATGCACCGATAGGTGACAGACCAGCTGTAGGAGCTACTGCAGATGTTATAAACGTATGGCATGCTCGATCTGATGACTACTAAATAGTTCAGTGTGCCATGCTTTACGGCTTAGAACTGGGACTTCAAAGATGTTTTGAATGCCATGGAGCATATGAGATGTTCCAAGAGCAAAAGTTGCTATTTCAAGCCAATGCAAGGGTTCAGAGATATGATGTCTCCAACAAGTTCTACAACTGCATGATGGAGGAGAACAATTCTGTTAGTGAACACATACTCAAATGTCTGGGTATCATAACCACTTGACTCAGCTGGGAATTAATCTTCCAGTTCAGAGTGTTATTGACAGAGTTCTTCAATAGCTGTGACCAAGCTACAAAGCTTCGCGATGAACTATAATATACAAGGGATGATGAAAATGATTCCCAAGCTCTTTGCAATGCTTAAGGCTGCGGAGGTAGAAATCAAGGAGCATCAAGTGTTGATGGTTAACAAGACCACTAGTTTCAAGAAAAAGGGCAAGGGAAAGAAAGGGAACTTCACGAAGAATGGCAAGCAAGTTGCTGCTCCTGTGAAGAAGCCCAGAGCTAGACCCAAGCCTGAAACTGCGTGCTTCTACTCCAAAGGGAATGGTAACTGGAAGTGGAACTTCCCCAAATACTTGGCGGCTAAGGAGGGCAAAGTGAACAAAGGTATATTTGATATACATGTTATTGATGTGTACCTTACTAATGCTTGTAGTAGCGCCTGGGTATTTGATACTGGTTCGGTTGCTCATATTTGTAACTCAAAACAGAAGTTGCGGAATAAACGAAGATTGGCTAAGGACGAGGTAACGATGCACGTCGGGAATGGGTCCAAGGTTGATGTGATCGCCGTGGGCATGCTACCTCTACATCTACCTTTGGGATTAGTTTTAGACCTCAATAATTGTTATTTTGTGCCAGTGTTGAGTATGAACATTATATCTGGATCTTATATAATGTGAGACGGTTATTCATTTAAGTCAGAGAATAATGCATGTCCTATTTATATGAGTAATACTAGCAAAATGGCCCATGCGTTGCAACGGGAGAAAAAACACCACACGTTCTTAATTTACAAAAAAAGTTCTATAATCTGAGAATTTGTAGCTATTTCTTAAGTACATGAAGAGTTAAAAAAGTTGTTAAAAAGATACAAGATTTTTTAATCATTAAAATAGATATTTTTTTGTCTGGAAAAGAACATTTTTATGGTCTCATGTTGACGCAGGTACTTGCGCCCCTATTTCAACACTATTTCTTGACATAGATGTCATAGGTATTGGTCCCTTTCATCACTATTTATTTCTGATCAATCTTGTCTTTTATTTTATTTTTTGTCATGCAGGCCTCCCTTTTACCTCTTTCATGCATGTCCTCTCTTTTCTTCTTATATATAGGAGAATAGCCCAACATCTGATCTTTATCGGATCTCCTCTGCATTTTCTCTTTTATTTATTTTATAGTGGACGTACCATATTTGTTTGGTCCTTTTATTTCTTGTCATGCATGTCCTTAATTATTGGTGTCTCTAACAAATTTATCTTCAATTTGATGTCCAATCTTGATTTTGCTGAGGTATTCATCCCAAATCTGAATCAGTACCGGTATGAAAAAAAGACAGATAATGCATTATTGATTAACATTGCAGCCTGGATACTATTTTTTAAATTTTTAACAAGTAAAATAACATCATATTTAGATTCTACATATTTTTCTAATCAAATTTCATATATAATATGTTAAATTTCAAATTACGATTTAAAAGATATGAGTATTTTAAAAAACATTTGATATGTACTGCGAGTTTAATGTCAGAAAAATCAAGGTTTTTTCTACAAAATAACATGACAGACTAAGAATACCTATTTCTTTCATTAGTAGGTATAGATATTTTATGGTCATGGACCTTTGATGAATGGTCTATTCTTGTTGAATCTCGATCGCAGTGACATACATATTCATAATATTGATGCCAAAAGATGCAAAGTTGATAATGATAGTGCAACATACTTGTGGCACTGCCATTTAGGTCATATTGGTGTAAAGCACATGAAGAAACTCCATGCGGATGGACTTTTGGAATCAGATGATTATGAATCAATTCATACTTGCGAACCATGCCTTATGGGCAAGATGACAAAAACTCTGTTCTCTGGAACAATGGAGCGAGCTAATGACTTATTGGAAATAATACATACCGATGTATGCGGTCCGATGAGTGTTGAGGCACGCGGCGGGTACCTTTATTTTCCAACCTTTACACATGATTTAAGTAGGTATGGGTATATCTACCACACAAATCTAAAACATTTGAAAAGTTCAAAGAATTTCAGAGTGAAGATGAGAATCATCATAACAAGAAAATAAAATTTCTACAATCTGATCGTGGAGGTGAATATTCGTGTTATGAGTTTGGCCTTCATTTAAAACAATGTGGAATTGTTTCACAACTCACGCCACCTGGAACACCATAGCGTAATGGTGTGTCCGAACGTCGTAGCCATACTTTATTAGATATGGTGTGATCTATGATGTCTCTTACCGATTTTCCTTTATCATTTTGGGGTTATGCATTAGAGAGAATTGCATTCATGCTAAATAGGGAACCATCTAAATCCGTTGAGACGACACCGTATGAACAGTGGTTTGACAAGAAACTTAAGTTGTCGTTTCTTAAAGTTTGGGGATTTGACGCTTATGTCAAAAGGCTTTAACCTAATAAGCTTGAACCCAAATCGAAGAAGTGTGTCTTCATATGATACCTTAAGGAAACTATTGGGTATACCTTCTACCCCAGATCCGAAGGCAAGATCTTTGTTGCCAAGAATGGGTCCTTTCTAGAGAAGGAGTTTCTATCGAAAGAAGTAAGTTGGAGGAAAGTAGAACTTAATAAGGAAACTATACCTTCTCTCGAATTGGAAAGTAGCACATCAGAGAAAATCGTTCCCCTGATGCCTACACCAACTAGAGAAGAAGCTAATGATGATGATCATGAAACTTCGGATCAAGTTACTACTAGAATTCATAGGTCGACCAGAGCACGTTCCACACCAGAATGGTATGGTAACCCTGTTCTGGAAGTTATGTTGTTAGACAACAGCAAACCTACAAACTATGAAGAAGCTATGATGAGCCTAGATTCCGATAAATGGCTTGGGGCCATGATATCTGAGATAGGATCCATGTATGAGAACAAAGTGTGGAATATGGTTGACTTGCCCGATGATAGGCATGCCATTGAAAATAAATGGATCTTCAAGAAGAAGACGGACATTGATGCTAATATCACTGTCTACAAAGCTCGACTTGTGGCAAAAGGTTTTCGAAAAGTTCAAGGGGTTGACTACAATGAGACTTTCTCACCCATAGCGATGCTTAAGTCTGCCGAAATCATGTTAGCAATTGCCGCATTTTATGATTATAAAATCTGGCAAATGGACGTCAAAACTGCATTCCTTAATGGATTTCTTTAATAATGATGCAACCAGAAGGTTTTGTCGATCCTAAAGGAGCTAACAAAGTGTGCAAGCTCCAGCGATCCATCTATGGACTGGTGCAAGCATCTCGGCGTTGAAATATATGCTTTGATGATGTGATCAAAGCATATGGTTTTATATAGACTTATGGTGAAGCCTGTATTTACAAAAAATTGTGGGAGCTTTGTAGCATCTCTGATATTATATGTAGATTTCATATTGTTGATTGGAAATGATATAGAATTTTTGGATGACATAAGAGGATACTTGAATAAGAATTTTTCAATGAAAGAACTCGGTGAAGCTTCTTATATATTGGGAATCAAAATCTATAGGGATAGATCAAGACGCTTAATAGAACTTTCACAAAGCACATACCTTGACAAAGTTATGAAGAAGTTCAAAATGGACCAGCCAAAGAAAGGGTTCTTGCCTATGTTGCAAGGTGTGAAATTGACTCAGACTCAAAGTTCGACCACGATAGAAGATAGAGAGAAAATGAAAGTCATTCTCTATGCCTCAGACATAGGTTCTATTATGTATCCCATGCTGTGTACAAGACCTGATGTGTGCCTTGCCATAAGTTTGGTAGGAAGGTACCAAAGTAATCCAGTAGTGGATCACGGGAGAGCGGTCAAGAACATCCTGAAGTACCTGAAAAGGACCAAAGATATATTTCTCGTTTATATATGGAGAGGTGACGAAGAGCTCATCATAAATGGTTACGTCGATGCTAGCTTCGACACTTATCTGGATGACTCCAAGTCACAAGCCGGATATGTATTTATATTGAATGGTGGAGCTATCAGTTGGTGCAGTTCCAAGCAGAGCATCGTGGCAGGATCTACGTGTGAAGCGGACACTACAAAAAAATACACTTCCGTGATGATATGTATTTGTCACAGTAGGTCGCGTTTTCTGTCATGCATGTACATCCATGACGATTTTATGACAGAATCAAGATAGTCATACATGTGCTGTCGTAGAAGTGTTCCATGACATTACCAAAATTATCATCACGGAAGTGTCCCCTTCCATGATAATAAATCACGCGTCAAAGAAGTGCTTTCATCAAGGCTGACCGACACGTGGCATCCACCATAACGGAACGCCGTTAAGCTATTGGGTCGGATTTTGGATCCGATAACCCATTAACAACCACGACCAATGCCAATTTTCCACGTGTAAAATTCTCATTGGCTGACGGATCCACGCATCAGCTCCGCATTGGCACAGGTGTCACTCATCCAACGGTCGAGATGGGCCTATGATATGTTGACACGTGGACCGGCCCAAAAGTGGCCCACAAAGTTTAAATGGGCCGGCCCAACCGAAGGCCCATAAGATTTAGCGGACCATAATTGGCCGGCCCAGCTAAAGGCCCACAAAATCTAGCGGACCATAATGGGCCGGCCCAGCTAAAGGCCCACACGATTTTGCAGACCATAATGGGCTGGACCAGCTAAAGGCCCACAAGATTTTGCGGACCACAATGGGCCGGCCCAGCTAAAGGCCCACAAGATTCTGCACACCATAATGGGTCGGCCCAGCTAAAGGCCCAACATTCTCTGTCAAATCATCCTGTCAACGGCCGGTCCTAAACATGTCATCAACGCGGCCCATGGTCACTTCTAGCCCGTTAACAGTCTGCTAAGTAATTGGGCCGAATTATGGCCTGGTGTATTTCCGGCCAGTTAAAGGTCCGGCTTCATTTGGGCCCATTTACAGGCCATCAAAACTTTCAGCCCATAAACAACCGTGAAGGATTTGGGTCATATTCGGCCATGTCTGACATTCGGCCTGTTAGAGGCCCACTATAGATTTAGGCCACTTTCGGCCTGTTGTCATTTTCGGCCTGTTAACGCCGGACGTAAACCATGGGCCATATGTGGCCCAACGTCATATCGGCCCCATTAACGGCCCATATAAAAATGGCGATAATCTTTCCCGAGCGAAGTTTCGGCCTGTTAAAGGCCCGTGTATTAGGTCGGCGCATTTACGGCCCGTCCGAATTTCGGCCTGTCAAAGATCCGCATCGTAAATGGGCCACCATTTCGGCCTGCTAACTCCAGTGAGTTATTTGGCACAATAAGGGCCCAATCTCACTTTCGGTCTATTAAAGGCCCATGTGTTTTTATGGGCTCGAGATATTTACACCTATAAATGGCCTATTTTTACTGAGGGCCCAAATTATGTTTACGCCTGTTAAAGGCCCACTATGGGCACAGGCCTACCAGAAAAATATGAAAGCTTATGCTGATTTAGGCCCGGATATTTTTAGTGGGCTACATGCCAATTTCGGCCCGTAATCGTTTTTAGCCCAATTGGAATGGGCCCGACGAATGTTGGCATGTTGGGATCCTACGAAGCTTTCGACCGAATGCATTACTAAGATAAACCTACACTATAAAAAATAGCTTCGTAATTACTGCAGCCTGTGGCAGCATCACAAATGTTGTATCACAACAAAATAAATTCCAACCATAGAACAAAAGGCCTGTTGGCATAGAGTTTACAGTCCTTCCAGATAAAAGCACCATCAGGTGTATAGAAGCACAAATCATTTGACCTAAGTGCTAATGTTTCAGGCTGTAGAATCTGATGGAGCAGCATGATCTCCACCTTTTTTCCGCCATTTCTCTTGAACAACGAAGCGAATGTCTGATAGTCTGGTTTCAAAACCATTCATATCTTGACGACATTTCTCAACCATTATTCTTGTTTCCGAAACAACGTCCATTAGGGATTGGACTTGTGTTTGGAGCACAGATATATCACTCTCTGTAGTAGGAAGATTTTGTTTAGTAGGCGATTTGGACGAGGTTACCTTGACAACCAACCCAGAATTACGCAAGAAGGTGCTTTTTGCACTGTTAGTGGAGAGATACTGACGCACTGCAGCAAGAGGTGACATTGTGCCTATAGTAGCCTCGTCACCTTCAGGTGGTTGTGGCTGTTCAATCATTTGTTCCATAGCTTCCTGAAAGTTTGAACTTGTAGATTAGTGTACCAGATATGTTACTAATGAGACAAAAACAAACAAAGTAGGTTAAACGTTTATACATAACTTATTTTTGTGAACTACTGTAATACATTAGCATGTATTGTAGTGCCAACTACATAATAAAATCACTTTCGGAACATATGTCCATGTAGCATGCCTACTGTATTGTCTATTTCCTCACATTCGTTGACATCTAAGGATAAAGAGAGATGGTTTAAAGTAGTATGAACATAGTATGACATCATTCATATCATGGGCAAACAGATATAAAACAAACAGGCTATTTTATCATTGTGTGCGCATGTGAACATAACAACTAGATTATAGATCAAGACCAAAAGAATATCCTTCATCTCTTTTAAACCATGTAAGGTGAAATGATATGTTAAGATAACTGTGTATAAAAGTGAACAGCGTAACTGACATTGGCTGCAAACCAAGTAGTTAAATGAACACATCATAGTACCAATCAGTTCAAGGCAGGAGGAGTAAGGACTTACAACAGCGGCTTGAACTGGTGTGGTCATGCCCTTCATCTTGCTGGTGTGGCAATCCTTGAAGATTTGCACTACATTCGGTTCAGGTTCTTTTTGGTCCGCACGGGCTTTCCTGTGTATTAGGAACAAGTCAATATAGATATGATAATATGGCACAAAAAAAGAAGGAAGTAGCAGCTATTTACAAGATCCTCGTAGTGTGCAATATAGCTACGAGATCTTGTTGTCTGTTGGAATTTCACTTTAGAACGGTTGGTTTTGTTCTTCAAATAGTTAGCCTAGAAGAAGATACACTTGTAAGGCACATACATAAATACAAGTTCAATATGTGGTCTGATCAAATACATATAGCCTACCTGATACTTTGGATCAGACCAGTGTTTAACAAGGGCTATCCAGTCTTCATCTGTAATATATTCCACTGGAGATGTTTGGGCGATTTCATTATTAGCCTTGCCTTCAAAGTGAGATTTTCTAAGGTGGTACCGATACTATCGCAGAGCAGACTGAAAAACATGAGTGCGTGCTTGTTTAGTTGCATCATCTTTCGGATCCAACTTGAACCTCACCTGTTGAAAAAAGAATGTGAGTCTTATTAGGAGGAAGCTAGAAAGTATGGGACAGAGCAAGACAATATTACTAATTGCGATGAATAACATTACTTACAGATAAATGGTCAAGGAAGGTGTTAAACTGGGTATTGTCTTTCTCATTCCTGTATTGGATCCACGTTGGGAGGATACGTGCATGGCACCTAACGGCAACGGTTGCCTCTGATACTAACTTGACTGACTCTATAGCATCACGTGGCCTTTTTTAACCTGCATCAAAATGGATCTCCATTCTTCCTCCTTTCGATTTTGTTAATCTGTCAAGCATTATCCCTGATGTCTATTTCCGCTTGCATCGTGGTGCTAGTTCAACACGAATATGGAAAGTGCTAGCGTACATCAAACTGTGAGAGTACATATAAAGGAGCATGCAACTGCAACTTGACTCGGTCAGGTACCGTCTTGGTGTTGATGCTCATGAGGTTCATCTGATCTTGCCAAGTCCTGTTGTGTCAGCAGTGCTTCAGAAGTAGTGTTAGGTGTGAAGGCAGCTTGGCAACTGGTTGTTGGGAAACGTAGTAATTTCAAAAAAATTCCTACGCATACACAAGATCATGCTGATGCATAGCAACGAGAGGGGAGAGTATTGTCCACGTACCCTCGTAGACCGTAAGTGGAAGCGTTATGACAACACGGTTGATGTAGTCGTACGTCTTCACGATCCGACCGATCCAAGCACCGAACGTACGGCACCTCCGAGTTCAGCACACGTTCAGCTCGATGACGATCCCCGGACTCCGATCCAGCAGGGTTTCGGGGATGAGTTCCGTCAGCACATGTTCTACCGACGCAGGGCTTCACCTAAGCACCACAACGATATGACCGAGGTGGAATATGGTGGAGGGGGGCACCGCACACGGCTTAGGAATGATCACGAAGATCAACTTGTGTGTCTAGAGGTGCCCCCTGCCCCCGTATATAAAGGAGCCAAGGGGGAGGGGGCGGCCGGCCAAGGAGGGCGCGCCAAGGGGGAGTCCTACTCCCACCGGGAGTAGGACTCCCTTCTTTCCTAGTTGGAGAAGAAGAAAGGGGGAAGGAGGACGAAGAGTGGAAGGAAAGGGGGGGGGGCGCCGCCCCCCTCTCCTTGTCCTATTCGGACTAGGGAGGGGAGTGGGCGCAGCCCACCTCTTGCCTCCTCTCCTCTTCTCCCTTAGGGCCCATGAAGGCCCAATAACCCCCGGGAGGGTTCCGGTAACCCCCCGGAGCTCTGGTAAAATCCCGATTTCACCTAGAACCATTCCGATATCCAAATATAGGCTTCTAATATATCAATCTTTATGTCTCGACCATTTCGAGACTCCTCGTCATGTCCGTGATGACATCTGGGACTCCGAACAACCTTCGGTACATCAAAACTTATAAACTCATAATAAAGCTATCATCGTAACGTTAAGCGTGCGGACCCTACGGGTTCGAGAACTATGTAGACATAACCTAGAACTATTCTCGGTCAATAACCAATAGCAGAACCTGGATGCTCATATTGGCTCCTACATATTCTATGAAGATCTTTATCGATCAAACCGCATAACAACATACGTTGTTCCCTTTGTCATCCGTATGTTACTTGTCCGAGATTCGATCGTCAGTATCCAATACCTAGTTCAATCTCGTTACCGGCAAGTCTCTTTACTCGTTACATAATGCATCATTCCGTAACTAACTCATTAGCTACATAGCTTGCAAGGCTTATAGTGATGGGCATTACCGAGAGGGCCCAGAGATACCTCTCCAACAATCGGAGTGACAAAATCTAATCTCGAAATACGCCAACCCAACATTTACCTTCGGAGCTCCTTTATAATCACCCAGTTACGTTGTGACGTTTGGTAGCACACAAAGTGTTCCTCTGGTAAACGGGAGTTGCATAATCTCATAGTTACAGGAACATGTATAAGTCATGAAGAAAGCAATAGCAACATACTAAACGATCAAGTGCTAGGCTAACGGAATGGGTCATGTCAATCACATCATTCTCCTAATGATGTGATCACTTTAATCAAATGACAACACATGTCTATGGTTAGGAAACATAACCATCTTTGATTAATGAGCTAGTCAAGTAGAGGCATACTAGTGACGTTATGTTTGTCTATGTATTCACACATGTATCATGTTTCCGGTTAATACAATTCTAGCATGAATAATAAACATTTATCATGATATGAGGAAATAAATAATAACTTTATTATTGCTTCTAGGGCATATTTCCTTCAGTCTCCCACTTGCACTAGAGTCAATAATCTAGATTACATAGTAATGATTCTAACACCCATGGAGTCTTGGTGCTGTTCATGTTTTGCTCGTGGAAGAGGCTTAGTCAACGGGTCTGCAACATTCAGATCCGTATGTATCTTGCAAATCTCTATGTCTCCCACCTGGACTTGGTCCCGGATGGAATTGAAGCGTCTCTTGATGTGCTTGGTCCTCTTGTGAAATCTGGATTCCTTTGCCAAGGCAATTGCACCAGTATTGTCAGAGAAGATCTTCATTGGTCCCGATGCACTAGGTATGACACCTAGATCGGAAATGAACTCCTTCATCCAGACTCCTTCATTTTCTGCTTCCGAAGCAGCTATGTACTATGCTTCACATGTAGATCCCGCCACGACGCTTTGTTTAGAACTGCACCAACTTACAGCTCCATCGTTTAATAAAAACACGTATCCGGTTTATGATTTAGAATTGTCCGGATCAGTGTCAAAGCTTGCATCGACGTAACCATTTACGACTAGCTCTTTGTCACCTCCATATATGAGAAACATATCCTTAGTCCTTTTAGGTATTTCAGGATGTTCTTGACCGCTATCCAGTGATCCACTCCTGGATTACTTTGGTACCTTCCTGCCAAGCTTATTGCTAAGCATACGTCAGGTCTGGTACACAGCATTGCAAAGATGATAGAGCCTATGGCTGGAGCATAGGGAACATCTTTCATTTTCTCTCTATCTTCTGTTGTGGTTGGGCATTGAGTCTGACTCAATTTCACACCTTGTAATACAGGCAAGAACCCTTTCTTTGCCTGATCCATTTTGAACTTTTTCAAAACTTCATCAAGGTATCTGCTTTGTGAAAGTCCAATCAAGCGTCTTGATCTATGTCTATAGATCTTGATGCCCAATATGTAAGCAGCTTCACCGAGGTCTCTCATTGAAAAACTTTTATTCAAGTATCCCTTTATGCTATCCAGAAATTCTATATCATTTCCAATTAATAATATGTCATCTACATATAATATCAGAAATGCTACAGAGCTCCCACTCACTTTCTTGTAAATACAGGCTTCTCCAAAAGTCTGTATAAAACCATATGCTTTGATCACACTATCAAAACGTTTATTCCAACTCCGAGATGCTTGCACCAGTCCATAAATGGATCGCTGGAGCTTGGACACTTTGTTAGCACCTTTTGGATCGACAAAACCTTCTGGTTGCATCATATGCAACTCTTCTTCTAGAAATCCATTCAAGAATGCAGTTTTGACATCCATTTGCCAAATTTCATAATCATAAAATGCAGCAATTTCTAACATGATTCGGACAGACTTAAGCATCGCTACGGGTGAGAAAGTCTCATTGCAGTCAACCCCTTGAACTTGTCGAAAACCTTTCGCAACAAGTCGAGCTTTATAGACAGTTACATTACCATCAGGGTTAGTCTTCTTCTTAAAGATCCATTTATTCTAAATGGCTTGCCGATCATCGGGCAAGTCAACCAAAGTCCATACTTTGTTCTCATACATGGATCCCATCTCAGATTTCATGGCTTCTAGCCATATTGCGGAATCTGGGCTCATCATCGCTTCCTCATAGTTCGTAGGTTCGCCATGGTCAAGTAACATGACTTCCAGAATAGGATTACCATACCACTCTGGTGCGGATCTTACTCTGGTAGACCTACGAGGTTTAGTAGAAACTTGATCTGAAGTTTCATGATCAATATCATTAGCTTCCTCACTAATTGGTGTAGTTGTCACAGGAACCTGTTCTTGTGATGGACTACTTTCCAATAAGGGAGCAGGTACAGTTACCTCATCAAGTTCTACTTTCCTCCCACTCACTTCTTTCGAGAGAAACTCCTTCTCTAGAAAGGATCCGAATTTAGCAATGAAAATCTTGCCCTCAGATCTGTGATAGAAGGTGTACCCAACAGTCTCTTTTGGGTATCCTATGAAGACACATTTCTCCGATTTGGGTTCGAGCTTATCTAGTTGAAGATTCTTCACATAAGCATCGCAAACCCAAACTTTAATAAACAACAACTTTGGTTTCTTGCCAAACCACAGTTCATGAGGCGTCGTCTCAACGGATTTTGATGGTGCCCTATTTAACATGAATGCGGCCGTCTCTAAAGCATAACCCCAAAACAATAGCGGTAAATCAGTAAGAGACATCATAGATCGCGCCATATCTAGTAAAGTACGATTACGACATTCGGACACACCATTTCGTTGTGGTGTTCCGGGTGGCGTGAGTTGCGAAACTATTCCGCATTGTTTCAAATGTAAACCAAACTCGTAACTCAAATATTCTCCTCCATGATCAGATCATAGAAATTTTATTTTCTTGTTACGATGATTTTCCACTTCACTCTGAAATTCTTTTAACTTTTCAAATGTTTCAGACTTGTGTTTCATTAAGTAGACATGCCCATATCTGCTAAAATCATCCGTGAAGGTGAGAAAATAACGATATCCGCCGCGAGCCTCAATATTCATTGGACCACAAACATCAGTATGTATGATTTCCAACAAATCAGTTGCTCACTCCATAGTTCCGGAGAACGGCGTTTTAGTCATCTTGCCCATGAGGCACGGTTCGCAAGTACCAAGTGATTCATAATCAAGTGATTCCAAAAGTCCATCACTATGGAGTTTCTTCATGCGCTTTATACCGATATGACCTAAACGGCAGTGCCACAAATAAGTTGCAGTATCGTTATCAACTCTGCATCTTTTGGTTTCAACACTATGAATATGTGTGTCACTACTATCGAGATTCAATAAAAATAGACCACTCTTCAAGGGTGCATGACCACAAAAGATATTACTCATATAAGTAGAACAACCATTATTCTCTGATTTAAATGAATAACCGTCTCGCATCAAACAAGATCCAGACATAATGTTCATGCTTAACGCTGGCACCAAATAACAATTATTTAGGTCTAAAACTAATCCCGATGGTAGATGTAGAGGTAGCGTGCCGACCGCGATCACATCGACTTTGGAACCATTTCCCACGCGCATCATCACCTCGTCCTTAGCCAATCTTCGTTTAATCCGTAGTCCCTGTTTTGAGTTGCAAATATTAGCAACAGAACCAGTATCAAATACCCAGGTACTACTGCGAGTATTAGTAAGGTACACATCAATAACATGTATATCACATATACCTTTGTTCACTTTGCCATCCTTCTTATCCGCCAAATACTTGGGGCAGTTCCGCTTCCAGTGTCCAGTCTGCTTGCAGTAGAAGCACTCAGTCTCAGGCTTAGGTCCAGACTTGGGCTTCTTCTCTTGAGCAGCAACTTGTTTGCTATACTTCCTGAAGTTCCCGTTCTTCTTCCCTTTGCCCTTTTTCTTGAAACTGGTGGTCTTGTTGACTATCAACACTTGATGCTCCTTCTTGATTTCTACCTACGCGGCTTTTAGCATTGCGAAGAGCTCGGGAATAGTCTTGTCCATCCCTTGCATATTATAGTTCATCACGAAGCTCTTGTAGCTTGGTGGTAGTGATTGAAGAATTCTGTCAATGACACTATCATCAGGAAGATTAACTCCCAGTTGAATCAAGTGATTATTATACCCCAGACATTTTGACTATGTGTTCACTGACAGAACTATTCTCCTCCATCTTGCAGCTATAGAACTTATTGGAGACTTCATATCTCTCAATCCGGGCATTTGCTTGAAATATTAACTTCAACTCCTGGAACATCTCATATGCTCCATGACGTTCAAAACGTCGTTGAAGACCCGGTTCTAAGCCGTAAAGCATGGCACATTGTACTAACGAGTAGTCATCAACTTTGCTCTGCCAGACGTTCTTAACGTCGTAGGTTGCATCAGCAGCAGGCTTGGCACCCAGCGGTGCTTCCAGGACGTAATTCTTCTGTGCAGCAATGAGGATAATCCTCAGGTTACGGACCCAGTCCGTGTAATTGCTACCATCATCTTTCAACTTTGCTTTCTCAAGGAACGCATTAAAATTCAACGGAACAACAGCATGAGCCATCTATCTACAACAAACATAGACAAGCAAAATACTATCCGGTACTAAGTTCACGATAAATTTAAGTTCAATTAATCATATTACTTAAGAACTCCCACTTAGACAGACATCTCTCTAGTCATCTAAGTGATCACGTGATCCAAATCAACTAAACCATGTCCGATCATCACGTGAGATGGAGTAGTTTCAATGGTGAACATCACTATGTTGATCATATCTACTATATGATTCACGTTCGACCTTTCGGTCTTTGTGTTCCGAGGCCATATCTGTTATATGCTAGGCTCGTCAAGTTTAACCTGAGTATTCCGCGTGTGCAACTGTTTTGCACCCGTTGTATTTGAATGTAGAGCCTATCACACCCGATCATCATGTGGTGTCTCAGCACGAAGAACTTTCGCAACGGTGCATACTCAGGGAGAACACTTCTTGATAATTTTTAGTGAGAGATCATCTTAAAATGCTACCGTCAATCAAAGCAAGATAACATGCATAAAGGATAAACATCACATGCAATCAATATAAGTGATATGATATGGCCATCATCATCTTGTCCTTGTGATCTCCATCTCCGAAGCACTGTCGTGATCACCATCGTCACCGGCGCGACACCTTGATCTCCATCGTAGCATCGTTGTCGTTACGCCATCTTGCTTCTATGACTATCGCTACCGCTTAGTGATAAAGTAAAGCAATTACAGGGCGTTTTCATTTCATACAATAAAGCGACAACCATATGGCTCCTACCAGTTGCCGATAACTTCGGTTACAAAACATGATCATCTCATACAATAAAATATAGCATCACGTCTTGACCATATCACATCACAACATGCCCTGCAAAAACAAGTTGGACGTCCTTTACTTTGTTGTTGCAAATTTCACGTGGCTGCTATGGGCTGAGCAAGAACCGTTCTTACCTATGCATCAAAACCACAACGATAGTTCGTCAAGTTAGTGCTGTTTTAACCTTCGCAAGGACCGGGCGTAGCCACACTCGGTTCAACTAAAGTTGGAGAAACAGACACCCGCTAGTCACCTGTGTGCAAAGCACGACGGTAAAACCAGTCTCGCATAAGCGTACGCGTAATGTTGGTCCGGGCCGCTTCATCCAACAATACCGCTGAACCAAAGTATGACATGCTGGTAAGCAGTATGACTTGTATCACCCACAACTCACTTGTGTTCTACTCGTGCATATAACATCAACGCATAAAACCTAGGCTCGGATGCCACTGTTGGGGAACGTAGTAATTTCAAAAAAATTCCTACGCACACGCAAGATCATGGTGATGCATAGCAATGAGAGGGGAGAGTGTTGTCCACGTACCCTCGTGGACCGTAAGCGGAAGCGTTATGACAACGCAGTTGATGTAGTCATACGTCTTCATGATCCGACCGATCCAAGCACCGAACGTACGGCACCTCCGAGTTTAGCACACGTTCAGCTCGATGACGATCCCCGGACTCCGATCCAGCAGGGTTTTGGGGATGAGTTCCGTCAGCACGACGGCATGGTGACGATGATGATGTTCTACCGACGTAGGGCTTCGCATAAGCACCACAACGATATGACCAAGGTGGAATATGGTGGAGGGGGGCACCGCACACGGCTAAGGAACGATCACGAAGATCAACTTGTGTGTCTAGAGGTGCCCCCTGCCCCCGTATATAAAGGAGCCAAGGGGGAGGGGGCGGCCGGCCAAGGAGGACGTGCCAGGGGGAGTCCTACTCCCACCGGGAGTAGGACTCCCTTCTTTCCTAGTTGGAGAAGGAGAAAGGGGGAAGGAGGAGGAAGAGGGCAAGGAAAGGGGGGCGCCGCCCTCCTCTCCTTGTCCTATTCGGACTAGGGAGGGGAGGGGGCGCAGCCCACCTCTTGCCTCCTCTCCTCTTCTCCCTTAGGGCCCATGAAGGCCCAATAACCCCCGGGAGGGTTCCGGTACCCCCCCGGAGCTTCGGTAAAATCCCGATTTCACACGGAACCATTCCTATATCCAAATATAGGCTTCCAATATATCAATCTTTATGTCTCGACCATTTTAGAGACTCCTCGTCATGTCCGTGATCACATCCGGGACTCCGAACAACCTTCGGTAAATCAAAACTTTTAAACTCATCATAAAACTGTCATCGTAACGTTAAGCGTGCGGACCCTACGGGTTCGAGAACTATGTAGACATGACCTAGAACTATTCTCGGTCAATAACTAATAGCGGAACCTGGATGCTCATATTGGCTCCTACATATTCTATGAAGATCTTTATCGGTCAAACCGCATAACAACATATGTTGTTCCCTTTGTCATCGGTATGTTACTTGTCCAAGATTCGATCGTCGGTATCCAATACCTAGTTCAATCTCGTTACCGGCAAGTCTCTTTACTCGTTACGTAATGCATCATTCCGTAACTAACTCATTAGCTACATTGCTTGCAAGGCTTATAGTGATGTGCATTACCGAGAGGGCCCAGAGATACCTCTCCGACAATCGGAGTGACAAAACCTAATCTCGAAATACGCCAACCCAACATGTACCTTCAGAGACACCTGTAGAGCTCCTTTATAATCACCCAGTTACGTTGTGATGTTTGGTAGCACACAAAGTGTTCCTCCGGTAAACGGGAGTTGCATAATCTCATAGTTACAGGAACATGTATAAGTCATGAAGAAAGCAATAGCAACATACTAAACGATCAAGTGCTAGGCTAACAGAATGGGTCATGTCAATCACATCATTCTCCTAATGTTGTGATCCCTTTAATCAAATGACAACACATGTCTATGGTTAGGAAACATAACCATCTTTGATTAATGAGCTAGTCAAGTAGAGGCATACTAGTGACGTTATGTTTGTCTATGTATTCACACATGTATCATGTTTCCGGTTAATACAATTCTAGCATGAATAATAAACATTTATCATGATATGAGGAAATAAATAATAACTTTATTATTGCCTCTAGGGCATATTTCCTTCACTGGCCAGTTCCGGATTAAACAAACGAGTAACTGGTTGAGATGCTGGTACAGTTGAAGCGGATGCTGCAGCTGGTGGAGCAGGTGATACTGTGTTTGTAGATTTAGCCTGTGGACTTGGACCTTCTAATGAACTATAAGTACCAGTAGAATCTCAACTGCAGAACCTTTTCCGTTTCACCGGACGAGTAACAACACTCCCTACTATATTATTTTCCTTGCTCTTTTTTGACTTTGCCATGTCAAGCTGTACCCACAACACAAAAGAATAAAATCACTCTTCAGAACTCATCGATGCATGATACAGATAAGCAATACTTTGATGTAAGACAACCGTATGAGGATGGAATATGTAAGAAAAATAGGACGGCATGACATATTCATAGCTACGATGTGCAAACTAAGCAGAAGGATTTTCAAAAAAAAAGAAGTAATGCAAGCTAGACACCATACGAAAGATGCAACGAATATTACTCTGACAAGTTAAAAGTGTCTTGTCATAAGTGGCAATTCGAAAAATTAGAAGCAGTACAACGCAGAAATCAATGCAAGATGCAACCACTATCAAACTGCCATGTTAAAAGCATCCAATCATGAGTGACTAATGCGGGATACACAACAGCAGTACTTTGATGTAAGAACATGGTATGATAGATAGATGCAATGTATTCTAGACACAAAAAGCCATGTCATATGCACATGTATAACGTATAAACTCAGTAGGTGCAATTTAATCAAAATAGAAGAAATGCAGGCTAGACAACATATGCAACATGAAACCAATTATCACACTGCCAACTTAGAGCAAGCACCTGCGATGGTGGAGTACGGGAGATGAACTCATCATGTAGACTTGGGAATTCAACTTCATTAGCAGTAGCAGTGGCAAATCTAGAGAGTCTCTGTTTGCGTCGGTGCGGAGGACCACCAACATCCCCTAACTTACTCTTTTCCTTCCTATTTTCTGATATTGCCTTATGAAGTCAAAACCACAATAAGATGAATAAAATTAGCTCTGCATAACTAGTTGATGCATGATACAGACGAACACTACTTTGATGTAAGGCAAGCGCATGATAGGAGGATGGAATATATACAAAAAAAGACAGCGTTTCATATTCACACGTACGATAGGAGGATGGAATATGTATGAAAAAATAGTAAGCAGAAGGCATTTCAACAAAATTAGAAGAAATGAAAGCTAGGCACCATATGAACATGCAACCAATATCACTCTATCAGGTAAAAAGTGTCTTGGTGTAAGTGCCATTTCAAGAAATTAGAAGCAGTACAAGCTAGAAGACAATGCAAGATGCAACCTACATCACAGTCCCAAGTTAAATGTGTCTTATGGGTAAGTGATCATTGCAGGTATAAGTTTTAAGCTACGCAGATGCATTTCAACATAATCAGAAGCAATACAGACTAGACATCATACGGAAAACGCAACCACGTATAACAGTTCCAAGTAAGAGCAAGCACCTGTGATGGTGGACTAGGGGAGGTGTGCTCATCATGTACACGTATGTTCTAGAAACAGGAACACGTG
The DNA here is from genome assembly GCF_002162155.2 of Triticum dicoccoides. NCBI lineage: Eukaryota > Viridiplantae > Streptophyta > Magnoliopsida > Poales > Poaceae > Triticum > Triticum dicoccoides. Next base: position 441,034,038 of record NC_041391.1, on the reverse strand, counting down.
TCATATTCACATGCATTATGTGTAAAGTAAGCAGTTGCAATTCAAGTTAGAAGCAATATAAGCTAGACATCATACGCCACATGCAACCACATATAATAGTGTAAAGTTAGAGCAAGCACCTGTGATGGTGGAGTAGGGGAGATGTGCTCATCATCTACACAGCTACGTTGACTGTCCAGCCTTGTGTTGTCTTGCGAATCTCGTTGGGAGGATGGCGGAGTAGAATCTGTAGAGACCCCCTGTTTGAGTTGCTCCGAAGGACCACCATCATCCACTGCCGGACTAATTTCCTTCAACTGTAATGATTTGGTATTGTGGAGTCAAACCGATAAGAAAAAGGAATAAAATTCGCTCTTCAGAACTCATTCATGCATGATACTGACAAACACTACTCGGATGAAAGGCAAAAACATGATGCGAGGATGGAATATGTATGAAAAACAGGATGGTGTCACATATTCACACCTATGATGTGGTAACTAAGCAGAAGACATTTCAACAAATTAGAAGCACTACAAGCTAGACACCATATGAAATATGCAACAAATATCACTCTACCAAGTTCAAACTGTATGGCATTCAACAAATTAGAAGTAGTACATGTTAGAAATCATATGCAAGACACAACCAATATCAAAGTGGCGACTTAAAGGTGCCTTATCATAAGTGACTGATGCGGGATATGCAAGAATAGTAGTCTGATGTAGAAACAGGAACACATGTCATATTCACAGGCATTATGTGTAAAGTAAGCAGATGCAATTCAACAAAGTTAGAAGCAATACAAGCTAGACATCATACGCAACATGCAACCACACATAATAGTGCCAAGTTAGAGCAAGCACCTATGATGGTGCAGTAGGGGAGATGTGCTCATAATCTACATAGCTACGTTGACTATCTAGCCTTGCGTTGTCTTGCGAATCTTGTTGAGGATGACGGAGTAGAATCTGTAGAGAACCTCCATTTCAGTTGCTCGGAAGGACCACCATCATCCAATGCCTTGCCAATTTCCTTCAGCTTTATTGATTTTGCATTGTGAGGTCATACCGACAAGAAAAAGGAATATCATTCGCTCTTTAGAACTCATTCATGCATGATACTGACGAACACTACTCTGATGAAAGGCAAAGTCATGATACGAGAATGGAATATGTACGAAAAAATGGACGGCTTGACATATTCACACCTATGATGTGGTAACTAAGCAGAAGGCACTTCAACAAATTAGAAACGCTGGAAGACACCATATGGAAGGTGCAATCAATATCACTCTACCAAGTTAAAACTGTCTCATCATAGGTGGCGTTCATCAAACTAGAAGCAATACATGCTAGAAATCATATTCAAGACGCAAACCAATATCACACAGCCAACTTAAAGGTGTCCCATGGTAAGTAACTGATGTAGGATACACAAGAAGAGTAGTTTCATGTAAGAACATGGTGTGATAGACAGATATAGTATGTACCAAAAACAGGAAAGCGTTTCATATTCACATGTATCATGTGTAAGCTAAGCAAATGCAGTTTACACTAATTAGGAGCAATACGAGCTAGACACCATATGCAACATGCAACCAGATATCACACTGCCAAGTTAGAGCAAGCACCTTGGATGGTGGAGTAGGGGAGCGGAGACTTGGACCTTGTAATGCAATATCAGTACAAGGAGAATAAGTATAGATGCTCCGTTTACGTTGCTGTAGAGGACCACCATCATCGCCTTCCTTACTCTTCTCCTTCCTCTTTCTTGATTTTGCCTTGTCAAGTCAAACCCACAAGAAAAAGGAATAAAATTTTCTCTTCAGAACTCATTGATGCATGATACTGACGAACTCTACTTTCATGTAAGGCAGCCGCATGATAGGAGGATGGAATATGTAGGAAAAACAGGATGACGTGACATATTGACATGTATGATGTATAAAGTGTAAACTAAGCACAAGGTGCTTGAACTTGTTAGAATTGATGCAAGCTAGAAACCATATGAAAGATGAAACCAATATCACTCTGCCAAATTAAAAGGGTGCCCTAACTAATGTATTTGACAAAATTAGAAGCAATACATGGCAACAGGCTAGAAATAATATGCAATATGCAACGAATGAAGGTGACTCATCGTAAGTGATTGCTGCAGGATACAGAAGAGAGGTAGTTTCATGTAAGAACAAGGTTAACACATAGATGTAGTGTGTACCAAAAATAGGAAGGCATGTCATATTCACAGGTATAGTGTGTAAACTAAGCAGATGCAATTTACCCTAATTAGAAGCATTACAAGCTAGACACGCAACATGCAACCACATATCACGCTGCGAAGTTAGAGCAAGCACCTATGATGGTGGTGTAGGGGAAGTGCGGTCTTCAGGTACAGAACTATGTTCAATATCTTCATTTAGGCTTGTTGTTTCTTGAGAATCATGTGGAGAGGATGAAATTGCATTCTTTATAAGAGTATTGCATCTCATATTAACCCACGCGCGTGACTGTCTCATCATAAGCGATAGACGCAGGATACACAAGAACAGTAGTTTGATGTAAGAAGCTGGTGTGATAGGCAGATGTAGTATGTACCAAAAACAGGAAGGCATGTCATATCACATGTATAATGTGTAAGCTAAGGAGATGCAATTTAACAAATTAGGAGCATTGATGAGGGATACACAAGAAAAGTAGTTTGATGTAAGGACATGGTTAATAGAAAGACGTAGTATGTACCAATAACAAGAAGGCATGTCATATTCACAGGTATAATGTGTTAACTAAGCAGATGTAATTTACCCTAATTAGAAGCATTACAAGGTAGACACCATATGCAACATGCAACCACATATCACACTGCCAAGTAAGAGCAAGCACCTGCAATGGTGGTCTGGGGGAATTGTGGTGATCAACTAGAGAGCTATGTTGACTATCTTCATTTAGCCTTGCTGTTTCTTGAGAATCATATGGGGAGGATGACACTACACTCTTTAAACGAGTAGGGCATCTCACAGTAACCCACTCGGGTGACTGTCTCATCATAAGTGATTGATGAGGGATACAAAAGAGAATTAGTTTGATGTACGAACATGGTTAATAGACATATGTTGTATGTATCGAAAGCAGGAAGGCATGTCATTATCAAAGGTGTAATGTGTAAAGTAAGCAGATGCAATTTAACCAAATTGGAAGCAATACAAGCTAGACACCATATGCAACATGCAACCACATTTGACAACGCGAAGTTAAAGAAAACACCTGGGATGGTTGTGTGTGGCAATTGAGATCATCAACTACGTTTACTGTCTCCAGCTGCTGACACTTAGTGCTTATCTTCGAATTACACTGGAGCAACTTCTGTCTTTTCTTTTCTGCATTCATCAACACTGCGTTAGAGTCTGAAATACCCATGCATAAAAAAACAATAGTGTGAGTATGGGTGAAGTGTGTGCACAATTAGTACAGTGTAAAGGTAGCAGATAGCAGGTCGGTGAGAAATAAATGACGGGAGATATATGATAGCTCTACAACATGCATGGCACACTAAATTACTATAGGATTTTATGAAAATAACAGTTGATTGAAAGCAAATAGGTCAGTCCATTTTTTTTGCACCGTCCGATGTACAAAGAATGGGAAGATCGCCTTCATCTACCTCCAGCCAGTCAGTGTTGACGATCTTCTTCGAAACGCCAGCGACCACTGGCCCAGTATTCCTCGCCTGCCTGCGCCCTCCCCTCGACCTCACCACACCGCCGTTCTTGGCGCCGCCCCCCGGCCATCCATTCAAGCCCCGCCGACCTCCAGATCGGGCGCAAGCATCTCCTGCGCCCCACACCCGTATGATAGACACTGATGCGCCGTTTCCCCGGGAACAGGCGGACTAGGTGCTCCGCGCGCCTAAGAGGGTGGTGCTTCTTTTAATTGTGGTTCGACTAACCCTGAATTGAAATCCAAGCGGGCTACTGACCTCTAGCAAAGGTGAAATAGTAAAAGGGAGGAAACCTTGTGAATTTAGTATCACAAAAAGATGCAGTAAGAAGCGCTCAACTAATTTCTTTCGTGGGATGAATATGGTGTGAGAGGAGACCTAAGATTTGCACGAATAAGGGAAGAGGAGTACCTCTTTTTGCTGTCAGTGTTGTGTCCTCCTTCTGTTTTTCTGACAATCTTCTTGTTGTTCGCTGGAAACCAAAAGTTGTGGAGGACGGTGCAGCCTTGGACGAACCCATGGCCAAGTTGTTGAGTGTGGTGCAGTGGCCGTCTGTCGGCGGCGGGGAAGCAGATCCGAGGCGGCGAACGACGGTGTAGCGGGAATAGCTCCGATGCGGTGGATGGTTGCAACAGTGGAGCCACAGCAGTGAGGCGCGGGACGGCATGGTCGTAGTGGTTCTGGTATGGCGCATGTTGGCATCGGCAACGTGGAGGCAGCTCTGCCTCGGCTTCAGCTGCTAAGTCATTGATGGCATTGAGGTTGCGGTTGTGTTGGACGATGACGTCGGGGTACCGGCTCCAGCGTGTTGGAGGAGGGCGGCGGTGGATTGGCTGCTATGGGGTGGAGGACGGAGGAGGCTGGGGTTTCGCGGCTGGTGGAGAGGGCGTTTTCGCGCCACGGAGTATGAATGGGGAAACGGAGGGAGGCAGGGAACTAAGGGGGAACAATGTTTCGGTTTGAGACGCGCTTGTTTGAAATTTGGGGAAAGTTACAAACTTCGCCCCATCTAAAATTTCGGACATATTGCGGGTTGGGGATAGGACAGTCATGTCAGGTGTCCCAAATGTGGGCGGGATAGATTTTGGCCGAGTGCATGGGTGTTTAGGCGCCCACGGCGTATGAATTCTTCTCGGAGGCAGTTGAGACTGGCGTCTTGGTGAAGTTACAAACCTACCCCGGTTTAGACCTTTGGACATCGGGCCGATAGGCTACACGGAGTCAGTATAGTAATTTCCTACCACCAAAACATTAGTCTCGCGCGGTTTCGGGTGACCAGAGGCCTATTTGGTGCTTCGTTCAATATTTGGGAGCAGAAGCATTAACGTTTTCGGGTCTCTTGAATTGAACTTTCAGGATTTGTCAAACTTCACAAATCTTTACTCTTGAAAATTCTAAAGCTACGATTATTTTGGAATGGAGGGGGTACATTTGAATATACATTGTACACGAGTATATATTAAAAAATATGCAACTTACCTTAGTTCATGCATGGTTCCAGATTTAATCTCCTTGGTTGCAAAAAAAAGTTAGATATGCGTATGAATATATATAGCATGTTCAAACTCACAACAAAGATTGATGCGCCCTTTTACATCTGATTTACAAATGCAATTATCTCGGGTTCAAATAGATGAATGCACTTCCTATGAATTCGAATCTTCGAAACCCCCTTTATGTTGAATTCGACATGTATTCTATTTTGTAGCTAGCAATTTGGAATGTATCCATGCAAGTGACAAATGTATAAAGTGCTTCACACTAACAACATGGAGTGCACTAATTAATGTTTATATATGAATTGCAAAAGCATCGATTTCCCGTATTTCAAACCGCTCTCACTCTATGGATCGATAATATGAAATAAACACATGCACATGCTAGAGTTCAATAGAGTATGGGTGTCTGATAGACCAATTTTCGTCCATACGCAATTTGGAAAATTCATGGTCTCATCCAAAAATAATAATGTAATTTATATTTTAATTTAATGCGTAGAACCGCCTTTTACACGTAGATGCACTATGGCTCGCCCCGTTCTCACAAACGCGTTATATATCTCTCTATCTAACGCATAAGTGCACACACTTGATATGCATCGGCATTTCTCTTTCACACATGCTCACAATCTCTCTCAGGGTGTCGGGGTGTCTCACGCACATGCTCTCTCTCTTTCCATCTCTCTCTCTTTTTGACTACTATGTACCACTCTTTTCACTAATCTCAGTTGGAAAACACTATTTCTCTCACATGCATATATATACATGCACGGTCTCTACTAGCCCTCTATACACACATATATGTGCCTATGTGTCTCCCGCATGCACATTATCTTTAGGCCTCTCTCGCACACATTGCCCCCCCCAACACACCTCTCTCTTAGTAGTTGGCAGATATGATTTCATCATATCATTCGGTAGGATATCCCTGGTTGTTAGGCTGGATGGTATTACGAGGCAAAGTTTTACCCTAGTTCGGATCAGACCCTTGCAGTTGAAGAAAGAGCCTACTCCTGGTACTGTATATTAGTGATAGGGGTGTGTACAAAGTACACGTGAATACCAGGCATTGTGCGTGTGTGTATACTATCGACGAACTAGCCCCCACGCTTGTATAACATACTAAGGGCCTAGGGTTACAAATCATATATAGTCGGCTTATCACCAGTGGGGATAGAGTCCTCTGCGACTCTGGTAGCTTCATGTTGTACGTTGAGTCCTCCACATGGGTCTTCGTATAACACGTCTCGGTCCAACCTATATGTGGCGCAGGATGGAACCGACCCATGAGTCTTCATGTTGTCCCACCACAACTAGAAATGATGTGCCCACCACACCACACACGCAATTGGCCACTAAGAAAATAAGCATATATAATAGTACAACGGTATCTAGCTCACGATACGTCTCCATATTTTGTTGATGACACTGACGGACTTTGCATTTGATGAGTGCTCCGTATTTTGTTGATGACACTTACGGTCATTGTATTTGAAGCGAAAGCACGATATGGTCACTGGACTTCAGAATAAGCTCATCACGATCACCACATACATTTTGTCGTGCTAACCAACATGTGGTTGGATGGTTAGAGGACAGTGGTTTCTCGAGCCCACCAAGGTTAAAGTCCCGGTGCTCGCATTTATCCTGTGTTAATTTTAGTATTTTCCGGTGATGTACGTTCAGTGGGAGGAGATGTTCCACTCGACTACGAGGCCCCTATGGTGACTTCGTAAAATCTCAAGATCATATATGCTGGCCCACTCTCTCGAAGGTGCTCATTGGGGTAGGGTTCACGTGTGTGCGCCTATAGCGGTGAGTGCTTGCGCATATATATGAGCCCTTGCGTCTGTACCGTGTTAAACAAATACATGTCATGCTTATACAATCACTGGCTCCCCCGTACAACTCCGTATTTTGTTGATGACACAATCAATTGACCAGTCAAACATTCCATGCGGCGCAACTAGTGTTGCACCATCGGGGTGCGTAACCATGGGGCCCACCTGTCAGCCCGTATATGAAAGAAAGAAATGGTAGTTTGAGTCTGTACTGTGTTAATAAAATAGGAGTACATTTTAGGGTGATCATACGGTCACTAGCTCACCATACAGCTCCGTAATTTGTTGATAACACGATCAATTGACCAGTCAAACGGTCCACATTCAGCAGCGCACATTACCATAGGGCCCACCCATCAGCGTGTATAAGAAGGATAGAAATGGTAATAAATTAGTGGTCGGTGGGTATTCGAAGTCGTGAGACTTCTGGTTGGCAGTTACCGGCGGTTGGGGGGCATTCATTGGGCGGTGGGGTGGGGATCCCCGGAGAAAAAGCTTGGCGCGGGGGTGGGGGCTAGAGGGATGGCCGATGCGGCGGCGGACGGCGGGGGCTGGCGGGCCGGCCGGTGGTGGCTTGCAGCTCAGGGGGTGGAGTTTGATGATAAACTAGAGGCCCTTGATTTTGTATCGAACGGCTGGAAATTCTAATGGCCAGAGATGAAAAAGTCAGTCAACTGACGTTTAGCCTCACCCCGCACTTACACATGCACGCACGCAAGACACGCACGCATGTAGGCGTGCAACACTAACACGTACACATAACGTACACACGAACGCATGCTGGTGTGCAACACTGAGACGTACACATGCACTCAGGAACACGCACACATACGCACCCATGCATGCAACACTGAAACGTACCCTTGCACGCACGCAACACTCGCATGCCTGCATGCACACAGCACACGACGCAAGACACATGCTCAACCTATACGTGCATGCACCCTTTGTTAAGGAGATGGATTGTTACGGGTATTAATCAATCTTATCTGTGATAAGCAGAACATTGATGTTTGCAGCGGTCTTTATGAATCACAACGTATCGAACGGTCTATCAACATAGTAGGCTTATCTACATGAAAAAGATGACGTCACACTCAATGAACAATCATCGGTTTATGAAATGCCCGCTCCTGACTGCCCTGGCCCACCAAAGATTCCTCTGCTGTGCGCTGCCTGCGTTGGGTCACTGACATGCACGCCATGCACGCAAAGAGCCCACACGTCAGTGGAAGAATAGCGTGGTGTCCTAGGTCAGAGTCGAGGGTGCCACTCGCGGCACACCCGTCTGAACACGCCTCCGTGCCGCATTCAAACGCCTCCATGAAACCCGCCCGTGTGGAAGCTGAGAAACCCGCTCTAGACACACGTCCATTCATGACCGGGCCAGCGTTAAGCGCAACGCCGGCCGAGCTCCTCCCGTCCGCCGTCTATTTAATCTCCTATTTAAATGAGGCCAAACGCCGGCCAAGAATCGCACACCTCCGCCGCTCCCCTATTTCCTCCACCATTTTGTCCACTCTTACAATGGCTTACGTAGAGTAGTTATTCCGCATCCAAGCCGGCTGGGTAGCCCGCCGGATACGAGCTATGCACCTCGCTGATCCACCTCCCTCCCCTCGCCTGACGGAGCCACTTGCCGCCCCAAGCCGGCGCATGGCTCAGCAACTCGCCGCTTTAGGCCATCTCAACGAGGAGCGGCGCACGGGCGTCGTTGCTACCGTCCACGCCGCCGCCTCGTACCGCGTGTCCCATTTCTGTGGCTGAGACTCCCATGCCGGCGCCGCGCCATGCAAGCAGCAACAGAAGCCGGGTGCACGGAGAGTGACGAGTCGGTGGCCAGCGCCTCCGCGTCCACCGCCATCATCGAGGAGAAGTAGAACACGGGAGGCCGCCGCCGCTTGGGTCCCATGAAGGCCACCGTCGATGCGACATCGGCGTACACAGCAGGTGTCTTGCTGGATCCTTTTGTTGCGACGACCTTCATCGACCCCGCATGGGCTCCACGGAACAGGGGAATGTTAGGATGAACTCGAGCCGGTGCCGGCCATGGCGAAGTAGTGGGAAAGGCACCGGTGGACAAAAGGGTCGCCAATATTTTGGCTACCCCAGGCAAGATCCAAACAGCCCCTCCCAACAGATTCAAATCCCTCATTCGCCGTGGAATTTTTCCATGTGTTGTTTTCATGGACTAGGAGATGCATGTGCATTGCACGGAACATCAAGATGCATATTTTTACAAACTCCCGCATGCATGCAAGGGATAATTAATGTCCTCCTTTGCTAGTACCATGAGGCAAACACCATTAATATTGCATCGATTAGTGTTAGTGGCCTTGTATATCTGCAAATTGTAGTTTTGATAGTGGCCCCTTGTATATAAAAATGGAGGGAGAAAGATGAGAGATAAGGTGAGGAGGAGTGGGGCGTGGTGGTGACTGGTGGTCGGACTGGGCGGAGGCATGGAGATGGATGACGCATTATGTCTAGGTTTGTATCTCTCTCACACACACCCACGTAGGTGGGGGACGTGCACGAAGAGAAGAGGTGCATGCACTGCGCACGTACTCCAGTCTCTTTCCCAAGCACACCCGCGCGGGTACACGGTGGAGCTCATTTCTGTACAAAAAAGGCAGCCCACGTGGTAATTTGGCACGTGTACTGGTTGTCCACTTGGTGGAGGGAGGATCGTCTACCATAGGTGAACAAACAAATTTCGACTTGACGCGTTATGTTAAATTAAAAAAAAGAGGCAAACCATGTGGGGCCTACCTTAGAGGCAAGGCTCTATACACTGGAGTACTTTTGATGTGTCCCGTCAACTCGCAGAATGAGGAGAAGCTTGCTTAGTACGCCGTCTCCCCCGCCCACGGGCGCGGTGGCTCGCAAGATGAGGTGAAGCTTGCTTACGAGTAGTAGTAGTAGTACTACTACTGTACGCCTTTACGCCCGCTCCCTTGCCCACGCGCGCGGTGGCTCGCAGCACGAGGAGAAAATTTTACTACTCCCTCCGTTTACTCCTCGTCCCTAGTCCCTACTACGTACTACTTTGGTTAGTACTCCCTCCATTTACTTATACAAGGCCACTTTAAAAAAATACATTTTGCATCTATACAAGGCCACAAATAGTAATCAAGACAAAAGTTAATACTCCCTCGATTCTAGTTTATGGCTCAATTTCAAAATCTCTCCAACCAAGGTAGACGGTGAGTTGTCGAATTAATTTTGTAGTTTGCACAAGTAATCAGTACGCTTGTTTTTCTCAAGAAGTTATGTTTACCGAGGCATTAATTAGAACGAATGCATGAATGACCACTAAATTTCCATGAACTTGTACATGCATTGGTTAGTTTCCTCTTGACACTGCTTGCGTCGGGTGATCTAACGCACCTCGAAATCCAACATGTAATGGTACTACTACTAGTATAGTAGAATTGAGACTTATCAAATGGAAAAACGAATGTTTTTTAGATGAGCCCTATAAACCCTAGTGGGTACGTACTCCGTAAAAACAGATTTTTCCAAAACTAAGTCGCTCCCTTTCATGAATTCTGTAGTATACTCCTCCGTCGATGCTCCCTTTCATGAATTCTGTACTTCCTGCCGCCGACATGTGGAACATATAGCAACCGGGTCAACGTGTCAAGCACCAAATAACAGTGCAGAACAGCAGGGGGGACGCACCCCACTCGTACCGGCCAAGTACTAGTAATGAGCAATGAGACGTCAAATCACAATGCCGCACCTTACCAGACGGACGAAGCAACCATTATTTCACACTTTGGTTCGCCATCATCTCAAACCACGTAGTATTGCTTCCGCCTCAAGAGGGACGCGCGCATCGCCTTGGTACATCATGACACGTGGGACCGCATGACAGGCCATGCTCCCCCGCCGATCGCTCGGTAAAATCACCTCATTTTTACTATACTTCCTCCGTATCGGTTTACTACATGGTATGCACGTCGTTCTAGGTTGAGAGTTTAACAGGCTATATATGTGATGAACAGTACTCTAGCCTTTTAAAAAATGTATACTTTTGTACAGTAGTACTATCGATGGATTGCGCCATGGAGCAAAAATTGAAATTAAAAAAAAGGGTGGTACATATAAAGAGTGCTCGTCGCCAAATTATGCATATAGTACTATTAAAAAAGCTACTACGTGCTTAATTGGGGTGCTAAATTCTATTAAAGAAATACTAGTAGTATGTACATATTGAAGAGTTAAAGTAACGAGAAGAAACATAACATAGTTCTGCTGGGGGCTCAGCACAACACACCACTCAAATTAAACTAAGCACACCTGAAATTAAACTATGCAACTAATCCGGTAGACACTGCATTAGAAGTTTAGAACCACCATGAGCAACAACACTGCCACCTTACTCGGAGTCCTCGTCCATGTCCTCAACTTCGTCCTTGTCCCTCTTCCTCTTGGTTGATACTTCTTTGCTTGAACCGCACACTTGGCTGTTGCTCTTCATCCAACCCTTGTAGATATTGAAACAAAGGTAGCCATCCATTGCAGCGTAGTGGATATGGTCTATATCTAGTACATTCTGCTGCCATGCATGACGATGAAACGTGTAATGAGGTTTCTCAAGTTTATGGTACAAAGGATGAACCATGGCTCCTGCCAGGGTCAGCATTGAAGGCTGACGAGAGGGCACCAGCCGATTCTTCTAGAGGTCGAAGGGGTTGCCTACAACGAGGCCTATCCAACCCAGGACTTCTTTGTCGTTCTTAAAGTCTACAGTAACGAATTTCACTGTTTTGTCCTTGAGGAAGTTCTTAAAATCCTGGCACTCAACGTCGGCATGGTATATGAGGTAGACCAAGCAAACATTATGTACGCAAACCTGGATCACGGCAGGCTTCTTCCTATCTTTGTCCTTTAGATCCTTCTCTCATCCCAGGACTGTAGTGCAGTCAACTCTAGCCCAACGACCAACTCATCATCTGAGTTTTCGAACATGTGTCTGAAGAGAGAAAGGCACCCTTTCACCGTCGCGGAAGAACGGGTGTAGATGATGTCGAACTCATCGCCGGTGATGGTTCTAACCTTGTACTCACCGCCGATCATGGATATTTGGGACACCATGGATTTGGGAGGAGGGTTAGGATTAGTGGAATTGCCGTAATGTGAATGGACGGGACGACTAGGAGCGAACCACCGTACTATTGAAGGACGTGCGGGGACGAGTAGGAGCAAACTGCCAGAGTGTGAACGGCAGGGTAGTGGCTTTCCATTCTTCCATGATACGGGCTTCCGAGAGCCCTTGGATCTGAGATCGAATGGTTGCATGGCGTGATTCTAGACCTATGGGTGAATATCCTATCCTGGAGGGTTATTCTGCTAATTTTCATCAACTTAGCATGCAACCATTTGATCTCAGATCCAAGGGCTGCCAGCAGCCCGTATCATGGTCGCGCCTACCACGACCGTCGCGCCGCTCGCGCAGTCGCGCCCTTGGAGATTTAAGACGGTGCATTAGGCTATCTGGTGTTGGCATGTCATACATAATCATCACTTAGTCACTCATACTAAAACAAGGTTGGCTATAAGGTTGGCTATAAGTGTATTTTTTACTCCTCTCTATCTCTTTCTTCGTACTTCCTCTGTCCCATAATATAAGAACGTTTTTGACACTAGTGTAGTGCCAAAAATGTTCTTATATTATGGGACACAGGGAGTACTAGTATTTATTGCATTTTCCAAGGAGTGACCTCTTCCAATGAAATGGTGTTGCTAAGTTTGCTTCATTTAATTAGCTAGAGACTCAAAATTGTCTTTCACCTAAGTACACGTGCTTAGCACCGTTTATTCCTTGGGTCACCAAACTAGTCTCTCTCTTCTTGATTAACTTGCCACATCAGACTTTATGCCTATGTGGCAAGCTTAAGCACCTGTAGGAGCAAGTAAATACAATAGTGCACTTTACATGGCATTTTTGCATATGTGGAGGAAAGAGAGGCAAGGAAAAAGTGGAGAAGTAGGCTCTCATGCAAGAGCAACCACTACTATATGGTGGAGCATTGGGAGAGGCACCTGTATGGAGGTGGTCAGGAATCGGGAGACTCACGCCGGTCGTAGCGCCACAGTTAAAATGATAATGGCAAGTCAAATCACGAGGCCCCACCTGTCTAGAAGTAACTCACTGTCAAATCACATAGCCCTATGTTTGCAGCAGCCTACTCCCTTGTCTTCTCGTGTCTCTGTTGAACCGACTAGGCAGAACTGCCCCGCCTATCCCGCAGGAAGAGCCCCGCCCTCCACTTTTAAATACAACTACATCCGCTTAAGAATCCAATGATATACTTTTTGTGACATAGTAACTCATATTTAGTTAGTCAAATGGATGACCTAGAACTACGTGCAGGCCCTATAAACCGAGATGCCTAAAAATTAAAAGCCGAGACGGAGAGAGTAGTTCAGCACGTATCTTTTTAGATCAATATAGTTGGGATTCACCAAGGAGCAAAACCAAGTGGTAGGTTGCTCCTGTCATGTTGGCATAGCAACTTAAGCAAGGTCAGTCCGCACACGAAATGGCGACACACTTAACAGGACCCCTTTGGCCGACATGTGGCTCATCCACCGTCTTGTTCCACGTGCGATGCACCAAATTACAGTTCGGAGCAGCGGTTGGAATTGGAGTCACCCAGGTCGTAGCGCCGCAGTAGTAGAAAATGAGCGATGATGGGTCAAATCACAAAGCCCCACCTTTCCCGCATTAAGCTGGAAGGACGAAACAACCATCATTTCACTCTAGGGCGCAAGAGCATAAAGAAAAGAGAAAACAATGATGTGTGCGGCAGCTACCTAGGGCACCCTAGGGTAGGGGTATCCACTACATATCCTTTTCTTTTTTTTGAAAGCGCCTCCACTACAAATCGGCTTCTCCCGCGCCTCTTGAAGAAAATCGACGATGAGTGCGGCGGTAGGGTTTGTAGGAGTACTACGGTGTGCGGGGCCACGTCGTAGTAAATGGGTTCAAGTCGACGCCTTAAATATGTGTGGGCCACTTGGTTTTACGGGAACGAGGCAGCATTTTGGGTTCAGGGACCAGTGGAGATATAGTACGTACAAAAAATTGTGGACGTAGGTTCGACCGAAAGGCAATGATGCATGGGCCCTGCATTTTGATATACCCGGGGCCGCGTGAAATTTGCTACTCTACTCAAAACTAGTAAGGTACACATGTATTGAATGCATGAGATTTTGAAACCAAATTATGAATAAATACACACTATAGCATGTAAAGCTTTGAGTCATATATGCATGATGTAGATGTTTGTTTAGTTCTTATAGTTCATCTCATTCAAAATCAATTAGTTTTATAAAAATGTGAAGATTCATGGGGTTGTGCATTGTAAATCATAAAGTAAAAAACAAATAATGGAAATTCATTTAGAAAAAAATAATCAATTATGATACAGAAGATTCTAGAACAAAGGAGAAGTGCTTATGTTTTGAGGTTTGTGCATTATGCTTAAGTTCAACCATGGAGTCTTCTAAATTGTACATGTGGCAGATCTGGTGGAATGTTGATGATATCCAATGGCCAGTAGTGCACGGATTTGCCTATCTCTAGACTGTCGGGTTAGCTTCATCCAGCGATCATCTTTCAAAGTTATTGGCACACTATATAGTTCTTGTGCCATAGTTGCATGTTTTGGAAAAAAGCTACTAGTGGGTTGTACTATCTATTTAGGAATAGAAGATGTATACATGGAAGTTGTAGGGAAAGAGATGACATGGAGCATCTCAATTCCTATGAGTAGGGATTGGAAAAGAGATGTCATTTGGTTCACATCATAGGAACTTTTCTATTGAATCTAGAGATGACATGTATCTCAATTCCTATGAGGAGGGATTAGAAAAGAGATGTAATTTGGTTCATATCATAGGAACTTTTCTATTGAATATACGCTAATGTTTATTTTCCTTTGAAATTAAGGGAGTGTAGGAATCCATTCATATGAACCAAGTGGCTCTAAAGCTATAGAAATGATATCATGTTTACTTCCTTTGAAATGTGGAGTATGTGAATCTATTCCTATGAACCAATTGGGTCTAAAGGAGAAAATCCTATAAAAATCATATCATATAGAGTTCCTATGATATTCCTTGACACTAAAGGATGGTTGAAAATGCTGCGGGTGATACGATGGTCTTTCTTTGTAGACTCCTCACCCATCTTTATAGTTACCTCTCGAAGATGAATGAAATGATATATACAGGGTATTCTACATGTGAAATTTGGTACACGAAAACTCGGTAAAAGTTTGCAAGGTTCGAATTTTCTATAAAGCTATACGCACTGCATTTCGGAATAGAGGGAGCATACGGTAGTTGCTAACACTCATGTGGAAGATTTGTGTGTGGGAGGAGTGGCTATTCTGTTAAATGACATGGCAAAACTGACACTGTCGGATGCCGATCTAACGGTTCTTACGATGTTCATCAGGAAAAGGCTTGTGGTGAACGTTTGTTGGATAATGATTTACGGACACATGCATTGCATTGATACGTGCCCCCCTCTCTCTCACGCACACGCACCCTCACGAGTCAAGACTCTCCCGAGTCCTCTCGTAGACTCGCACGTCGCAGCCACTGTCTATCTGTAGGTAGATGTCACGCACATATGTGCTCTTCACACCCTACCCTTAGAACTTCTAAAAAACAAAAGACGGCGCGCACATTTTATTTTAGCTCACATGTCACACACTTATACTATTACTCTTGAGGCGAACGTTCTTTGGGCATAGTATATTGTACTCTCACGAAGAGAAGCGGTGCACGCACGCACTAGTTATCTCACACCCACTCACCAGTACATGTAGGAGCGCATTTTTTGATGCTGGTACAACAAAATCACTCCACTATATATAAAAGCAGGAGCCTTAGCGCTTGCTTTACTAGGGTTCCTCTCGTTCACTCTCTCATGCTCTCTAGATCTAAGCAAGACATAGGTGGCCACACTCTGTCTCAGCTCACGGCTGGTCACAAATCCGGCCGGACAACCTCGACCGGGGCAGGGGTGTAGGTGCATCGTTCACGCTATCATCGGCGGCGAGGGAGGAGACCTACGGCTGCCCACGCGTCCCGATCGGCGGCCGTGCCATTCTCTCCGAGAGAGCGCCGGCTCGAGAGGGCCTCCGACCCCTTTTTCCTCCCTGCGGTATTGTGGCCAAGATGCGCTCTCCCGACGCCGTCTTTGCCACATGCCGACGACCCTCAGGTATATATTCCTTCGAAACCTGCCTTGCTCTACTGCCCCAGCTCCCTTTGTGTGGATCCTTTTCTACTTCCGTCCGCTGTTCCAAAGCCACCTAGACTTCTACTATTATTAGAAGTAAAGCTAGTTCATACAGTTGACTCAAAGTGTTGGCTCAAATAGGGGAGAAAGTGGGAAAGCTGTGGCATGAATCTAGGACTTTGTTCCAAGAGGAAACGGGGGAAAGTAGTAATATCTGTCACTGTTTAAATAACCGTATTTTGTATTTGCGCAAACAGGGATGTCTGTCTCCATATCGTTTCAGGATGTCTGTCTCTGTATCGTTTCTATCCGCGCAATCAAAAGCACACACCTCAGTTTTAGTACAACTGCGGAAAATGAGATGGCTATCCCTCATTGTCGTCGTCTAACCTCCCGTCTTCAAGGTATAACTACATTGGTAGTAACTAAGGTAGAATGACCAACACAATCTAAAAGAAGCTGATTCGTACGTTTTACTTCCTGATTGCAGTGCAGGGATGAGCGAAAACAACCGCATCCTAGTCCGGAATGCACTTTCTACCAGTTCATCCATGGACCGAGGACTAGCTGGCACGGCTGCACGGCGGTTTTTTGGACAGGTGCGCAGACAAGAGGCATTGTGGTCTGCTTATTTCTGCAAATAACAGTGCTTAAATTTAGTGGAATGCACAAGCATTTCAGCTGGTCAGCACACTGCATGGTTTAGTTCAGCATTGCAGCTGAGACCACAATTATAATTGGTTATTCTGGAATGAGAGAACCTAACCCTGGATGGTGGCAACAAGAAAAACCCAGAGTGAACTCCAGGAAATTTAAGCCTGCCGGGAGGCCCTTTGCTCAGAGAAGCCTTGCTTGTTTTTTCCCGATTTGTAAACCTTCTCACAACTTCGTCTTTTGTTGTGAACTAGTATATGTTTGTTATGTTCTATGAATCATTGAGATGTATAAAATTGCTTAACTTATGATTTTCAAGTTTTTTATGAAGACGAGTTTAATGTGAGTGTTCCACATGAGCGCTGGACTAGCGTGTGAACATTTGGAATTTATTACATTGTGGCCTCAATTAACTGCATGAACCATTGTAACAAGATACATAGTTGCTTATATGTCAGACAACAGATTGTTGATTGTTAGCTGGTCGATAGCCTAGTGTTGAAGCGAGCTGAGCCAATGTGTCGTGTTTTGCACAACTGCTTACAAGTGGGGTAGCACCAACAGTATTTACAAGTACTTATGTATACGTCGGTGCACAGTTCTCGAACGAGTGCTCTATTTCATCAAAACACACACTGCTCATATGATAAACCGTGACAACTTATGTCTTACCATGCCATATTCATGAAAAAACTAGTGAGGACGCATCTGTTTCGGCAACAATTACGATGGTTCTCACATGATTCACGGGCACACAAAACTAGCAGCAGTTCCCATAGACGGATTCAAACATAGAACTAGCCCCAGAGGGGTCGATAACAGGCAAGGTTCGGATAATTAGACACAATCCAAACTACTATTAAACACTAGCTGGGGCAACTATTTCATGCCTCGATCTAATTTGGGCTGGACACAAGACGGACCTTGCCATGAACATCATCGAGGACGTCCCGCAGCACCTCAATCCTATGGACCTTCATGAAGACAACCTTGTGGCCTTGCCACTGATAAACTTGTTTGTGGAGGCATGCCATGTCATCTTCCTGCGTAAGCTTGACAAGAACAGTATGCCTCACAAACGAAGGAGTATCTTTGAACTTCTTGTGCTTCAGTACACACTGGACAACACGCCTGACAACAGTGAGGATGGAATACAACTCTTCATTGGTATAACCGCAAATGGCTTCCAGGATCCAACAGCCTAAGAACTCTGTTTGCCCAGTGCGTATGTTCAGGTCATCCGCCTCATAGCGAGTGACTTGTACAACCACACAATCCTTGTCAGCATCAGGGCCCTAATTGAAACAGAAACAAATTCTGGATTACTTTCCAGTATAAGAAACACAAGTTATTTAAACCACTATGTAAAGCATGGCATCGAAGCTAATAAAATTTTGCATTATTAATCACCACATATTTCCTTTTCTAAAAAAATCACAACATACTTAGATGAAAAACCACAATCCAGATCGGCAAAGAAGGAAATCACCTTGGGCAGCTCGGCGGGGAGGGGGGGGGGGACACATCCTCGAAGGGGGAAAACTGCTCCTGCAGTGCCACGGGGGCTGTAACCTCAAATGGGGCATTGGCCATCTCAGTAGTGGCCGTGAGTGTATCTGGGGACGGCTTGGTGGTTGCTTCCATCTTCTTGGAGCTCTCTGTCTCATGGGGATCAGCCTCCCGCGTCTGCTCCAATATCGGCAGATCTTTTCCTAGTTCTCCTTGGTCCATCATGAAACTGACGAATACTAGGAGACCACTGAAAGGAAAACACAATCGCAATGACAATGAAACAAAAAAGAGAGTGAGGATCGGTTACTGCTTTGCAAAAGTTCTTTTTTTTCTCTGAACGAAAATATACCAACATCACGGATCCGCTTACCTTCCCTTCGTTCGGAGAGAAGAACAGTGGCAGATGCGAGTGTTGCCTTTCTTGAAGACAATGAGGGAGAAGGGGATTCAGCGAAGAGTGAAATGATGGTTGCTTCGTCTGTCAAACTTAGACTGCGGGGAGGTGGGGTTTTGTGATACGACGGCTCGTTACTGCCGCGCTACGACCGGGGTGACTCTCCGCCTGCATACTACCTTCTAATTTGGTGGATGGCATTTGGGCCCGCACGCTGCATGGTCCACATGTCGGTGAACAAAAGTATAACGGCATTCAGTAGAGGGAGACATTTCAATGGCCTAGGAGGAGCCAGAAGCGGTAGAGTGTCTCCACTGTACTAGTAGCAATTGTTTTTCTGGGTAGCTGTAGAGTGTCTCCACTATACTAGTAGTAATTGTTTCTCTGGGCCCAAGACAAAACAGCCCATCCACACTAGTAAATAGTAAAATCAATTCAAAATCCCATATATTTACTGAATTGGAGGCGCTACCTACACCCAGCACACCGCCATCCCACCCCCCCAAAAAAACCTGGGTGCTCTTCTTCCTCCTCGCTCCCACCCACCTCACATCAGCTCGCTCCACTCGTACCCCCAAATTCCTCACCTCACTCCTACAGAAAACCCCAGCTCCCCTTCTTCCTCACTCCTACAGAAAACCACCAGCTCCCCTTCTTCTTCGCTGGCACTACAACTAGGCTCGTCATTCGCTACTCTACTCAAATCTGTGAGCGCAACGCGACACCCTCGAGGAAAATGGAGTCGGCTGACCCCAGCGCCAAGAAGATGAGGCTCCCGCTAGTGGCGATGCCTGTTGTAGATCCCGCACCAGGCAGCGCGGGGAGAAGTGGCGACCCCGCCCCCACGAGATCCCAGGAACCCGTAGAATCTCGGGTGGACCGCATCAGCAATCTCCCAGACGCCGTCCTTGAGGAGATCGTCTCGCTTCTCCCCACCAAGGATTGCTGCCGCACCCAAGTCCTCTAAATTCAGTGGACCTCTCTATGGCGCGCCATCCCCTTAATCTCGACTGTCATCAGCTATCTCTCTTCAATGATTTTGAAATCCCCAGAGCCATCATCTCCTCCCACCAGGGCTCCGTTCAAAGCCTCTGCATCCCGTCATGCTACCTAAGTAAGCATACCATGCCCTGCATGGTGGACGCCTGGATGAAATCCGCTGAATTCACAGAACTACAGCTGCTTGAATTCTACTATTCCCCTAGAAATCACATACCACATACCGAACGCCACAAACTTGTGCCCTCAGCAACGATGTCCATCTCGCGGTTTTCCTCCTCTCTCCACACCGCCACATTTGCGCTGTGCTACCTACCAGACAATCTAGTACTAAACCTTCGACTCCCATTTCTCAAGAAACTTTCACTTGTGCGGGTTCGTATATCGGAGACGTCATTGCAAAACATCATCCACTCCAGTTGCCCTGCACTGGAGTGCTTGGTGCTTGTTTTCACAGTTAGAATTGATTGTCTCCAAATAAAGTCGCCTAACCTTGTAAGAATTGGAATTTCTTTTGATGGAAGGCAGCTCATCATCCAAGATGCCCCTTCACTTCAAAGGTTGATCCTTGATTCTAGTTATTCACCGTTGCAAATAACCGTCCTCTCTGTGCCTAAACTAGAGACCTTGGGTGTAATACATGATCTCTGTGCTCATTTCAATGTGGTGTTTGGCTCCACAGTTCTTCAGGTACTTTATATTATCATCTACACTTGTAACAATAAGCTGCATTTTAAATTTCTGCGCATAATTTATATATCATCTTGGAGTACACATTTTGTACTAATATTATGTTCTATGCTGAATGAAGAGTTTCTCCATGGATGGCCTATCATATGGTGCTGGATTCTATCAAGATCTTATATATCCAAATGAATAGTTTTGATCTGAACAAGATTATTGGCTTGCTGCAATGCTTTCCATGTCTGGAGAAGTTGTATATAAAGGTGATAGTTTCACGCACATTGGAAGCCCGCATATAGTGTACTAGAATTAACCGTTCAGCTATTGCTCTTTCGACACTCTTCTTTTAGACCTTAACTGTTTTCAATCTTCATGTCTATTTAGGCAACAGGACGGGGTAAGAAAGTTATAACCAATCGGTGGATTCGTAAGCATCGGGATTTTCTCACTTTGCATGAGATTCAATTGAAGACAATAACGCTAGAATGATATGTAGCCAACCGTGCAAACACAAGATTTGTCACATTCTTCCTGCTGAATGCGAGGTTACTATTGTCCATCAGGCTTAAGTTTATCAGCAGCATGGTTTTGACGGATGGGTCTGTCGAAGAGTAAAAAAAGGAGTTTCAGGTGGGCAAAAGAGCTTCTAAACGTGCATGGCTTCTATTTACAACATATTGTGGTCATAATCCAGTTAATTTTACAACCCAGGATGTTCATTCTATGGACCTGACCGATCCATTTGACTGTGACTGCCGAAAACAATGCTGGAGTTAGATGTTGTTGCCCTTTTCAATCTGGTTTTTTTGTAAACCTGATGAACAATTAACCCTTGTGCTTTTGTACAGTTTGTAAGCTGGAGTTAGATGTTCCTGCCCTTTTCAACTCGGCTGTGACTGTCATATTTTCTTTGAAACAAGGCAACTGGCTTGCCATTCGTTTAATTTAGAGTAAAATATTGTAACAAATCCTAACCAAGGGAAATAACATCACTCTCGCCGGCTGCTTGAGCTCACTGTGCATTACAAAAGCCAAGTGATTAGCCCCCACCAGCACCCACAAACTTATTTCGAACTAGCACAACAAATGGGCTGTAAATTTTCATAGGAAAGGCTGCATGACCATGACAGATTTGGATTCTAACATTTGGGACCCGCGAAGAAATAGCCAATCCAAGGTGGTGTCGACTTACTATCCAGTCAACAAACGATTCTGCCTACCATCCGTTGGATTGACATCCAACATCTGTTGTGTATCTTCTATCTCTTGTCTTCTTCTTCCTCCAGCCGCCCAAACTAAACCACCCCGTCGGCTCCGCCTGCTCCCGCCTCCCATGGCTGGCTGCGCCTCCGCCGCCCTACCGTACGTACCCTCCAACGTTGGCCAGTCCCTCCCTCTATTCCCCCACACGTCATGTTATTCTCTGGCAACATCAGCCCCAACACGCACCCGCGACCAAAACAGTCAACCCTCGTACTCCCCTCGGCCTGTGACTGGACCGGTGCATCTTCAACGGCTCCTATTCGTTCCGTCCGAGGCCTCACCGTCGTCCTCCGCCTTGCGGCCTTGGTTTGCTCGCCGTGCACGATGCGCCATCCTCTTGCGTTGTCAACGTCCTCAACAACCGAGAGGAAGGAGGAGATGACTGTACGTGGAGAGGATGACAGTAGGGACCCACCAGGATCATGGCAGTACGCAAGCAAGTGCCTCTATAGTACAAGCCCAAAAATATGGTTCCTCCTAATGGATGGACATATGGGGCTCGCGCCATTGTCAACATAGTCAAATAACGAGCGAATTACACTACGAGCGGCTGACACCAGGGACCCAGCAAGTCACGCAGTTTTTTTGAGGAACAAGCAGTTGTTATTTATACTACTTTTAGCGATGGATCAGGGTAACAACGGGGCTGTGCGGGGGCTGTGGCCTGTCTAGCTAGGGTTTGATTTATGTTTACCTTATCATGAGCCCAGTTGCATTTTTTTCTTGCTGAAAATGGCTAGCCCAGTTCTATTTTTTAAAGAAATACCCAAACAAGGCCTACTTGCTTTATCGGCCCCGCTGGGCTGCAAATCTTTCAAGACGAGGAGAGTTTCATTCGGTTTGCCCAGAAATGGGCTGTACATTTTTAAAACACATCAAACTGGGAATTAGTTTCAATATTTTTCATTACAAGATCTTAAATTCCATTGATTTTTATGCATCGACAATTATTTGGATTTTATATTTATATAAATTATTTTTCAAAATAGTTTGAATGTGAATCGATATTTCTGGATTAAAAACAGTTGACCGCACCGAAATATGCAAAACTTCATATACTTTTTAACCGTGGCCACAATATGGGGTGTAGTGCTAACAAAAAGAAGATGGGATCCAAAAAAATTATTAAGAATTAGCAAATGGGCTGTACATTATTAGAAATAATGGCAGATGGGTTGTATGTTGTTTTCCACAGATTTGAGGCTGACTTGTGCGCCTACTACAGGTTGGCGCGTATGCTTTCATAAAAAAAGGTTGACACAGACGCAATGCCCTGTCAACTTAGTCAACACACGAGAGCAGTGACTCTTGGATGTCCATCCAACTGCTGTCGTGCTTCTTCAATCTCTGCTCTTCATGCTCCAGCTGCTCAAACAAGTGCCGGCGGGACTGCCTGCTCCCTCCTCCTGCGGCCGGCTATGCTGCCGAGCAGGCCTCACGGCCCCACCGTACTCCCTTCGCTGGCCTAGCCATCCCTCTACTCACCCACACATGCTGTTATTGTCCAGCGATGGCAGACAAACCAGTAAACCCTCGTACTCCTCCGCGTGGGAAACAACTGCCGAGTATTCCCTAGCTCCATGTCGTTCCCTTCCTAGGCATCGCCCTCGTCCACCGCCCTGGTGCTCTCTGCGCGGCCTGGTCAACGTGGTCAATGAACGACATCCATCGGTAGTGGACTGTACGTGGAGAGGCTGACAGCTGGGTCCACGGCCGCACGCAAGGAAATGCCTCCTTATTACGCACAAAATAATGATTCCTCCACCTGACAGCTAGGACCCATTGGAAGTGCCTCTGTATTTCACGAAAAAAATGTTCCCCCCGCTGACAGGTCGGACCCACCAGCTATATCTTTGCACACAAGGAAGTGCCTCCTTATTACGCCCAAAAAATGAATACCCCCTCCTAGCTGGGACCCACCATATTGTTGGGCTGACTTGTGGGCCTACTAAGTTGACGTGGACGGAAGGCTTTGTCAACCTAGTCAATACTCCAGTGACCATATGATGTCCATCAAATGGCCAAGGTGCTTCTTCAACCTCTGGTGTTCTTGCTCCAGCCGCCCAAAGCAACACCGGTCATGCCGCCTGCTCCTGCCTCCCGTGGCCGGCTGTGGTACCACGGAGGCCTCACCGCCCCCATACTACTCCCACCACTGGCCAGGCCATCCCTCCACTCACCCACACCCCCTATTATTCTGCGGCAATGGCAGCCTCACACCGTAGCCGAACCAGTGAACGCTCGTACTCCTCTCCGCGTGGGCATCCACTGCCGCGTCTTTCCCGGCTCCGTGTCGTCCCCTTCCTAGGCCTCGCCGTCGTCCACCACAGTGGTGCTCTCGGCGCGGCGTGGTCAATGTGGTCAACGACCGACTTCCATCGGAAGAGTACTGTACGTGGAGAGGCTGACAGCTGGGTCCACGACAGCCGCAAGGAAGTGCTCCTTAATACGCAGAAAATAATTATTCCTCCACCTGACAGCGGGGACCCACCGGCCGGGCCACCAGTATTTCGCGAAAAAAATCATTTCCCCCTGACTGCTGGGACCCACAGGACGGGCCACCATATTTCGTGAAAAAAAAACATTCCCCCCGCTGTCAGCTCGGACCCACTGGAAGTGCCTCCTTATTATGCACAAAAAAATGAATACTCCCCCGGCTAGCTGGGACCCACCTTGGTGGGAGGCTGACTCGTGGGCGTACTAAGTTGACGGGTACGAAGGGCTTCGTCAACTTAGTCAATATGAACGATTCTAGCTCCAGTGACCGTACGATGTCCATCCAATGGCCGTAGTGCTTCTTCAACCTCTGGTCTTCTTGCTCCAGCCGCCCAAAGCAGCGCCGGTCGTGTCGCATGGTCCTGCCTCCCGTGGCCGGCTGTGCTGCCGTGGAGGCCTCACCGCCCCCTACTATTCCCACCGTTAGCCAGGCCCTGCGGCGACGGCAGCCTCACACCGCAGCCGAACAAGTGAACCCTCGTACTCCTCTCCGCGCGGGCTTCCACTTCCGCGTCTTCCACGGCTCCGCATCGTCCCCTTCCTAGGCCTCGTCGTCGGAAGAGTATTGTACGTGGAGAGGCTGACAGCTGGGTCCACGGCCACAGCCTTGTTTTTTTGTGATTTGCCAAGTAAGTTCCTTTGTCAGGCCTGTTGGCTGCAAATCTTTCAAGATGAGGAGAGCTTTCATTCGGCTGGCCGAGAAAATGGCCCATCAGTAATGAGAAATGGGTTGTACATTTTTAAAACACATCAAACCGGCAATTAGTTTCAAATATCTTTTTTTTCATTTCAAGATTTTAAATTACATTATTTCTTATGTTTGGAGAATTTGTTGGATTTTATATTGATATACATTTATTTTTAAAATCAGTTTGAATGTGAGTCGAAATTTTGGGATTAAAAACAGTTCGGACTGCACCGAAATATGCAAAATTTCCTATAATTTTTTAACTGTGGCCACAAAAAGAATATGGGCTCCAAAAAAACCTTAAGAATTAGCAAATGGGCTGTAAATTATTTGAAATAATAGCAGATGGGATGTATGCTATTTTCCGCAGATTTGAGGCTTTCCTAAAAAAAAGGTTGACGCACAAGCAGTGACTATTGGATGTCCATCCAACGACCGTCGTGCTTCTTCAATCTCTGCTCTTCCTGCTCCAGCCGCTCAAACAAGCGCCGGCGGGACTGCCTGCTCCCTCCTCCCCGCGGCCGGCTGTGCTACCGCACAGGCCTCACCACCCCACCGTACTCCCGTCGCTGGCCTAGCCATCCCTCTACTAACCCACACCTGCTGTTATTCTCCGGTGACGACAGACGAACCCGTAAACCCTCGTACAGTCGTACTCCCCTCCGTGTGGGAAACAACTACCGAGTCTTCCCTGCCTCCGTGTCGTCCCCTTCCTAGGCCTCACCGTCGTCCACCGCCGTGATGCTCTCGAAGCGGCGTGGTCAATGTGGTCAACGACCGACTTCCATCGGAAGAGTACTGTGCGTGGAGACACTGACAGCTGGGTCCACGGCCGCAGCAAGGAAGTGCCTCCTTATTACGCGCAAAATAATGATTCCTCCACCTGACAGCTGGGACCCACCAGACGGGCCACCGCATTTCGGAAAAAAAAGTTTCCCCCTGACTGCTGCGACCCACCAGCTACATCTTCGCATGCAAGGAAGTGCGTCCGTGCAAAAAAAGCGATTCGCCCCTATGGTATGATTGTTGTAACGGTTGTTCGTCCTACGGACTAAAACCCTCCGGTTTATATAGACACCGGAGAGGGCTATGGTTACACAGAGTCGGTTACAATGGTAGGGGATCTACATATCCGTATTGCCAAGCTTGCCTTCCACGCCAAGGAAAGTCCCATCCGGACACGGGACGAAGTCTTCAATCTTGTATCTTCATAGTCTTGGAGTCCGGCCGATGATGATAGTCCGGCTATCCGGACACCCCCTAGTCCAGGACTCCCTCAGTAGCCCCTGAACCAGGCTTCAATGACGACGAGTACGGCGCGCATATTGTCTTCGGCATTACAAAGCGGGTTCCTCTTCCGAATAATTCATAGAAGATTGTGAACACCATGATAGTGTCCGGCTCTGTAAAATAAATTCCACATACCACCGTAGAGAGAATAATATGTACAAAAGTTCAATCTGCTGACGTAATTTGTGGCATGACGTCACACCACTACCAAGCTTTTACTTGAGTTGTTTTTATTATACCACCTCAGCGCGTTTAGCGAAGCGGTTTCCTTGGCATGTCTTGTCGAAGCAGAGATCGTGTTCCCCTTATTCCGGGATTTCCATCAATACGGACGTGGGTAACCCAACCACGCCATTGATTGCGGCGCTTGGGAGATAAGCGAGTTTTACCAGGCCGGTGGGGACGCATAGTCTTCGTCCGCCCATATATAAGGGGATAAGGATCCGCCTTTTTTACCTATGCCTTCTTCCTCCTTTGCTTATCCATCTCCGTGCACTCGAGCTCCAGCGCCCAAGTCCACACATCCCGCCTCAACCTTCTCCAACCATGTCCGGAGCGGGAGGCAAGTGGATGGCCTCCTCCGTTACGGAGGGGCACATCGAGAAGCTGCGCGGCGCCGGATACCTGTCCGGCGACATCGCGCACCGGCTGCCCGACGAGGGGCAGCTCATCCCCACACCCAGGCCCCATGAGAGGGTCGTATTTCTTCCCCACTTCCTCCGCGGACTGGGCTTCCCACTTCATCCCTTCGTCCGGGGGCTCATGTGCTACTACGGCCTAGACTTCCATGATCTGGCGCCAAACTTCATCCTTAACATCTCGGCGTTCATCGTCGTGTGCGAGGCCTTCCTCTGCATCCAGCCCCACTTCGGCTTGTGGCTAAAAACCTTCAATGTCAAGCCGAAGGTGGTGAAGGGCGTCCAAGCGGAGTGCGGAGGCGCCATGGCGGGCAAAATGCCCAACGTCACTTGGCTCGAGGGCGCCTTTGTGCAAGTTGTCAAGGGGTGGCAATCGGGGTGGTTCTACATCACCGAGCCGCGTGCCCTAAATGGGAAGCGGCCCCCGAGTTCAGATCTGGTACCCCCATGCAGCTCACCTCCTGGAAAGAGAAGGGCTTGCTATGGGGTAGTTCAGAGGAGCTGACCGGACTCCAGTCCTGTCTCTAGACCCTGGTGAACAAGAACCTTAAGCTTGTCAATGTGATCCAGGTCATGCTCGTCCGCCGGATTCTCCCCTGCCAGCAACGGGCCTTCAATTTATGGGAGTTTGATCCGGCACAGCACCGGACCCTGAGCGGGCTCTTCGACACGACATACGAAGCTTCCTGGAGGGTGCTATTCAAGGGCGGAGAAGCCCCCACATCCGCAACTGAAGATCGCGGATTCAGCACACATCGCCTGGCCAGTGAGGTAAGCTATGTTATCCTTTATGGGACACTCATTTCTTTCATAGTTTGACTCTATGTGGGATCTAAACTCCCAATGCCTTTAACAGGACTGGCACAAGACGTCTGGACAGGTTAAATGCCCGGCTCCCCTTCCCGAAGACCCAGCGGACACCCGTTTGACGGGGTTGATGGTCCCGGCACTTTACGTGGTGCCGGAGAAGAAGGCCAAGAAGAAGGCCACGGGAACCCGAAGGAGTTCCCGGCGCCAGGTGGTATCGGACTCGTCGTCCGATGGCTCCGAGGCGGACTCCTCTCCCGAAGACGAGGAGGAGAAAGAGGCCTCTCCCCAAGAAGGGGGAGAGAAGAAGAGGAAGGCTTCCCCAACGAGGGAGGCCGAAGGGTCCAAGAAGGGGAGGACCCTTCATCCGGACTGCTCCGCCAGCACCGGCGACGGTGACGAGGAGTGGCCCTCAAGGGCCAAGCCCCCAGCAAGATCATAAGTATCCGGATTCCTGAATGATTTGTAATTTTTCTTTTTGTCACACGGTGTCTTTCTAATGCCGCGTACAACCTGTAGTCCGGCCGAGGACGATCTTACCGCTTCATCGAGCGGGTCCTTGGCTCCGTCGGATGTGGATTCCCTTCCGACCGCCTCCACCCCTCGTGACGCTGATGACGCCGAGGTGGGATCCCAAGAGGGAACCCACCAGGAGGGGGAGGCTCCGGAGGCGCCGCAAGGCAACCTCCCGGACTTCGCTCCGGACTCCGCACCGGAACCAGCAGTGGTTCCGGAGTCCGATAGGCGGCCCCTTCGTAAGAAGGGCAAGACCGTGACACCGGCGGCCTCCGTCGAACCAGAGGCGCCAGACAACTTGTTGGAAGTGCTCAACGGCGCTTCCATCGAGGAAGAACACCGCACTATCATGAGTGCGGTGATTCAGAAGGTTCAACTCGCCAAGAGCGGGCTGACCGAAGCCTGCAGCAGCCTTCTAACAGGCTTTGAGGTAAGAAATTTAAAATATATGCAGGTTCGGTGTTCGGTTCGGTGTTCGGTTCGGTGTTCGGAAAGAAAAGCCGGATTGAGGATCTAAAAAGATATATGCAGGAGGTCTAAAAAATATGTCAATATGGGATTGCAGGCTGTGCTGCTGACCTCTACCGCACTGATGGTGGAGGTCGGTGCTTTGAAGCAGAACCTCGAGCAGTCCGAGAACGAGCTCGGCCTTGACAAGAAGCAGCTCGAGGACAAAGAAGGTGAGTAACAGGCCATGAAGGGCCTGATAGTCCGGTTGTGGCCCAAGGTGGCCATGCCTGGGAGCTACTTCGGCCTGGTGCGGCGGCTGGTGGATGCGTGTCCCTGGGTGGAAGTCGTCAAGTAGTCCGCCTGTATTGAAGGTGCCCGTCGGGCCCTTGCCCGTGCAAAAGTGCACTGGGGCAGGATGGACGCTGAGAAGCTTCTGACGGATGCGCCGCCAGCGGGCAAGGAGTATCGCACGCCCGAAATGTATTATAAGAGTGTCCTGAAGGGAGCCCGCATGATTGCAGATGAGTGCTCCAAGGATGTAATATTTGAGTAAAACCGCATTATGTTATCCTGTGCGCTGAAAACTGTGTTCATATGCGCTAAGCAGCGCTTATTAATTTAAAATATTACGTTCTGTGCGGCCGTTTATCAAATCTGAGAGATGGCAAGTCGTCGACATCAGCCCCCATGCCGCTAGTGCTGGGGTGTTCGGGATAAACTTGAGCGCTCTTGTTCCCATGCTTGGGTCCATCTAGGGAGGCGCTCAACACAACGAACGAGGCAACCAGACTTATAATGCTTGAACACTCTCACTTAGCCATAGAATTCTGTAATTTTAAATTTCGGCGAAGCCCCTAGTGTTCGGAAGACCGAGTTCGGGGCGGTATCCACGCCTGGGCCGGACAGAGCCGGTTCCTCGCTCTAAGCGGCATAAGTCTTTAGGGACTCGAAAAAACCTCTCGAACAGCGACCAGCTCTCGCCTTATCATGACGGTCAGTTTTAGCTTTCTCCACTGAGGCGCTCGCCCAGCTCAACCGGGGCGCAATCGCAGTGGTTCTCCCAGTGCTACCTTAGCCGATAAAACGGAACGAAAGGTACCAAAACATGGGAGCCGAGCAAACCCAACTATTGACCCAAGACATGATTCAGAGCCGATGCATATAATGTTATAAGTTCGGGTTGCCGCACTTGTAAAAGTGTTCGGACTTATCACACCATAATGCGGGGAACATAAGCCCCTGGTGTATTCGGCCGTACCAAAGTGTACGGATGCAGCATGTCATAAATGAACATATATGTAAGAAAGGAATGCAATTATAAGCGAAAAGTCATGCATTGTTTATTAAAGGAATTCTGCCATGAGTGCAGAATGATACAAATAGTGCGGTAATCAAGGGATTGGACTATTAAACATGTCCCCCTCCAGGGGTAGGCTACGGAATGGTGTATTAAACAGATTTAATGCTCGTAATGGAGACCACCTGTGTGTTCGTTGTAGCCGTTCTCCTTCCCTGGCTGTTGCATCGTGAGTTCGGCAGGTCTGCTGCCGAACAGGGCCTCTGGTGAACGGAGTCCTGTGGGTAAAAAAATAAAAAATAAAAAGAGCGACACACTTGGGAGCCCCTGGTGTGGTTGAGCCGCACTCTGGGCCTGTCGTGGTCGTGCCCCTCCCCCTATGCCCATGGTATCTCCAGAGCATAATGATGTACGCGAAGGACTAGTCTTGCAATCAAGCGCGGGCTGGGGTTGGGGCCGCATTGCTACGCGTGCTCGGAACGTGCCAGGTGGTCTTGTTGTATGTTACTCCGGGCGCGTTTGGCCGTGTCCGGTCGTTTAACGGCCGGACTCGAAAATTGCCTTAAGAGGCTGCTCTGTACTTCTGCCATGAGAGCCGCTGTGTGTTCCTCCGTTCGCAGGGAGCGTTCAGTGTTTCCGTTGACCATGATAACTCCTCGAGGGCCTGGCATCTTGAGCTTGAGGTATGCAATGCGGCACCGCGTTGAACTTTGCAAACGCGGTCCGTCCGAGCAGAGCGTGATAGCCACTGCAGAACGGGACTATGTCGAAGATTAACTCCTCGCTTCGGAAGTTATCTGGGGATCCGAAGACCACTTCAAGTGTGACTGAGCCTGTACAATTGGCCTCTACACCTGGTATGACGCCTTTAAAGGTTGTCTTTGTAGGTTTAATTCTTGAGGGGTCTATGCCCATCTTGCGCACTGTATCCTGATAAAGCAGGTTCAGGCTGCTGCCGCCGTCCATCAGGACTCTAGTGAGGTGAAATCCATCGACGATTGGGTCTAAAACCAATGCGGCGAATCCGCCATGGCGGATACTGGTGGGGTGGTCCCTTCGATCAAAAGTGATCGGGCAAGAGGACCATGGATTGAACTTCGGGGCGACTGGCTCCATTACATATACATCCCTAAGTGCACGCTTCCGCTCCCTCTTGGGTATGTGGGTTGCGTATATCATGTTTACCGTCCGCACTTGTGGGGGGAAACCCTTCTGTCCTTTACTGTTCGGCGGCCGGGTTTCTTCCTCGTCATCGCTATGCAGCCCCTTGTCATTGTTTTCGGCAATTAACTTGCCTGCCTGCTTAAATACCCAACAATCCTTGTTGGTGTGGTTAGCTGGCTTTTCGGGGGTGCCATGTATCTGGCAAGAGCAGTCGAGTATTCGGTCCAAATTGGACAGACCCGGAGTAGTTCTTTTGAATGGCTTCTTCCGCTGACCGGGTTTAGAGCCTCTGAATCCGGCGTTGACTGCCGTATCCTCAGTGTTATCGCTGTTAACGCGATGTTTGTTTTTGTTTCGACGCGGCCTGCCATTGCGGTCGTTGGTATCCGGACTGCCAGAATTTTTGCTGAGGTTGTTACTGCGGGCTAGCCAGCTGTCCTCCCCCGCACAGAAGCGGGTCATGAGTGATGTGAGGGCTGCCATGGATTTCGGCTTTTCCTGTCCTAGGTGCCGGGCCAGCCACTCGTCGCGGATGTTATGTTTGGAGGCTGCGAGGGCCTCTGCATCCGGATAGTCGATGATTTGATTTTTCTTTGTTAAGAACCGTGTCCAGAACTGTCTGGCCGATTCATCTGGCTGCTGAATTATGTGGCTTAGGTCATCGGCGTCTGGTGGTCGCACATATGTGCCCTGGAAGTTGTCAAGGAATGCGGCTTCCAGGTCCTCCCAACACCCAATTGATTCTGCTGGCAAGCTGTTAAGCCAATGCCGAGCTGGTCCTTTAAGCTTGAGTGGGAGATATTTGATGGCGTGGAGATCGTCACCGCGGGCCATATGGATATGAAGCAGATAGTCTTCGATCCAAACCGCGGGGTCTGTTGTGCCATTGTAGGATTCAATGTTCACGAGTTTAAACCCTTCAGGGATTTGATGATCCATTACTTCATCTGTGAAGCATAGTGGGTGTGCGGCGCCTCTATATTGGGCAATATCACGACGTAGCTTAAGTGAGCTTTGTCTACTGTGTTCGGCCCGACCGGAATTGCTGTATCCGGCGTGGAGGTAGTCATCGCGCATCTTGGGGCGCCCACGTGATCCGTAGATCGATCTTGATTGTCTTGCCTTGTCCTCCAATATGTCTTGCAAGTCCGGCACATTCCCCCTTGGCTTCGTACTTTTCAAGCGGTGCTGGGGTACAATCCTGATGGAGGGCCTAGAGGCCTCTCTGTCGCGGCCACGAGGTGGTCGGTCTGCCGTATTGTGCGCTGGTGATGAAGGTTTATACTCTTCCTCCTCTAATCGGGGGAGCAACTTGCGTTTTGGGTAGCTTTTGGAGGGGCGTTCGAGTTCCTACTCTTCGGCCGACAGTACTTCAGTCCATCTGTCGGCTAGCAGGTCTTGATCAGCTCGGAGCTGTTGCTGCTTTTTCTTTGGGCTGTTTGCTGTGGCCATAAGCCTGCGTTTGAAACGCTCTTGTTCGACGAGATCCTCGGGCACGACAAATTCGTCGTCGTTGAGGCTTGCCTCGTCTCTGGAGGGAGGCATGTAATTATCGTCCTCTACCTCTTCGTCTGCCGCCCTCTCGTGAGGGCTGGCTTCTCCGTCCTCCTGTGCTGAATCTTGCTGGAGGGGGTTGTCTTTGGCACTCTCCGGGGTGTTATTATCTCCGGTGCCAGAATCTCCATTCTTGCTGTGGCGGGATTTAGAGCGGCACCGCTGACGTCGGTGCTTGGGCTGTTTCTTAGAGGAATCAGCCTCCGCTGTTTCTTCGCCGTTTCCATCCCTTGGGATGTCCACCATGTATATGTCGTATGACGAGGTGGTCTTCCAGTGCCCCGTAGGCACTGGTTCTTGGTCGTCTCCAGCATCGTCGTCCATACCGTCGATGTCTTCGGAGTCGTAGTCTAGCATGTCGGTTAGATCATCGACAGTGGCTACAATGTGGGTGGTGGGTCAGTTTTGAATTTCTTTGTCGTCCGCATCCCAATCATCCTGACCGCAATCCGGCCAGGGCTCTCCTGATAACGAGAGATACTTTAGCGAATTCAGGATGTCGCCAAAGGGTGAGTGCTGAAAGATGTCCGCAGCGGTGAACTCCATGATCGGCGCCCAATCGGGTTCAATTGGTAGGGGCGCGGGAGGTTCGGAGTCCGGCAAGGAGTCCGGCACCTCGGAGTCACGGGCTTTACAAGGGACAAGGTCAGTATTCGGCTCCATCGCCGTAGAGGTTGCAGCCCCCAAGGCGGTGTCTAGCCACCCGTCCTTGATCTGCGCGGTCGACTCCGAATTAAGGATCGGAGCGGACTCATGTGCGGCCTCCAGGGCACTGTCCGGCAGCAGAGCTAAGTCATGCCCATCGTGACAGTGCGGCGCGCTCGGCTGTGGCTCGAATCCATCGAAGATCAAGTCTCCGCGGATGTAAGCCATGAAGTTTAGGCTTCCAAACCTGACCTGACGGCCAGGGGCGTAACCTTCGATCTGCTCCAGATGGCCAAGCGAATTGGCCCGCAATGCAAAGCCGCCGAACACGAAGATCTGTCCGGGGGGAAAAGTCTCACCCTGGACTGCGTTGACGTTGATGATCGAAGGAGCCATCAAGCCTATCGGTGACGACACAGAGGAACTCTCAATGAAAGCACCAATGTCGGTGTCAAAACCGGCGGATCTCGGGTAGGGGGTCCCGAACTATGCGTCTAGGCGGATGGTAACAGGAGACAAGGGACACGATGTTTTTACCCAGGTTCGGGCCCTCTCGATGGAGGTAAAACCCTACTCCTGCTTGATTGATATTGATGATATGGGTAGTACAAGAGTGGATCTACCACGAGATCAAGGAGGCTAAACCTTAGAAGCTAGCCTATGGTATGATTGTTGTAATGGTTGTTCGTCCTACAGACTAAAACCCTCCGGTTTATATAGACACCGGAGAGGGCTAGGGTTACACAGAGTCGGTTACAATGGTAGGAGATCTACATATCCGTATTGCCAAGCTTGCCTTCCACGTCAAGGAAAGTCCCATCCGGACACGTGACGAAGTCTTCAATCTTGTATCTTCATAGTCTTGGAGTCCCGCCGATGATGATAGTCCGGCCGATGATGATAGTCCGGCTATCCGGACACCCCCTAGTCCAGGACTCCCTCAGTAATGCACCCTTGAAGAGTGGTCTATTTTTATTGAATCTCGATAGTAGTGATACACATATTCATAGTGTTGAAACCAAAAGATGCAGAGTTGATAATGATAGTGCAACTTATTTGTGGCACTGCCGTTTAGGTCATATCGGTGTAAAGCGCATGAAGAAACTCCATACTGATGGACTTTTGGAATCACTTGATAATGAATCACTTGGTACTTGCGAACCGTGCCTCATGGGCAAGATGACTAAAATGCCGTTCTCCGGAACTATGGAGCAAGCAAATGATTTGTTGGAAATCATACATACTGATGTTTGTGGTCCAATGAATATTGAGGCTCGTGGCGGGTATCGTTATTTTCTCACCTTCACAGATGATTTGAGCAGATATGGGTATATCTACTTAATGAAACACAAGTCTAAAACATTTGAAAAGTTCAAAGAATTTCAGAGTGAAGTGGAAAATCATCGTAACAAGAAAATAAAATTTCTACGATCTAATCGTGGAGGAGAATATTTGAGTTACGAGTTTGGTTTACATTTGAAACAATGCGGAATAGTTTCACAACTCACGCCACCCGGAACACCACAACCAAATGGTGTGTCCGAACATCGTAATCATACTTTACTAGATATGGTGCGATCTATGATGTCTCTTACTGATTTACCGCTATGTTTTTGGGGTTATGCTTTAGAGACGGCCGCATTCACGTTAAATAGGGCACCATCAAAATCCATTGAGACGACGCCTCATGAACTGTGGTTTGGCAAGAAACCAAAGTTGTCATTTCTTGAAGTTTGGGGTTGCGATGCTTATGCGAAGAAACTTCAACCGGAAAAGCTCGAACCCAAATCGGAGAAATGTGTCTTCATAGGATACCCAAAAGAGACTGTTGGGTACACCTTCTATCACAGATCCGAGGGCAAGATTTTCGTTGCGAAATTCGGATCCTTTCTAGAGAAGGAGTTTCTCTCGAAAGAAGTGAGTGGGAGGAAAGTAGAACTTGATGAGGTAACTGTACCTGCTCCCTTATTGGAAAGTAGTCCATCACAAGAACCGGTTCCTGTGACAACTACACCAATTAGTGAGGAAGCTAATGATATTGATCATGAAACTTTAGATCAAGTTTCTACTGAACCTCGTAGGGCTACCAGAGTAAGATCTGCACCAGAGTGGTACGGTAATCCTATTCTGGAAGTCATGTTACTTGACCATGGCGAACCTACGAACTATGAGGAAGCGATGATGAGCCCAGATTCCGCAAAATGGCTAGAAGCCATGAAATCTGAGATGGGATCCATGTATGAGAACAAAGTATGGACTTTGGTTGACTTGCTCGATGATCGGCAAGCCAATGAGAATAAATGGATCTTTAAGAAGAAGACTGACGCTAATGGTAATGTAACTGTCTATAAAGCTCGACTTGTTGCAAAAGGTTTTCGACAAGTTCAAGGGGTTGACTACGATGAGACTTTCTCACCCGTAGCGATGCTTAAGTCTATCCGAATCATGTTAGTAATTTCCGCATTTTATGATTATGAAATTTGGCAAATGGATGTCAAAACTGCATTCTTGAATGGATTTCTGGAAGAAGAGTTGTATATGATGCAACCATAAGGTTTTGTCGATCCAAAAGGTGCTAACAAAGTGTGCAAGCTCCAGCGATCCATTTATGGACTGGTGCAAGCATCTCGGAGTTGGAATAAACGCTTTGATAGTGTGATCAAAGCATATGGTTTTATACAGACTTTTGGTGAAGCCTGTATTTACAAGAAAGTGAGTGGGAGCTCTGTAGCATTTCTGATATTATATGTAGATGGCATATTGTTAATTGGAAATGATATAGAATTTCTGGATAGCATAAAGGGATACTTGAATAAAAGTTTTTCTATGAAAGACCTCGGTGAAGCTGCTTACATATTGGGCATCAAGATTTATAGAGATAGATTAAGACGCTAAATAGGACTTTCACAAAGCACATACCTTGATAAAGTTTTGAAAAAGTTCAAAATGGATCAGGCAAAGAAAGGGTTGTTGCCTGTATTACAAGGGTGAAATTGAGTCAGACTCAATGCCCGACCACAGCAGAAGATAGAGAGAGAATGTAAGATGTTCCCTATGCTTTAGCCATAGGCTCTATCATGTATGCAATGCTGTGTACCAGACCTGACGTAATCCAGGAGTGGATCACTGGACAGCGGTCAAGAACATCCTGAAATACCTGAAAAGGACTAAGGATATGTTTCTCGTATATGGAGGTGACAAAGAGCTAGTCGTAAATGGTTATGTCGATGCAAGCTTTGACACTGATCCAGACAATTCTAAATCGCAAATCGGATACGTGTTTTTATTAAACGGTGGAGCTGTAAGTTGGTGCAGTTCTAAACAAAGCATCGTGGCAGGATCTACATGTGAAGCGGAGTACATAGCTACTTCGGAAGCAGCAAATGAAGGAGTCTGGATGAAGGAGTCTGGATGAAGGAGTTCGTTTCCGATCTAGCTGTCATACCTAGTGCATCGGGACCAATGAAGATCTTCTGTGACAATACTGGTGCAATTGCCTTGGCAAAGGAATCCAGATTTCACAAGAGGACCAAGCACATCAAGAGATGCTTCAATTCCATCCGGGACCAAGTCCAGGTGGGAGCCATAGAGATTTGCAAGATACATACGGATCTGAATGTTGCAGACCCGTTGACTAAGCCTCTTCCACGAGCAAAACATGATCAGCACCAACACTCCATGGGTGTTAGAATCATTACTGTGTAATCTAGACTATTGACTCTAGTGCAAGTGGGAGACTGAAGGAAATATGCCCTAGAGGCAATAATAAAGTTATTATTTATTTCCTCATATCATGATAAATGTTTATTATTCATGCTAGAATTGTATTAACCGGAAACATGATACATGTGTGAATACATAGACAAACATAACGTCACTAGTATGCCTCTACTTGACTAGCTCATTAATCAAAGATGGTTATGTTTCCTAACCATAGACATGTGTTGTCATTTGATTAACGGGATGACATCATTAGGAGAATGATGTCATTGACATGACCCATTCCGTTAGCCTAGCACTTGATCGTTTAGTATGTTGCTATTGCTTTCTTCATGACTTATACATGTTCCTGTAACTATGAGATTGTGCAACTCCCGTTTACCGGAGGAACACTTTGTGTTCTACCAAACGTCACAACGTAACTGGTTGATTATAAAGGAGCTCTACAGGTGTCTCCAAAGGTACATGTTGGGTTGGCGTATTTCGAGATTAGGTTTTGTCACTCCGATTGTCAGAGAGGTATCTCTGGGCCCTCTCGGTAATGTACATCACTATAAGCCTTGCAAGCAATGTAGCTAATGAGTTAGTTATGGCATGATGCATTACATAACGAGTAAAGAGACTTGCCGGTAACGAGATTGAACTAGGTATTGGATACCAACGATCGAATCTCGGGCAAGTAACATACCGATGACAAAGGGAACAACGTATGTTGTTATGCGATTTGACCGATAAAGATCTTCGTAGAATATGTAGGAGCCAATATCAGCATCCAGGTTCCGCTATTGGTTATTTAACAAGAATAGTTCCAGGTCATGTCTACATAGTTCTCGAACCCGTAGGGTCCGCACGCTTAACATTACGATGACAATTTTGTTATGAGTTTATAAGTTTTGATGTACTGAAGGTTGTTCGGAGTCCCGGATGTGATCAAGGACAAGACGTGGAGTCCTGAAATGGTCGATACATAAAGATTGATATATTGGAAGCCTATATTTGGATATCGGAATGGTTCTGGGTGAAATCGGGATTTTACCGGAGCACCGGGGGGTTATCGGAACCCTCCCGGGGGTTATTGGGCCTTCATGGGCCCTAAGGGAGAAGAGGAGAGGAGGCAAGAAATGGGCTGCGCCCCCTCCCCTCCCTACTTCGAATAGGACAAGGAGAGGGGGGCGGCGCCCCCCTTTCCTTCCCCTCTTCCTCCTCCTTCCCCCTTTCTCCTTCTCCAACTAGGAAAGAAGGGAGTCCTACTCCCGGTGGGAGTAGGACTCCACCTTGGCGCGCCCTCCTTGGCCGGCCACCCCCTCCCCCTTAGCTCCTTTATATACGGGAGCAAGGGGGCACCTCTACACACACAAGTTGATCTTCGTGATCGTTCCTTAGCCGTGTGCGGTGGCCCCCTCCACCATATTCCACCTCGTTCATATCGTTGCGGTGCTTAGGTGAAGCCCTGCATCGATAGAACATCATCATCGTCACCACGCTGTCGTGCTGACGGAACTCGTCCCTGAAACCCTGCTGGATCGGAGTTCGGGGATCGTCATCGAGCTGAACGTGTGCTGAACTCGGAGGTGCCGTACATTCGGTGCTTGGATTGGTCGGATCAACCGCGTTGTCATAATGCTTCCGCTTATGGTCTACGAGAGTACATGGACAACACTCTCCCCTCCCATTGCTATGCATCACCATGATCTTGCGTGTGCGTAGGAATTTTTTTGAAATTACTATGTTCTCGAACAGTGGTCCTGTTCAACCACCCCTCCGCGGGCACCCCTCCATCGTCTACTGTTCATCCAACCCTCCACACCACGGGGTCCTGTG